>NC_085844.1:139087293-139410731 GCF_035594765.1 Anolis carolinensis
GTGTTATTAGACCTCACTGCAGCATTTGACACAGTCGATCATAATCTTTTGACCCACCGCCTTGCCGTTGCTGGAGTCAGGGGGACAGCTTTAAATTGGCTGGCCTCCTTTCTTCACAACCGTGGACAGCGAGTGGAGAGGGGAGGCCTGGTCTCTGAAAGATCCCCTCTACTTTGTGGGGTGCCTCAAGGGGCCATTCTCTCCCCTCTGTTGTTTAACATCTATATGCGACCACTTGCTCAGTTGGTCCGAGATTTCGGGCTCGAGTGTTATCAATATGCTGACGACACTCAGCTTGTGTTAAAGATGGAAGGCCGACCGGATTCTGTACCCGACAATTTTCATCAGTGCCTCAAGGCCATTATTGGATGGTTACGTTCCAGTAGGTTAAGGGTGAATCCAGAAAAGACGGAGATCCTATGGCTGGGCCGACCGGGCAGTGGTGATATCCAGTTGCCAATCCTGGATGGTGAAGCGCTACGCCCGTCTTCACTAGTAAAGAGTCTGGGAGTCCTCTTGGACCCTTCACTGACGATGGAGGCCCAGGTCTCTGCCGTTAGCAAAACTGCCTTTTTTCATCTTCGGCAGGCTAGACGGCTAGCCCCCTATCTGTCTAGGGACAACCTGGCTACGGTGATCCAGGCTACGGTCATCTCGAGACTGGACTACTGTAATGCCCTTTACATCGGCCTTCCTGTGTCGGTGATCCGGAAGCTCAAATTGGTGCAAAATGCAGCTGCCCGGCTCCTTGCGGGAGTCCCGATGAGATGCCACATAACACCAATCTTACGGCAGCTGCACTAGTTACCAATTGAGCACTGGATCACTTTCAAAGTGATGGTACTTACCTTTAAGGCCTTACATGGTCTAGGGCCGATGTACCTGAGGGACCGCCTCACTCCCTACAAACCCCAGAGATCCCTCCGTTCTGAGGACCAAGACCTGTTGGAAGTCCCCAGTTTTAAGGCCTTGTGTCTAACAGCAACTAGACGCAGAGCCTTTTCAGCAGTGGCGCCATCTCTCTGGAACACCTTGCCACCTGAAGTCCGTGCCTTGCGGGACTTGTCGGCTTTCCGCAGGGCATGTAGGACACACCTGTTTCGGCAGGCCTTTGAGTTCTGTTAGATGTTTTAAAAGGTGCTTTTAGGATGTTTTAAAGATTTTTTTAAAAGATGTTTTAAAGATGTTTTAAGATGTTGTTAAATTGTTGATTTTAGCCGGTTCTTGTAAGCCGCTCCGAGCCCTAGGGGAGTGGCGGCATATAAGTTTGAAAAATAAATAAATAAATAAATGTTTTTATCTTATTTAATTTTTAAGTATTCTAGATCTATATGTTGTTTATTCCATATTGTACTTTTTATTGTCTTCACTTGCTCTATGTGTGAATGGCTTACTGCCTAACATTAATAAACTACTACTACTCTTACTACAACATTTGCGTAACAGTAAGAATGGAATGTGACCACACAAAGTCAAGAATATAATATACTCCAAAGCCACATTATTCAAAGCTACGTTTTTAAAATTGGTAAAACTGTGGGCACTTGAAAATCCCTGCCTCCTTGAGCTCAATTCAACATCTGTTTTGACAGGAATCCAGTCATGCAGTATATGTATTTTGGGGAGGAGTGCAGAGGAGAAGAGTCTACTAGAATTCATAAGTTCATTAACAGAGCTAGTGCAGTTGTATGATAAGATTGAAACATCAGTCCCAAAGTATTTTCCCACGTGTGACATGAAGCTAAGATGGGCCACAAAACTGAGAAGGAAGGCAAACTGAAAAGAAACAAAACCTTTGGCCAAGGGAACTACCAAGCATAGTACTGCCTTCAGTCCCTGACTAACTCCCGCACTGATCAAGATAAAGTTTATTTCAAGCATCAATATTTAATAGGACCTCAGAGCCACAAATAAAAAGGTCAAGTGTATGTGAGCAATATCTATCTAATGCACACGTCATAATTCTTATCTAAGGTCTATGTGAGAGAGGTAGGTGTTGTTTATGAGGATATTCTTGGGGTCTGGCGCAATTTGCAGCCATAACCTTTGGTTGTTGGCCCGAGGCACACCACATTATGGTTACAACGTTTCTAGCAAAGTACAAATGGCAAAATTCAGTAAAACAATAGAGGTCATTTGCAAGATGTTAGCTATTGTCAAAATGGAGTTGCTCAGGCTCCCTAAAAAAGACCAGCCCACAGCTGAATCTTTAATTTTTATTTTATGCCATCACAGTGAGTATAGTTAAGGAGAGGTAAGTCAGGAAACATCAAGAAATGGCTTCAGGCTTAGCCTCAAATGGATTAGGGAACTCCAAAGCTTGCTTTATAGACAGGTCCTTTCTTCTTTGGGAGAACATGCACATCGTACATCACTTTTCTTATTCAAAATACAGTATCATAAAAATATTAATTTTCAGAATGGTGTGCATGAAACACTTGGCAAAACAAATACAGAATATTCAGAAACCAAAGAGTTTGAGTGTCATACCTGAAAGCGTGTGAGAGTAAGAAGTGTAAGAGATACCAGGTAAGAGAGAGCTCACAGTGTGAAGGAGAAGAGGTACACTTTTAGTGGCTGGCAAAGCCTCACAGAGATGAGCACAGTTGCTGATAGATTGGCTTCGCTTAGCTTCCAGGGAAAAATAAATTAACAGAAGTCAAAACAGTAATGAAATAGCTTCTTCAATAGGATATTGCATGACAGAGAAAAAGAGGAAAGCAACTAGAAAGTTTCTCAAAAATGAAATCATACATGCACCAGTTTTCCTTTTGAAATAAACAGTTCAGAATAGTGTAATTTAAAAACATTATTCACTGAAGATGCTAATTTGGACAAAATCAATTTAATAAATTTTCCACTAGCAGAGTTGTTTAAGCATAGAAATTTCTTTTAGAACTTCCACAGTTTGAATTAGTCGCAAAGAATGAATTATTTGCAAGAAATACTCATTAACTTCGTATTTGTATTTTGTGTCTGCTGCTTCTTTTACAATAATATCCTCTAGTTCCATGCTGGATAATTCTGGATCAAACTGGCGTTCATTGAGGAATGTTTAGATGTCTGTTGTGTGGCAACACACCAAGGGAAGGGGAACAAATTAACCCTCTTCTAAAGGGCAAAGATAATGGTTTATCAGAAAGATACCAGAAAATCAGGAGTACCTCCAATAATCATGTACAATAGGAAGTTATACTAAATCTTAATACATATGTTGTTCCAAAATTACCTAATTGTATTCATTTCTCAATCTGTGGAGATCAGAAGGATCCTGTCCTAGATAAGCAGTTGAGATCCAGGAATATTTTTATCTTGCAGTCCCTAGTCATTCAAATATACTTATAAATGAAGCATTTGTCTAACTTACAACTTTGACAAATTAATTTAGATCCCTTTCTCATCATATTCTTCTTGTTCTACAATCTTCCTACCAATTAAATACCATTACCATTATAACAATGAAAAGTGACTTTGGCTTTTCCTTGGGTCCTGGAAGATGCAGAGATTTGTTTGGCAATTATTCAAGGTAACGTGGACTGGGGGATCAAGATAAATCAACATGAATTACCTTGTCCTGATATTGGCAGGACATAATAGTGATATTTTGGGAGAACAGGGTGTTTTGTTCCCTTTTCCTTAATCCCAGATTCCAAACTACTTTGATCCTATGCAAATGACCAAAAGCATCATCTGCTTAAAGCATAGTATTGTGGAAATTTACACTCTACATGAGCAGCATTTCCATTTTAATTCTTCAAATCAAACAAAATTGGAGGAATGGGAAACATTGCTATAGCCACTACTACCACTGAGACCAGGCTAGTTATTTGATTGTACCTCCTTTGTGAGAAAGACTGAGTGATCTGACATTTCTAAAGTAACCTTACAGCAATTCTTGCCTGATTCAAGAGGAAATTAGAGAGGATGAAGTGTCAGAAAATAAAAAAGAAGGAAACGGTAGTGATGTTAGGAACAGCTCTAGATTAGAAAAATGGAGGTATTTGGGAAGAAAGATAAACTCTTACAATAAACATTTCTGTTCCAGAAGCTCCAAAAGACATAAATGCATCCCAACTACCATAAATATAAAAACACTTCATGTTTAAATTTATATTTCTGATTGACAATTAAGACATTAAATGGCATGTGCCTAACCTGTTGCTCTCTGACGCACTATATTCCTTGCTTTCTCAACTCCTGGTACTCCCGAAGTAGTAGCACTCCTAAACCTCATTGGTTCCACAACTTCAGGATGATTTCTCCAGCTTAAAGAAAACGATCTTCCAACTGAAGCTCCCTTTTGAGGTTCCAAAATGCCACCTTTCAGATAGTGGAATATAGAAGAGTTGTAACTCCAAAGCATTGAACAAGGAAACAAATAAACATGAGACGTTTCAAGTATACATAAATCCACTAAATTAGTGCAGTTAAGAAACTGATTAGTCTCAGTTTATTATTACAGTTCCCTGTAATCACTTCAATTTAAGTTACCTTTAATTTAAGTAGACAATTTTAGTGCCAATATTGCAAGAAAGCTCTCTGATTAAGGAGAAGTATTTCAAGACAATGATTCAAATATGAGCAGAAATACTAAGGAAATCCTTTTAAACTACCTCATGCTTATTCTGAGAGACTGCCGACCTCATCCAATAAGTTGAGATAAAATCTTACCCTAGATTCACTTTTACTGCAGTATTTACATGTAACTAAACCCACAACACATTCCCTTCTAGTAGACTATCATTTGAACAATTCTTGCAAATTTCATTCTTCTACAAGCAATTTCTAATACATTGCTTGTATCTATGACTTATGTCTCTTAAGCTACCAGAAAGATGTTTGATAGAAGTTTTCCCATGCTTTGAGACTTTTTTTTTTAGTCCTGCCATGCTCAAAGGCTGTTTGTGCAGATGCAACAAAATGGCCAGGCCTAAATTGTGGACCCCTCAGTCAAAAGATATTAAGCCGACCTCTCTCTGCCCTGCTTTTATTCAGGCAAAATAATAATAATAATAATAATAATAATAATAATAATAATAATGCTTTATTTATATCCTGCCCCTTCTCCACAAGGGGACTCAGAGTGGTTTACAACAAGGAAAAACAATATAAATAATAATAATAATCACATTTATGATCCAGAAAAAAAGTTAAAACTATAACAGCAAATATGAAGAAAAATAAATCATGACAAATAAGAAAAAATAAAGCATAAAACCATGTTAATAATAACTCAAAACATCAATCATGAATATAAAACTATGTGATAATTAAGACTTAGCACTGATAATTGTAGTAAAAGTAGATTTTCATCTGAATAATTGCTGCCTTTAGAAAAGTTGATTTGTTTTTAATGAGAATGAGATTTACATTTTCCTCTTTGTATTTTCTCCTTTTGTTCACTTAGCTTATCCAAAGGCAAATTGGTCATGTCAACACCATACACAGTTCTGGCCAAGACAGATGTCAGGGAGTCCATGATGTTAGCCCACTCTGCGATTAGCTCTCTCCAATCCGTAAGAGAGGACAGCACCCGCAGGAGTTCATCCCAGAGTTCTCGAGAAATATAGACACTTAGATTAGCTCGGATCCAGGCCACAATGAGAGTCTGTGGTGGGGAGACCAAGTGAAAGGGAAAAACAGAATGACTTATCACTTAGAATGTTACACTCTTTGTTTTCTAGAGGCAATACTAAAAGAACATCCATACACAGATTAGTAATGGCAGCCAGTGTTAGATCGTATTAAGTAAACACAGAAGCGATCAATGCGAAAGAAGTACCTACCCCATATATATATACGGTAGAGTCTCACTTATCCAAGATAAACGGGCCAGCAAAACATTGGATAAGCAAAAATGTTAGATAATAAGGAGGGATTAAGAAAAAAGCCTATTAATCATAAAATTACATTATGATTTTACAAATTAAGCACCAAAACATCATGTTTTACAACAAATTGACAGAAAAAGCAGTTCAATACACAGTAATGTTATGTAGTAATTACTGTATTTAGGAATTTAGCTCCAAAACATTGCAACATTTACCACAAAAACATTGACTACCAAAAGGCAGACTGCGTTGGATAATACAGAACATTGGATAAGTGAAGCTTGGATAAGTGAGGCTCTACTGTATTCATGTACATGTCAAGAAATTTCAATTAAAAATCAACCCTAAAAAACTGGGTGCACTTATCCATGGGTCAATGTAATACTGTATCTTAAGTCTTATAGAAAAAGTACCCAGCCCTTATCTAAGTAGAATTGAGAAAAGCAAGAGCTTAGTCCTTCCCAGGTGAACCAAAAAGAAGCACTGCCCCCAATACTCTCTCCGACATGGCTCTGCTTTTGGCCTTTTTGAATGCTTGGGTGGAACAATGGCCAGAGACATTTTGCCTCTGAAGCAGCACTGCCCTTTTCCTACTTCATGGAACAATCCTTGACCCAGTCATAGGTCATATCACACCAGCCTCCAACGTTTACATGAGGTTGTCTTATACTTGAGTGCCAGTTGGAAGCTCTATCTAGGGATTTTGTGAATCCAAGAAACATGATCACACTTGGTCTCTGTAAGCTGGGGGGGGGGGGGGATATGGCCTAGCACTCAAAATTGGGGCTTTGCTGCCCACAGTCTAAATAGGTTCTTTAATTTTTAAAAATACAACAATATGCTTTCCATTCATAGCCCAGAGCATTTTATCTGTGGAAATAATAAAGCATTTTGCATAATGATCCAATTCTGATGCTAATTGATTTGTACTGTGTGAAAGTGCAGTGATAATTCAGATTCAGACGAGAGTAGGAAGAAAATTCCTTGTGGAAGAGCAACCATGAATTTTAAAAAATCAATAAAAGTAGAAACCTCTACATTTCACAACAGCTGAGAAAAATGTCCCTATTCAGATAGGATTCTTACATCTCTTGTTAATCTCCCCATCTCACTCCTCCACTAAGATGCTTATCTTTCCTCACAGAAAAATTAAAAGATATACAATTCGATCATACTGCAATTATTTTCATCTGCACAAACTAATGAACCTAGGTAAATTCAGAAATTTTCATTCTAGTCATAAGGAACAGCAAAATAATCAGTACCATACGTTGTTTACAAACACAAGAACTTTTACAGGAGGAAAGCACTTTCAAACTGGCAAAAACACCAAGGAATACACGTTTTAGTATTCTATCACCGCCTGTTTTATGTTCTCTACAAAAAATGAGACATACCCGGAATAGTACACTTGCTAAACTTTGAGCAAATGTGTCTTGCATTTGGTTATCTTTTGATTTGCTCATAACAGCTTCTGTTATCCTGAGAAGAATTTGCAACATTTGTTCCCTAGGACAAAGTTGGAAAAATACATTTTTAGACATAAATCAAATAAGTTAACATTTAATAATTTTTATCTTCATATGGAAAAATATATAAAATGTCTAAAATAACATTTATCTCTACATTGTGTATATGTGCTTTCAGCTTACCAGTCAATTTATGATAACTCCGTAAATTTCACAGGCTATTCTTAAATAAGGAATACTCAGAGGTGGTTTCATAATTTTCTCTGAAATATAGCCAACAGCACCTGGTATTCACTGGTAGTCTCCTACCCAAGTATTAATCAGGGCTGATCCTGCTTAGCTTCCAAGATCAGATAGGACATCTTGCCTTTAGGCCACCTACACTGCCTTACAATAATTCTGACAGTGGCATGTGTCAGCATCATAGTTTTTGAAAATTTCAATTCTAATATTTTTGTGACTATTGTAAACTCAAAACATTACCATGGGATTCTACATTCTAAATTCAAAGTACTATTATTGGATGTAAGGGCCAAATGACAAAGCGAGCACTTTTGTCGCTGTGCATGACATTCAGCAGCAAATACTTCTTTTTGGTTTCAGGATTTTGAAAATTGAGGTGCGCATTAGATTCGATGGCTCATTTAACTTTGTCCCATAAACTGCTTCTCTATTACAATGCTAAAGGTTTTTGGCAGCACTAGATGGCAGTATGGCCTTGCAAGAAATTCCTTTGGAGATTAACATCAATTATTTCTTTCCTCTGTAGGCACCCCACAACTTTACTTGTGAATAATTCATGGGGGGTAGCTAAACTTGAAAAACCTGCATTGATATGTGAACAATGGATAAAAAAACCCCTCACTTCGTTAACATAATAGGGACTGCAAACTGTTCAAATATTACCACAATTTTCTTACATGCAGATACACTGGGAAGTCTCTCTACAGCGAGCATATCAATACTGTGTGGGAATATATGTAGAAGTTGGCTCAGGGAAGATCTGATTACTCTATATGACCTTCATTTATCATTGTTTATTCTGTTATAGGCAATATACAGCACTATGTGCTTTGCTTGTAAGGTCCTGTTGCAGTATCCTTTTGCCAGCTCTAACATTTCTAGTGAACTACCCCTAGAATGATTTATGGTGTTTTTGCTCACCCGTTTTTCCTCCCCTCTGGATCCTGTGTTATTAGATTGAACTGAGCTCTCTTTTAAAGCTGCTTGTTTCTGTATAAAAGCATTGATGTAGGGTTAAAAAAGCTCATGTTGTTTACCAGTTTTTTATAGATTGAAGCAACAATGTGAGGTGTTAAAAGGCACTGTTTTGTTACAAAGTTTAGGGGATATGGTTGTTGTTCAATATGTTGTTTTTTTCTCAATAATAAGCAATTTCTCAAGCATAGCCTCATCTGCCCCATTTTACTCTTTCCTGACAGGCAACCAAGTTATTTCCAATTGCTCAGATAGAGACTCATTTTCCACAGCCAAACCCAAGTAACTCTTAGAAGTAGGCAAACACTGAATTTTTAAGTGTGCATTTACACTGTAGAATTAATGCAGCCTGACACACTTTAACTGTCATGGCTCAATGCAGTAGTTGTAGTTATACATCATTATGACATGGCAGCTAAAGTGTCTAGCTGTTCCTGTTCGTTCCAGAGTGTTTTATTACCATTGAAAGTTTATTACCAATTGTCACAGAAAAAAACAGCCAATTCAAACTGTGAGGTTTTGCATTTCTGAAAGTTTTATGGTTCATGGTTATGTTTTCAATCTAGGAGAGTCACTTGCAGAATAGCTGGTAATAAATCCAGGAGACAAGGTAAAAAGACAATGTAGAGTTTCGAAAACAGTGCAAACAAAATGGAGGAATTGCTGCACAGCACTGAAATGCAAAATCCAGTTAAAAACCCAAGCAATCAGGGCTGGATAGAGGAGGGAAGCAAATAAATAAAATTATTGATAACTTGTAACAGAATACACAGAAATCTAGACTGTATTTTTGGGTCTCAGTACGAGAAACTTTTTATAGAAAAGAAACAAGAGATAGAGAAAAGCACCTCAGATATCAAGATAGTCTGGAGAATCAATGAGATAATATAATGAAAATAAAGAAGCCGTTTTTGTTCTCCATTGTTTGAAAGATTTATGATAGTATGAATTACAATTATACAGTATACAGTAGAGAAATAAGTAATTGGTAAAATGTATGTGTTCCTATTACAATTTGACATGGAAGAACAAATGAAGGATTGCATTGTGAAATGGACTAGTTTATGTTGTACTATGTTTGTCTGCTTATAGCATGGTCATTTTGCTCTATGACTGTGTTTTTGATGTAGTTTTAATGTATATAAAATACTATTAAATGTTTTGTAAGAAAAATAAAAAATATTTTGCTATCAATGTGCAAAAGAATGAGTATAACAATTTTAGTTTTTTCATTATTTTGTTATCACTTGGAAAGAATACCAATATTTACATCACAATCCCTAAAGTAACAAATCACAAAACTCTTTATTTACTCCTTTAAACTTGCTTTAGTCATGAAAAGAACTAAAGAATTTCACCTTGCAAATATATATATATTCATTCTACAAAATAGAACAATGATAAAAATTATATTCATATTTTGTTTCCTCCCCATGAAAAAAAATCTTACCCTATTTCCCATGTTTTACATTTAAGTTCAGATATTTGTGCAATGTGCCAGGTTAAATTGTTTCAGAATTTAAAATTTATTCTTTTTGCAACTTAACAGAGATACTGTATACAATAAAAGAGAAATATGTAACAACACAGAATGATTTTCTCTTTTTTTGTGATCAGAGAGTATAAAGTTCAGAAATCTTGCAGCATAACATGTCTTTTTCATAAGGAAACACAGAAAACTTTCAGATCATGCAGATAAATACTCATTGTTTCAGCTGAATTTTATTTTTGATACAATACATTTCTGCTTTGGGCACAAAAATAATGCTACAAAATGTTGGTTGTAAAACCTACTTTAATCCCACCATTTTATAAAATTCACATCCATATTTTTAAAATGTGTGTCTTCCTGAAAGTATCAATCACTTTAACTATACCTTGAATGTTTCAGAACCATTTTCAGATATGTTACATGATTGAATTAACCAAACTTAAACTTAGAGTAGTTACTAAAACATACCATGTTTTTTGATTCATTGGAAGTTCCATAATCATGCGCCTGAATATACTCAAAACTGCTCTGCATGCCCCGATTTGCTCCTTCAGAAGTTCCGGTATCTCAGTACATGGTTCCAATAAAAATACATTAGCAGCGTTTGTTAAGAATACCTTCATATTTTTGAAAGAAAGGAAAAACAAAACAGTAACCAACACATTATATTAATATTATTTTCTAATATGTTACTATTTCCTCTTTAAAACATTAAGATGCATGCACAAAATCACTTATAGACAATAGGGCATTGCTTTCTAATTCTTTTATGTAAAAAGCCATACATACCATAGCCCTAAAATATTTAGATCGAGTAGCAATGGGACTTTCTCATTACATCTTTTTTAAAGCCTTGTGCAGTGCATGACTGCATACAACAGTAGAAGACTGTATGCTTATGTACACTGGGAAGTTTAGCATGGTGTAAATATGTCCTCGAGCAGCCCTGGATCCAGCATCAGTGTGCCAAATCCGGAGCTGTTGTTCAGGAGTACACTTTCTATCTCTGGGAGCTAGAGGTCTACATCTCACCTTTTCTATATTTCTACTATTTCCTAGCCACCCACTTGTGAGCTCCAGGCTGCTTCAGACACTCCTGTTGGTGACAGAAAGGGATGGCTGAATGACCAGCAAGAAAAGTGGGAGTGATCCCATCAGTGTTCCATCTGGATAGTGGATTAGTTTGAAATCAGACCTGATCCCACTGTTCAGACTTCCCCAAAGTCCCAGGAAATTCCAGTTTCCAAAAAACGTCATAGTGTCTTCTGACTTGACCCAAAGTGGAGCAAGGTTGATTTAAACAAACAAAAAAAACAAAAATAAAACAACCAATCCTGCAATACACTTTGGTAACTGATGTACATAATGGGGATAGCCAGTGGTTCATTTGCAGTAAGTATAGTTTTTGTGCAATGCAGGCAAGTCCCGAGGGGATGCACTTAGGAAAGATACCATTCAGTGTAATAACCCTCTGCAGGACTGAGAATATCTGGCATTATGAAACCTGGTGAAGATAGCTATCAGGGCATCCCTAGCAAAAGAAAATGCTATTAAGATGCATAGATACTGCCCTTGGGCAGTTTCCATCACATCACCTAAAGTTAACTCATAGGACATGAACAGCCACTAGGAATATGTTGGGCCACATGCCTCTTGCCAAACAGTATTTGTAGGACTTCCAAAGTGCTACAACTGTGCTTACATAGGATAGCCTCTCCACAGTCAAAGAAGGCTAGAGCCTTGTGGGAATATGTTTAACTAGTTAATGTGTATATTTTCCGTATCTGACTAGGCTTGTGTTTCTTTGTATTCTAAAGAAAACAAGGGGCTGCATACTTAATCTCCTGCTTTTCTCATATACTTTACCTGTAGGGCAGCTTGAAGACCTGCTTTAATGTTCTTGTTTTCATCTTCTAATATACATCCTCTGTTAACAGCACTAGAGAAGGAGTACGTCCTACCCCAACTGGAGGATCGTTTATGTCCTGAGTGGCCAGATGAAAGCTTTGAAAGATACATTAGTCAATACACAGTGTGTTCATTTTAAAATGATTAAGAGACAACAATGCAAACCAGAAGCAACTTATATTCTCCCTTCCCTCGATTCCCCCCCCCCCGCCCGCCCCCCGCCCAATTTTATAAAAATCTGGACACACTTCACATCTGCTAAAATATGTGGGAGACAATTTTGCTTCATTTTGGAACCACTGGCTGGTTTAGGTCCAGGAGAGGCCTTTATTTAAATAAGGAGACAAATTAGAGGTTGAGTTCTGATTTATTCCCTTGTCAAACAAATACTTCACCTGTGCTTTAAGAGAGCTCAGAGAAGCCCAAACTCATGCTCGTGTGATGCCTCATGGGCCTTGTAGTCTTGTTCCTAGTGCCATCATGGCAGATGAAGACGAAAACATGGGGTTTTCGCCGGTTCAACAAGAGCCGGAATCTTTTCACCTGCCAGATGTTGATGTTTGTACCCAAGAACTCAGTAAAACAGACCTTGGGCATTCCTCGCCCCCGTTCCCTAGGAGACAGTCCTATGCTGCAGACAGAGGAGTGAGGGAACAGAATCGCAGGAGTTTACGGATTGCAGCCAAACAACAGGCTGATTAGACCTGCTTCCCTTGGGAAATTCTAAGGAGTCTTGCATCTGGACAAAGTTGGGTTTCGCTTCCCGTTCTCTAGGGAAAGAGGTTGTTGGCGGGAAAACGAGACCCCAATATAGGTGCCTGACGCGGGAGAATCTTTGCGGAGTCAACAGAGCAGCTTCAGGAGTAAGATCGTGTGTGGACTTCGCAACCCCAGTTCCTTGCTTCCCGGATCAAGTATTCAAGATTGCCTTGCCTTGTTTTTAACCACGGATCTTGTTCCAAGAATCACTGTTTGCCTTGTTCCTAGTCACGGACCTTGTTAAAGAATCAAGATTGTATCCAGCCTTGTTGTCAAGCTACCTTGGACTCCTAAGACTCTGGCATTTCCCCACACTATTGCTTGGCAATAGTGTGTGTTTCGGTTATTGGATTAAACTTTGAACTCTAATATCATTTATTGGACAATACATTTTTGGACTATATTTGACCTTATTTGAAAGGTCTGCTTCTGAACTATATTCTTCACTTGTTTTTATTGCTTTTATATATTTACTTAATAAAGATATTAGATAGAGATTGGCCTCCGTGTATGGTTCTTGGTGCCCCGCTGCCTTGGGTCTGACAGCTCCTCAGTGTTAATTTATGCATATCACTATCACAACCATGTACATGCCAGCTCTAAATAACTATGCACTGCACAGATAGACAGACCAAAATCCCAATCTTGCTTGGAACGTTTTTGCAGAAGAAAATGTGAAATTTTAATTATTATGTTAAATAATTTAGCACATTATTAAATTAATAGCAAACACAAACAGATCATGGGTTAGATAATTTCTAATCAAGTGGAAATAAATTGAGGAATATCATCAAATAAACAATGCAAACGCAAACTTAGAAATATAGAGTGCATCAAATAGATGTCCTGTGTTGATAAACACCTTTTTGAGGCAGAAAAGGCTTCAAGAAGAATGGCAGATTGGGGGATGTACTGTGAATGTTCATTCTGGCCAAAGGGAAGAAGCCATTCAACCACCCAGGTGAGTAAGGGACCATGTATTCCTTTTGAAGAGTATTTCTTATTGTATCCATAGCATCTCCTCAGTTCCTTTCCAAGCCAAATAAAAGGAAAAATGGAAAATGAGATGCTGATTGACAAAGTTGGACAGGCCCAGAAACAGAAGAAATTCCCAGGTTACTAAGATTAACAAATGCAATAAAAATAAAAATAAATAAATGCCAGCAAAGCCAATGTGGAATTATGAGAACTATTTTTGCCTTTTCCTGTCTGATCTTCTTGAGTGCCATGGAGATTAGGGGAGTTGAAAGGAAGGAATATAGTTTTGACAGTTCATCTGGTGGGAACTCTGGGACACTATTCTGAGGAAATGGGATCTAAAGAAATATCTGGAGTTCATCAGTGTACCAGTATTTGAAGAAAGACCATCATGTCCAAACTCCATTCCCTCAGATCTAGAGTGCTGACTGAATACGCTACTGATGTAGACAAGAGTGAAATCATACCCAAAATGACAGGTGACTCAACAGGCCTAGTTAAAAGCAAATCAAAAGAACTAAATTTGTAGTTTTGTACTACTCTTAAGATGTTCAGTCTTATCAATGACAATTATTTATTATCTTCATTTTATTATACATTATAAACTATCCAAACTTTTTAGTAAAGAATAGCCGCATACATGTTTGCCGTCTGACTCGGTTGTTGAATTATCTGTGATGCCATCATCATCTTGAACAACTTCCTTCATATCCGGTTCTTCCATGAATGCCGGCTTCTCTTGCAGTATCCACTTCCTGTATACTTTCACTACCTTTTCAGATGAAGATATCTCTGATGAAGGCAGTAAAAAAGCCTAAAATATGAACAACGCATTTTACTGACCTGTAATTGAAATTTTATTGACTTGTATTTAGGGATCATTTGTCAGTCCATTCAATCAAGGAAGAAGCCATACTACATAAAAGAAGGCTATGAAAAGAGAGACCCACAAGACTATCCCAGATCAATCTTTCCAGTCAAAAGCATTTTTATTTTAAAAGGCATTTTGGTGTAACATGAAAATTCTGTAATAAAATCATACCAATATTAAGAAAAACAAAACTGGAAAGAAAATTATATTGATAGCATTTTTGATAAGGTCTTAACCAACCTGGTGCCCTTCAGATGAGTTGGTCTGGAACCCATATCATTTCTAACCAACAACTACTGCAATAGTGGGAATTCTGGTGCAAAATTTCTGAAGGATACCAAATGCCCTTAGGGTGTATCTACACTGCAGATAATCAATATTATCTGCTTTGAACTGGATTATATGAGTCTTCATTGACATATAATCCAGTTTAAAGTACATAATCTAGATTTTATATAGCAGTGTAGATGGGGTCTTAATCCCAGAGAATGTAGGGGATAGCTGTTGTAAGACACTGAACTAAGATCAAAAGATCCAGTCTGAAAATGCACATGTTACTTGATGTATTAAATCTCGGAATGAATCTTCTTGATTTCTCAAAGCTAAATAGAAGAATGCAGAACAGAACTGATGCCAATTAGAATGTAATCTCAAACCACATTTCCTCTGGGGTAAAATTTACTGAATATAGAAGCATTTCCTTCAGGTAAACAGAAAGAGATGTAAGCTTAAGTCAAATAAAGACTGTTAACCCAAGTCAACCAATCAATCCAGAATACTGCAACAAGTATAACTAGCATGACTTTGCAATCTGTCAACTGCAGTAGTAGTTTACATATACTGTACTATTTTGAGAGATAGTCTAGGCAACAGCAAATGTTCACAGGTTTGCTAAGGATAAGAACATGTATATATATTTCTTGAGAAGACAGGAATCACAAATGTAAATCACCTGTATCTTTACTGTTTCCTATGATTGTGAAAATAACATCAAGATGAAATTAACATTTCAGATGAAAGCTGCTCTGAGTCCTCTTTGGGATGAGAAGGGCGGGGTTAAATATAGTAAATAACTAAATATGTGTATTAGTGGCATTACTATGTTACATCTAGAACAAAGTTTCTCAAACTATGCTCCTCCAGATGTTATGGACTTCAGCTCCCACCATTCCTAACAGCTGGTAAACATCTGGATCAGCACAGTTTGAGAAACACTGATCTAGAATATCCAAGTCTTCAAATTTTCCTTATCTGAAAATTTAATGGGGAGGAGATCCACAGGCACCATATTTGGGATCCTTGTTTTTATTTTATATACCTCCATAGCCCTAACATGGAGGTCCCCCAGATATGTGTTTATCCACCAGTTTTATCTTCCACTGAGACTTCCAGAATTTATTTGGTTTAAACTCTTTATAAATCTTAATCACAAATTAAAAGATTTGTAGCACAAGCTCAAGCAGGTTGCTTAGAAGGAAGAACTATTGAAATTGACAAGATTTATAATCCATTTTCTAAAGTTGTTTCTCAGCTTTCTTGTGCTTTTCTTTTCCAAACTAGATTAATAACATCCCCAAAATAAGTTGACATTTAAATTCCTTCCCACATAGCTTCAAGAACCAAGACCAGACTGTAAGAATTTATTTCCTCCTTCAATATGCTTAGGATGGAGTTTAGGAAATGGCATTTGACCAAGGCCTCCAAGTGACACGGCTGCAAACCAGGAATCTATATATAAACCCAAATGTACTACCTAATACAAACAGCTACTGTACATATATAAAAATGTTTGCACACACTAACCTGTCGAAATACTTCATTGACAAAATTTACATAACCTCGTGTGGACAGAAAGATCTGCTGCACCATCTCATACACTGCCCGATGTTGCTCCTCAATGCTGCAAAAGCTAGAATCACTGAGCCTCCGTTCAGAGAGAGTGTTGTTGTTTGAATGGCTTTTCTCTTGATCTGGTGGAACACTGTTCTCTGGCTCAGGATTTTTATCTTGCACTGCACCACCCACAGTCTAGAATAAAAGGAGGTGGGGGAAGAGAACGCAAATTATATTTTAGAAACATGCTATGCAGAAGAAATTTGAGTTAGGCTTATTGTTACTAGCAATGAAACAGCTCCACAAAACAACTGCAGTCCAACAACATATGTAGAGTTGGAATGAGTAAGTCCTGCAACAGAACAACTCATAATTCCATTTAATAAAATTTAAAGATGCCCATCTCACATGCTTCTTATGCTTAAAGGTTTGGAGAAAATTTACTCTGGTCTTTCTCATAATGTATTTGAGAACATGAAGCCACAAGCTTCAAAATCTATATGGGCAAGTGCAAGTTTTACTAGCTTCGATTTGTTTCAACTAAATTTCACTAAATATGTGTACATAACTGCTAGCTGTCACAAGGATGTCATTCAATTAGTAAATAAGCTTTCCTTATTTAACTATAGATAACACTTAACGCTCAAAGTGTGCAATATTTTAATGAGTGAAAGCAGCTACATCTATGTAAAAAGAAATCTATCTATACACATAATAAAAGTGAAAAATGTGTATGTGTGTATGTGGAGGAGCTGTCTACTTACACAGACAGCCTCCCACCTCCACAAACAGCTATAGTTCCCACTGTGCAGAAGACACCAATGGCTCTCCTTCCACTGACATGCAGGTTATAGTGAGCACCATGAACATGCAGCTCACACCCTTCCAGTGTCCTCCACAAACACCATTCTGCCCCCCACCCAAATGAAGGCTTTCATGCAGCGACAATTTCATCCTAGATGATCTATTTTTCCTCCAGAATGGACATTCCAGGGTTCCTTCATTCGCATGCCCCCGCCCACTGCCTCTACTTTGACCCTTAACCATTTCCTACCCTTTCCTATGGCACACAGTTAACAGAGGAATTGAACAGCAACTGAGCAAGAGGTTTGGAGAGAATTCACAATGATTTACAAGAGCTGTACTTAACCTACATCCAGAGAGCACTGTTAACCCAACCAATGATAGATCTGGACCAAACTTGCCACGGTTGATGGGACTTGCAGTACCTTCACTGATACTTTGACCCCCACCAACAATGGACTGTGACTAAACTTGGCACAGAGAAGCCCCATGACCAACCGAATATACTGCAGGGGTTAGTGGGAATGGACCTGGATTTTGGGAGTTATAGTTCACCAACATCCAGAGAAATCGTGACTCCCACTGACAATGGACTGGGACCAAACTTGGCACAGAGAAGCCCCATGACCAACTAAACATAATGCTGGTGATAGTGGGAATGGACTTTGATTTTGGGAGTTATAGTTCACCTGCATCCAGAAAGCACTTAACCCAGCTGACATCAGATCTGGACCAAACTTGGCACACAGACCCAACATGACCAACTTTGATTTTGGGAGTTATAGTTCACCTGCATCCAGAAAGCACTTAATCCAGCTGACATCAGATCTGGACCAAACTTGGCACACAGACCCAACATGGCCAACTGTGCATATGAGCCTGGTTTGGGGGTGATTGACCTCAGATCTGTGAGTTGTAGTTCACCCTTATCCAAAGAGCCCTGAACCCAGCCAACAACAGATCTGGACTAAACTTAGCACACAGACCCAACATGGCCAACTGCAAATACTGGAAGGGTTTGGGGGTGATTGCCTTGGAAATCTGGGAGTTGTAGTTCACCCTTATACAGACAGCACTAAACCCAGCCAATGACGGATCTGGATCAAACTTCAGTGATTTCACCTTACATCCCAAAACCTACCTAACATTCCAAAACAAACAATGCCTTCTTCTAATAATCCAGATATCACTGGGTCCCCAAGCTAGTCTATATACAAAAACCCTAAACCCAACTGGTAGTCTCACTTATAGTAGACTTATTAAATCAGTGGGATTCACACAATGTGGACCTAACCATTCATATGTTCATTCAGTAGACCTACTTTAGCTGAGATTAAGGTAAGGTCTAGCAATAACATTTATGTCAAAGTTTAAATAATGTGGCTTTAAAAAGTAAAACACTGATTTAAAACTTCATCAGAAATAATATCATAAAATCAGCAACGTACTTGAATGATTCTGGGCAAAACATCCCCTCCATTTTTAGAATTCTGTGTTGGTATAAAATACTTTTTTTCCAGAAAAAAGTTTACAATCCATTTAATAAAAACAACACGAGCAGTCATGTATGGTATTTTTGTGCTATAAACGTTTTCATTATTACAAGTTGCACTAACATATGATGGCTTAGGTCGCAGACCAGGGATGTCTGTAAAACAGAAAACAGGAAATGTATTTTTTCAAACCCTGACCTTAGGAACACCAGTTCATAGTGTAACCTTCCCACTTAGAAGAAACAATAAAAACTGCTGAATACATAGAAACACAAATGATTAATGTATTTCCAAGACAAACAAAATTTTCAAAAAGATGTTCGAAAGTGATTCTCTCTATACACTAGCGGAGCAGTCTAAATAGGAATTTAAAAAGTATAATTTGCACATACAAACTGATTCTCAGTCCAAAGAATATTATTAAAATTTCCTTGTTCAAATTGAACATTTTTATTATGCAAAGGATTAGCAAAACTAATGTATGTAATGTATGTTAGCCTTAAATGAGAAATTGGGCTTTTAGTGTACATTGCTAAAACAATGTTTATTAAGACATACATCTTCAAAACAAGCACGCTTATTTGGAAATAATTTTTTGCTGAAAAAATAGGATTTGTTAACGTGTTGTTTTTCATCTCCTCCCCAACAATTTTAGCCTAATTTTAAATGATATTTAAGGATTTAATATGTTAGTAATTATGTGGACTTATTTTATGTCTTGTTCATTTATGTTGATTTGTAATTTACTGAGTTATTTCTGATATGTTTATTGATTTGTTTATGTATTATTGTCGGCATTGAATGTTTGCCATTACTGTAAATATTTGTTGTGAGCCGCCCTGAGTCCTATCAGGTAGATAGGGTAGGCTACAAATAAAGTTTCATTGATTCATTCAAGTAAATATATATAAATAAGGTTTTAAGACAAATTCTGAACCTAAGCATATTACTTTAAAATCATGAAATCTTTATGTATTCACTGACTCTAAACATATTTACTTTACAAAACATCATACAGATTATATGACCCATAAGATCACATTTCAGTTAGAAACCCATGAGTTCCTGGCTAACCAAGATCTCTGGAGAAACACTTTTCTGTCATTTTCATGTTTCCCTGGGTTAGAATTAAAATATTCAAAATGCAGTATCAAACTAGAGCTAAATAAGTCATGGTTCAATAAGATCGAAATATCTTTCCATTTGTATAGATGGGTACATTTAAACCCTGAAAGTAACAATGTTTATAAAAAGTACTGCTCTACAAAATTTTTGAAAGGATTTAAAATAATGTATTTACTTACCAAGCACAGGTTTGTAGAGATTTGTTAGTTTTGTAAAACTGGGAAATAAATGAGGAAGATAATATTTTCTGAACAAGGCAAAAAGGAACTTAAACCCAGTATCATGATTCTCTTTATTCTTCCATTCCAAGCTTGCAGCCTGTGCCAGAGGTAAAAGGGGTTTCATATTCATACATAGATTTTTTAAAATAAAATTAACTGAGTTTTAATATTTATTTACAAGAAAACAACTTTCTTTTCCAATATATACTTGGACCTCAAAAAGGCACAGTAAAAAAATGTTTTCCCTAGCCCCAGCACATGAATACATATACAGTAGAGTCTCACTTATCCAACATAAACGGGCAAGCAAAACGTTGGATAAGCAAAAATGTTGGATAATAAGGAGGGATTAAGGAAAACCCTATTAAACATCAAATTACGTTATGGTTTTACAAATTAAGCACCAAAAACATCATATTTTAAAACAAATCAACAGAAAAAGCAGTTCAGTACACTGTAACATTATGTAGCAATTACTGTACTTATGAATTTAGCACCAAAATATCACAATGTATTGAAAATATTGACTACAAAAACACTGACTACTAAAAGGCAAACTGCGTTGGATACTACAGAACGTTGGATAAGCGAAGGTTGGATAACTGAGACTCTACTGTATAAATCAGGAAACACTCTTTTCCTGATGCACTTCCTGATGAGCAGCAATGGGGGATATGTAGCCATCTGACCACTATAACAGCCAATAGCAAGGCCTAACTTTAGAGATATTTGGAGTGAGTGTATGAATGAACAAATAAATTTAGGGGTGCATCAAGTGCAGGCTTAGAGCCAGATGTAGTCTTTCCAAGGTTGTTTGGAGGCCCAAGACACTAGAGATATTTCATTTTTTCACTCTTTAAAAGAGTTGCATGTTTCCACTGCAACCTTTCTTTCCTTCCTTCCTTCCTTCCTTCTTTCCTTAGTATATTTAGCTTTCTGTGTAGCTCAAGAATGTCCTGATGGCAGAAAGAGGTCTACCAAACCCTCCATAGTTGCCCTTATCCAAGTTAAATTGTATTGATGAAGTAGATTTATGGCATATTTACTCACTTGGATGACCATATATTTTAACAGTATTTGAAGGAAGGAGCAAGTTGGGTCGTCAGTACTCTTTTCACCAGAGGCATGTGGTAAAAGTGGTGTTATTTCCTCTGGAAAAATCTTTGCTAAAATAGAAAACAAAGACATGTTTTTCAAAGATGTAAAGTATAGTAGCATAAGCATGAACCCTGGTTTGCAAGACAAAAAGTTCAACGATTGGCTGTGTCATTTGTCAAAAAGTGCACTCTGTACTTACACTAAAACAAATATGATTGGTGGGGTTCAAAAAGAAACATCTATACTACTTTGTCTAAATGTCGTGTATACACTGTACAATCAGCCCTCCATATCCATGGATTCTGTACTATCCATGACTTGATTTCTTTTTAAATCCCAAAAGCAACACTCAGTTTTGCCATATAAGAGATTCCCTTTTACACATAATGGTCCTTAAGCATCCACTGTGTGTGTGTGTGTGTGTGTGTGTGTCAGTTCTGGAACCATACCCTAGAGGATCAAAGACCCATGATACATGCTTCATTAACCGGGCCTAAATCAAGAATGGGCATGCTCTGGATATTGGTGGGCTGCAGCAGGTGCTCATGAGTTTTCGAAGGTTGCAGTTGTGCCATTCTGGTTGTCAATTTGACAATGGAAAGTGACATCATATAATTTCGGTGTGTTATTTTGGGACAACGGGGTATGAATCTTGCTGTTTTGAGGTGGATGACATTGACAAGGTATGCACTGGGGAAAGTGGATGACGATAAAGCATGCATAAGATGTAGTTGTCTTACTGGAGGCAGTCTTTCTTCTGTCTAAAGAAGCATGCGGTAATACTTATTTGTCAGTTTAAACATTCTTCTTCATCATCTAAAATATGTTGTACATGTTTCAACAACAACAATATTTATTACAGTCCATAGATCCATCAGTAAACAAAAAGTTATTTTGAATTCTCCCATCTCAGGAGAAGTTCACTGTACAAGATACATCAACATGGTGTCAAGTGATATCCGTATCAGAGGTTAGTTGCTTCCTCAGGCTCCTCCTCCAAATGTGTTAGATTATGGTTCTCATCATCATTACAACTATTGCTTTTTTCTCATATACAAATTTATGATTGAATCCATTAACAAATATATTAAAATTTATCTGACTACAGGGTTTTTTTCAAGTGAGATGACAGACCAACTAAGCAAGTATACAGTAACTTTCCTTCTCTAAATACCTTAGACAGCAAATATACAATGTGTAAGAACTAACCATCTGGAAGACTGGAAGGAGAGCTAATGATAGTATCCAGTGTACATGGACCTTTTGAAGACATCACTGCAGGAAAACCAGGCACAAGGCAAGCAAAAATTAGCAGCTGCTCCTCAGAGCAATTGGTCTGGAGCGCTTGCAGCCATAGAAGAAATAACCGGATTCCTTCACATCTTATCTAAAAAAAGACATTTAAAAATATATACAATGTTTTAAAAACCCGCCATTAATATTGAGAAAATACAGAATTGTTTAATGTCTTAATTAAGGGCTTTATCTTATTTGCCTTAAACAAGAGATTATCAAAGCACCAAACCAGCTATATCTATACTAACATACTTTTCCCACAAGATATCACTGCTTGTATGATTGTTTCTATATATACTCATCTATGCTTTATAAGTCTATAATGCTCCCTAAGAGTTACTATCACCATTCTGAAACTTCAAATGTCAACTCAGAACAAATATAGCTCTCCAAACTATGCCCTGGATTGGAAACATGCTGCCTTTCCCCCTTTCTGTTCTTCACTAGATTCCTTCTGTGGTTTGGCTTTTTTTTTTTTTTTTACCGTAACTATAATTTACTCTGAAGTTTGTATCAACATTAAAATTATTCTCAGTAAATGTAATTCAAATAATACATTTGAGGTATTAGGTGGCTATCAAATTGTCATTGTTACAACTCAGTAAGAGAAGAATGGGATAAAATAGAATTTGTATATGCAGCAGCTGTCTGACAAAGCAAAACGTTTTGCAGGATCATCTGAACAGAGTATGGGTTCCCCTGACGTTAAGTCCAGTCATGTCCGACTCTGGGGATGGTGCTCATCTCCATTTCTAAGCCGAAGACCCAGCATTGGCCGTAGACACCTCCAAGGTCATGTGGCTGGCATGACTGCATGGAACGCCGGAGCGGTACCTATTGATCTACTCACATTTGCATGTTTTCAAACTGCTAGATTGGCAGAAGCTGGAGCTAACAGTGGGCACTCACTCCGCTCCCTGGATTTGAACCTGTGACCTTTCGGTCTGCAAGTTCAGCAGCTCAGCGCTTTAACACCGGAGGCTCCGAACAGAGTATATGTGTGTGTATATAAACACATACATACATACAGTCCAATTAGACATACAGTCCAATTGAAATCCTATATATTAAAATACTTCAATAACAGGTTTTAGCAGCTGATTAAAGCCTTTCTTATTCAGGCAGGCATTTGAAGAAGAAAGCTTATAAGACCATGTCAAGGTGTGCTGAGGAGTGATGTATGTATTTCAATAGGTTTTTAATTATTTTAATGGCTTTAAGTATTTATTTTCATAGTCCTATAATTCTATTTTAGAGACATTACACTGGCAATGAAGGTCCGCATAGTTAAAGCAATGATATTCCCTGTGGTAATATGGATGTGAGAGCTGGACCATAAGGAAGGCTGAGCGAAGGAATATAGATGCTTTTAAGCTGTGGTGTTGGAGAAAAATTCTGAGAGTGCCTTGGACCACAAGAAGATCAAACCAGTCCATACTCTAGGAAATAATGCCCGACTGCTCACTGGAGGGAAGGCTATTAGAGGCAAAGATGAAGTACTTTGGCCACATAATGAGAAGACAGGAAAGCTTGGAGAAGATAATGATGCTGGGGAAAATGGAAGGAAAAAGAAAGAGGGACTGACCAAGGACAAGATGGATGGATGTTATCCTTGAAGTGACTGACTCAACCTTGAAGGAGCTGTGGATGGCCACGGTTGACAGGGATCTCTGGTGTGGGCTGGTCCATGAGGTCACGAAGAGTCAGAAGCGACAGAACAAATAAACAGCAGCAACATAATTCTATTTTAGTTTTTATATGTTTTAAGTTTTAAATTGCATCCTGTATTGTTTTTAGTATTGTTAGCCACTAGGAGTCTTTTTTAAGAGAGTGAAAGTGGAATGATAACAAAAATAATTTAAGCCTATGTTCTAATGTTTTCAGAATCAAAGCAAGGCACTATTCAGCATAATTAGTCTCTAAATGCAAATACAGAAGCAGAAAAGCAATTACTGGATTATTTCAGAGAGATTACATAATCTGCCAGAGTTCTCAAGGCAAAGGTAGTTAGATGTAGGTTTTAATCAGCTGACAATACTTGCAAAAGGAGTGTTTATTATACTACTTTTCTACACAATATGTTGTTTTATTACAAATACCTTGCTAGATGAAGATGGGGAGAGGTAGAATTTAACGTCTTTCTGCTATGTTTGCTTAGTTTTTCTCTACAGCAACAGGCAAGGGCTGGGAAGAGATATTGGGGAGGGGGAGTTGCAGTGGTCTATTGGGAGACGATTTCTCCCACGTGCCCCATCCCACAATCTGCTGGGTCTCAAGTGGCATTTACTTATACTGCAGAACACACTCTAAACCTTGTTTTATGTGTTAGCTGGCTAATGCCGATCTTGGTGTGAAAAAGCTTCCTATAGATCTGTTATTATGGCAGACCCCTGACTGGTACTTTTGCAGCCAACGGAACTTGGATCCTCTACAGGGGAGGAGAACTAATTACAGTGGTCTAATATAGTCCTCTGCAGGTTGCTTATGAATCTATTTCACAATCCTTTTGGGGATTTCCCTGTTACCTTGGCAGGTAATCATGTCAACGCATTGACTGATCTCTAGAAATAAGAAATGGCATTAGCAGTAGACAAAATTGTTCCTAACTGTCCTGAGCGGTCAAGGGCCTTTTTCATTCTGCCCCACTGAAAAAGAAAACAGAACGCTTGGCAGCCACAGTGAAGCATCTACCAGATACTTCGTGAACAAAATCATGCAACTCTGCTCTGATTTGGATACTATGGTTCACTCAGGTTAAGTCAATGTAACCTTGGCACCTTGGAGTTCCTGGTTCCAGAAAGCAGCCAGAGTGAGAGTGGCTGAGGGTGAAAGGAGCATGCAGAATGCCTCACTTCAGCAAGGTAGTTTTCTATTCTGCCTGTGGTGAAGCCATTATTGGGGGGGACCCTTTCCTTGAACATACCATGGTAGAGAATTGCACGTCAGTCTCTAATATCCCCTTCTTGTGCAAGGATCATGTGATAACCTCTCAGCTCCAGGGTCTCCTATACACAACAGATTATTTATTTCACTTCAATCCATCTTTCTGCCTGGCTATGGGGCATAGATAGTGCCAATTATTTGCAAATGGGACTTGGAGAGGATATTCTTCTAGGTCTCTCAGCCATGGTATCCTTGAGTTACTTCTCTGGAGTGGGATTTGCTTAGTAAGAAGGCAAAAATAATAACCACAGATGGACAGGTTGCTTACCTGTAACCATGTTTCTTCGAGTGTACTCTGTGAATTCACACTAATGGAGAGGCTGCGCCTGCGCAGGTTCCAACGGAAACTCTTCCCAAGCTGAAGTTTAAATTTTGGCGGTAGCCACGCCCCTCCGTCCCCGGAGGGCATATAAGGCAGCCCTCGGTGCCCGCTCCCCAGTTCCTACGCCGCTAAGGCAACGAGGAAGGAAGAGGGTTTGCCAGAGGGGAAGGAAGGGCGGGCTTGTGTGAATTCACAGAGTACACTCGAAGAAACATGGTTACAGGTAAGCAACCTGTCCTTTTTCTTCGTGTACTCTGTGAATGCACACTAATGGAGACTAGCAAGCTTAGGTCTCGGAGGCGGGCTAAGCAAACCCTGACAACGAGATAATGTCCAAACATATGTTTATTAAACATCAATAACATGGTCCGAAGGACCCATTGAAGTATTGCATGAACACACGCATAACACCGAGAGCAACCCGGTAAGGCATGATATAAACAATGTAAGAAAACATGTGCAAGTAAGGCGCATCATTCTCCAAAGGAGGAAGGCAGTGGCAAATAAGGCACAATTTGTCAGAGATAACAGTGCAAACATGTACTGAACAGGAAAACGACAAAAGGATGGCATGAAAAAACATCCACAAAATAGGAATACATGAAGGGGCCTTTCAGGACAAGCAGGATGACAAAACTGCCCTAGCAAAGGCTGAATCCTTTAAGGTTTTCTGGTCTACCCTATAGTGAGACACAAACGTAAGTGGGTTGGACCAGATCGCTGCCCTGCAAATAGAGTCCAGGGGGATACCCCTTAGGAAGGCAGTCGACGTGGAGAGGCCCCTCGTCGAACGCGGGCGGACCGACGGAGGGGGTGGGCGTTTGGCCAGTTCGTAGGCCAATTCAATAGCCTGAGCAATCCAATGAGACAGTTTCTGTGAAGAAATAGGATTGCCCAGTTTATCTGGAGCATGGGCCACAAAAAGTTTTGAGGTCTTTCGAATGTCTTTAGTACGGTCTCGATAGAAAAGGAGTGCCCTGCGCACATCAAGGAGGTGCAGTCTCCGTTCAAGGGGAGACGAGGGGTCTGGAAAGAAGGCGGGGAGGACAATGTCCTGGTTAAGGTGAAAAGCTGAGACCACCTTAGGAAGGAAGGTGATGTCCGGGCGGAGAACGGCACGGTCATGATGAAAACGGAGGTAAGGTTCATCAACCCGAAGGGCTGCCAGTTCCGAGGGTCTGCGCGCTGAAGTTATGGCCACCAGGAAGGCAACTTTCCAAGAAAGGAGACGTAGGTCGGTCGAGGCCAAAGGCTCGAAAGGGGGGGTAGTGAGCTGGGAAAGCACGAGCTCGAGGTTCCACCCCGGAGTAGGAGGCTGAGACGGGGGGCAGATGTTATTGTATCCTTTTAAGAAGGTTTTGACAAGGTGATCAGAGAACAACGACGGTCTACCATGTTGTTGAAAACACCAGGATAGGGCGGCCAAGTAAGATTTCATAGAAGCAAGAGAAAGTTTTTGGTCTGCCAGAGACATAAGAAAGTCTAGCACTATCGGTACCGAGGTTGGGAAGGCAACAATTCCTCGGGAGCGAAGAAAGGAGCGGAAGCGAGAAACTTTATAAGTGTAAGATCTGGTTGTAGCCGGCTTGTGAGCTGCGCGGAGGACCTCCTGCAGGTTCTGCGGGAGGGAGGTCAGGCGAGAATTCTCCAAGCAGTGAGATGTAGAGAGGGGAGATCCGGGTGCAGGATCTGGCCGTTCTCCCTGGACAAGAGGTGCGGGAGGAGAGGCAGGGTGACGAAGGTCGCTCTGGAGAGATGAAGAAGAGCCGGGAACCAAGGTTGGCGAGGCCATGCTGGAGCTATCAGGATCGCCGACGTCGGTATCGACCGGAGTTTCTGTAGGACCTTTGGTATGAGAGGAAAAGGCGGAAAGAGGTAGATCGGTTCCGCTGACCAGTCTAGAAGGAAGGCGTCCCCCAGGCAGCCTGGAAAGGAGGACGGGGGAAGTCTCGCCCCGTACCGAGGCAACTGTGCGTTCTGGGGAGAAGCGAAGAGGTCCAGAGTGGGAAAGCCCCATTTGTGAAAAAGAGAAAGAAGAGTCTCGGGATCGAGCATCCACTCGTGGGAGGAGGTCGTCATTCTGCTGAGGGCATCCGCTAAATTGTTCTGGATCCCGGGAAGGTGAATCGCCGAGACTTGAATGTTGCGGGCTATACACCAGTACCACAGCTGGGAGGAGAGAAGCATCAGCTTCCTTGAACGCGTGCCGCCCTGTTTGTTGATGTAGAAGACTGCTACTGTGTTGTCTGATTGGACGAGGACAGATTTTTGGGAGATCAGGCGGGAGAAGGCTTTCAGAGCCTTGAAGATGGCAAGAAGTTCCAGAAAGTTTATGTGATTGGCCTTCTCGGAAGGAGACCAGAGGCCTTGAACAGTGAGACCGCTCATGTGGGCTCCCCAGCCGAAATTGGATGAGTCCGTGGTTATAGTGGACGAGGGAGGAGTCGGGTGGAACGGAAGACCCTTGCAGACGTTGGAGAGGGACTTCCACCAGAGAAGCGACCGACGAACGTGGAGTGGGATGGAGAGAAACCTCGAGTTGAGGTGGCGAAAAGGCTTGAAAACGTCTATAAACCATCTTTGCAGAGCGCGGAGATGGAGCCTGGCAAACGGGGTTGTGAGGACTGTGGAGGCCATGTGGCCCAGCAATACCTGGATGGACCGAGCCCGAACCCTCCGGTGGGTCTCGCAAAAGGAGATTTGTTGACGAAGGGCTAGGAACCTGTCGAGCGGGAGAGAGACAGTCCGAGAGATTGAGTCGAACAGGGCACCGATGAAGCGGATTTTGTTCGACGGAGTGAGGTGAGATTTGTCGGGGTTTAGCTGGAGACCGAGAGATTCTAGAAGGGAGAGGGTGTATTCGACATGACGTCGGAGGAGGGCAGGGTCGGATTCGACCAGAAGCCAGTCGTCTAGATAAGGGAAGACTGTGATCCCCTGGAGCCGGAGGTGGGCGGCCACGACAGCGACGACTTTGGTAAAGACCCTTGGGGCCGTAGAGAGGCCAAAGGGTAAAGCGGTAAACTGGTAGGTTTGGTCGAGAACTTTGAAAGAGAGGAAGCGCCTGTGGGTTTCTCGGATCGCTACGTGGAAATACGCGTCTCGTAGGTCTATAGACACGAAGTAGTCCCTGCGTTGAAGCATCGGGAGGATGGAGGCGATGGAGACCATCCTGAACTTGGTTGGACGTATGAAGGCATTGAGCATGCGTAAGTCCAGAATTGGGCGGAGGCCCCCACCCCTCTTCGGGACCGTGAAGTATCTGGAGAAGAAGTTTTGAGGGTCCTGTATCGATGGAGAAGGCCGAATAGCCCCTTTGGCGAGGAGGGCGTTGACCTCTGCGAGAATTTCTCGAGAAGGGTTGGAGAGAAGAACTTGTCCCGTGGGCGGGAGCTCCTCGAACTCTAAGGCATAGCCTTCTTGGACAATCTTGAGGACCCAGGCATCTGAAGTGATAGATTTCCACCGGTGAAAGAAGGGAGCCAGGCGGTCTAAAAAGAGACCATGAGGTTGATTTGGTGGAAGAGAGGGGTGCAGAGGAATGAGAACTGCATCGGTACCGTAGAAAGAGTCTCTGGAGAGAGAGATGGCATCAGGAACGCCGGTGGGGTTGACCAGCGGTGGGGGTGGTACGACCGCGTTGTCTTTGCGGTTGAACAGCGCGTCGAGGCTGTTGGCGGTTCTGGTTGTTCGGTACCGAGGGACGCCTGAAGGATTGATGGCGGTAAGAGGGAGGCGGGAAACGCCGAAAACGCTGAGGAAACCACTTGGTGCGGTGGGTTTGGGGTTGGTCACCGCATTTAGTGGCCAGAACTTTAAAGTCATGGTTGGTTTTGAGCTTGTCGTCAGTGCCAGAGTTGAAGAGGCCCATGGCGTCGAAGGGGAGGTCTTCGATGACTTGCCTGGAGGAGGAGGACAAACCGGACGACCTCAGCCAGGCGTGGCGACGAATGGCAATGGCATGGGTGATCATCTTGCCGGCCGTGTCGCCTGTATGCTTAGCCATCTGAATTTGATGATGCGCCAGCGAGTCGGCCTCTTGCTGGAGGGTGGACAGAACCGACCGGTCTTCGTCGGACAACTTCGCGAAGAAGGGCTGTGCTTTTTCCCAAATGATCTGCTGGTAGGCCCCCATACAAGCCCCATAGTTCGCCATTCTACAAAGTAGAAGGGCCCCGGAATAGAGCTTACGACCGACCGCGTCAAATCTCTTGCCCTCTCTATCTGCAGGGGTAGTGGATTCACGACCGGAGGTTTGAGAAGCCTTAACGACCATGGAATTTGGGTCGGGATGGTGTTTAAGCCATTCTAAGGTGTCGTCATCTGTACGATACCAAGATTCGATTCTCTTCGAGGTAGGAGGAATCGAGGAAGGAGTCTTCCAAGATGATTGGATGACATCTAGAAGGTACGGCAAAAACGGTAACAACGTGGCTGGAGGGGCTTGGGCTTGGACCCGTTTGAAAACCGGGTCAGACACCGCCTTGGAAGTTTGTTTGATTTCCAGACCCAGGGCATCAGCCATTCTAATCATTTGTTCAGAGAAAGCCCGAATGTTGTCGGTAGGCGAAGGAGGGTCCACCTCATAAGCATCATGAGGAGGAGAGAGATCGAGGCCTAGAGATACCACCGAGGCCGAGAGAGCGGAATCAGGGCAATCGACATCAATCTCATCATCCTCAGCCCCTTGAGGGGACTGAGGAGGAGATGACAACACAGTCTCTGGTGGAGGCAAAGCCTCAAGAGCAGGAGCAATCTGTGGCCGAGTTTCCTTTGAGGCCGAGGCCTGGGCCGCTCGAGCCAGACGAGTGGTTTGTCTACCCCGCTCCGGTGTCGAGGTCGGGGGAAAAAGCTGTTGCCGAGACGGGCGATGTGAGACCGCAGGTCGAGGAGACGGCACCCTGACCACTGTCTGAGTGGAGTGGTGGGGTGAGTCCTGTAACTCGCCATCAGAAAGTTGGTGAGGAGAAGGCTGACGAGGCCGCTGAGCGGGAGCGATGGGAGAGGACTTTCTAGAAGAAGTCGCCGAAGAAGGGACGTCCATCTTGGAGGAAGCAGAGGAGGAAGAACGTTGGGTCGCCCTCTTCTTTGCAAGCGGTTGTTTTGATGGAACCCTCATGGATTTACCCGGTGTGGGAGGGACCATTGCTGAGTCGGATTGGGTCCGACAAGCTTCCTCATGAGCCCTTTTAAAGGCGATCTTCATCGCAGAGGTCGACGGAGGGGACCCGAGATGGGATCGAACCGAGGACACGGAGGCCACCGAGCTCGATGTCGAGGAAGGGCCGACCCGACCGGAACGAGTCGACATAGTAGCCGTGGTGAGTGTGCACGGCGGTTTGGCGGCTTTAGCCGTTTTGGAGGCTCTGGACGCCCTGGACGAGACCGAGGGAGCTTTAGCTGTCGGAGCCGACATCGATCTCGGGTTGAGCGACGGCTTCGTGCCCGAAGTCGACGGAATGGGCTCAGGGGCAAGCGATTTTTCGTAGAGCGCCGCTCTAAGCCTCGCGGCTCTATTCTTCCTAGCCTGAGCCGTCAGGGCTAGGCAGAAACGGCAGGTACCGACGACATGTGCCTCCCCGAGGCAGAAGAGGCACTTGGCGTGGCCGTCGGAATCAGGAATTTTAGCGGCACACTGAGTGCAGCGCTTGAAGCGAGTCGTAGACATGAGAGTCCGAAGTGAACCTTGCGGCGGAAAAAAAAAGGAACTGGGGAGCGGGCGCCGAGGGCTGCCTTATATGCCCTCCGGGGACGGAGGGGCGTGGCTACCGCCAAAATTTAAACTTCAGCTTGGGAAGAGTTTCCGTTGGAACCTGCGCAGGCGCAGCCTCTCCATTAGTGTGCATTCACAGAGTACACGAAGAAAAAGGGTAATGAAGACACTGAAAGATTTTCTACACTTTGGCTCAATCACGAATCAAAATGGAGAGACTCCATTGAAGAAACCAGAAGCCAATTAAGACTTGGCAAGACTAAAGGAAATAGGAAAGATCATGAAGGGTAAAGACATACAACTGAATTTCAAAATCTAGTTTCTATGTATGGCTATAAAATCTGAACTAGAAAGCTGATAGGTAGAAAAGTGAAAGTGATGCTGGAGAAGAGTGATATCATGGACTGCTATAAATCAAGTTTGAACTCCACATTAGAAGCAAGATGATGCTTTCATACTTTGGCCATATTATGTGATGACGCAATTCACTGGAAAAGTAACTCTTGATAAAGCAAAGTTGTAGGGAAAAAGGATAAACGCACTATAGTTGGATTGACTCAATCAAGAAAGTCATGATTTCCCTGAGTTTACAAGAGTAAGGCAGCTGATGATTATCTTGGCAATCTCTCATTCACAGTGAAAGCTGCAAAGCTGCCAGAGTCTTAAGATCTTCCAAGAAGGCTTTCTCTCGATACCAACACCATCATACATATTTCTAGTGAAGATATGGGAGACAGTCTTCTCAATGGCTCTCTCAGACCCCTTCCTCACAGTTGAATAAAATCCCACATTTTCAGCTTTGAACTAGAATATATGGCAGTGTGGATTCAGAGAACCTAGTTCAACGCAGATATTGTGGGATTTTCTGCCTTGATATTCTGGGTTATATGGTTGAGTGAAAGCCTCACCCCCCCCCCCCCCCCCAAGTCAGTGGAATTCTTTTCCATGAGAAACTGGGCTGGTCTCCTCCCTGTTCTCCTTTTGTTAGCAGGAAAAGACCAATTTATTCAGTCATTAGATAATTGGTAACCAAGCGAATTTTATGGGGATTGTGTGCTGTTTTTTTTTTAAAAAATGATTTTATACTTTTACAAATGTAATGATGGTTTAATGTAATGATTGCTTAATTGTGTTTAAATCTTTTTATTGTCAAAGGTTTTATTTTTTGCTTGTCTTGTCTGTAAGTAAGGTCCTTGGGATCCATGCTGGGAGAATGATATGTAAGAAAAAAAAAACGGCACAGCAGAATGCAGTAAAGAACGCAGTCCAAACTGTAAAAGAAGGAAAACATATACAACATCCACAACACAACAAATGTAGAAAACAGCATGAAATATGCTTATGAAACTCAGGACTGCATATTATTTCTCAGTCAGCTAAGCTCCAATACTTCTCCTGCTACTACTTGGGAACCCTTGAGATTTCTCCCCCTAAACTTGATGTATTGCTGCACCATTGTTGCTCATATATCCTGCATATGCTTGAGCCATGTGCCAATCCTGCAGTCGCTGACCATACCAAGGCTCCTTACAGGACCTCTACTTATTTTAAAATTATTTCATGGTAGGAAAACATCCAGATTATTGTAGTGTTCAGGTCAAAAGTATAAAGCTTTCTAAAAATTGAACACTTATCCACAGGATCAAATTGCAGTGAATTTTTATTTTCTTTGACATATGGAAATAGTCATTGCCTTTTGTCTGCTAATCAGCCTGTTGTTGATAAAACAGCACAAAACCCAAAGAGCAAATGTCTAAGTAGTTCTTCGGCAGTCACAACAGCGACAAGGGGTCATTACCAAATAAAACTCACTGGCATGCAGTGTATTGCAAAATTTGGATGACCATATATAGGAAACTGATATACATCAAATACTCTAACTTTCAACCAATGTTTGATTGGGTTACTATAGACAGACATTTGCAAAAAGGTGTAGCTTAGTGCAGCTTGTGTTATATTGCTCTAACAAAAACAGCATTGTTTTACCTACTCGTAAAAAAACAAACATGACTATAAAATTGACCTGCTATTTGCTTTAAAGCTCAGTGGCACAGCACATGCTTTTCATGCAGCAAATCACAGAATTCATATTAGTACTTCTTGTTAAAAGGCTCAAGCAGCCATTAATGGGAGAGATCTCTGTCAGTGAGCCAATGACAATCAAAGAAAATAATACTAAGTTAGATCAATGAAGGTCCTTGGTATTTGCTGGAGTTGGTTCCACGACCTCCGGTGGATACCAAAATTTGAGGCTGTTCAAACCCCATTATATCTAATGGCATAGTAAAATATAAAGCAAACGCATGGGGTGCTTTTTGGAACTTTTTAGTTGGGAAATATTTTCAAGCTATGGGTGGTTGAACCCATGGTTACAGAATCTGTAGATATGGATGGGTGACTGTAGTCTAACTTAGTGCTTCTTAAACTGTGTGTCCCGACTCCAAATGGGATCCCCTTAGCTCAATGATGGTATCACAAAAAAATTGTTTGCAACAACATGTAGTGTTTACAGTGTAGAAAATGTTTTAGCTGTATTTGATAAAAAGAAAAACCAACCTGTTTAGCAAGCCTTGCAAATGCTGAATTGTTATCAGTAAATGTTTGATTTTATACCTATTTTATATATCCATATACCTGGAGTCACAAAACAAATTTTTAGGCGGAAAGCGGTTGCAAATGGGAAAATTTTAAGAAGCCCTTATCTAATTTACTATATAGCAGTTTTCTTTCTTCCATTAAAAAATCTCACAATTTGTGATGAACTACTTCAACATAGGATTACTTTGGTGGGGCAAAGAGAGAGAGAGAACAAAGTACATCATTGCCACTATCTTGTCATGTGGTTCTGGACTATGTGTTCAGTATGTATGCAATAGTGTTTTTATATACCTCCTAAAACTTCATTATCACAATAAGAAGTAAAACAGCAATAGCTAAAAACTATACTCCTGCTTCTTATTAGTAAAGTGTGTATACCACATAAAGAAGATGCTAGGTAGTCAAAAATCCAGGAATGGATCCCAACATTCTCTAAGGAAATGCTCAAAATACATAATAAAATATTTCTGAATGTAGATTTCTTGCTCTATTAAACAAAGGAAAACCATGTTTTACTTTTGATGGATGTGACTGAATTTTACTGTATTTGATTGAATTTTACTGCAGATTATCATTACCTGAAATAAAAAAGTAGGGAAGTAGGGAAACTCTCCAGCTCCAAATGTGTAAGACAGTGAGCAGGCACAAAGCCTTGGAACATCAACTACACAGAGGAAGAGTTGATTGAATGACTTTCTGCTTGAACACAACACACTGAAGGCAGGGAAATGGGGACATCTAAGAAGAAAAAGTGGAGCAGTAAGAAGAGAAGGAGTAGTGACAGTGAACTGATGGAACAACAGATTAGTGAGAGTGGCTCGGGAAAAATGGCTAAGAACTTGAACAGATGACAGGTTATATGCTACATGTAGAGGAAGTCAAGAATGTTATGAAGACTCATAAACATAAAACTCAGACAACCCAAGGAATCAAATGCTATAAAAGTTAAGAGTATTAAAACCTAACTTTCTGAACATGTTGCTAATTAAAATAATTGAAAGAATATCTGAAAACATTCCTAGCTGGAAAACCAGAAGTCTTCAAATGCAATTGAAAGGTATTAACACACTGAGCAGCTGCTTATTTCTTCCACTTCCTTACTTACTATGTAAAGTAATGCACAAGAAGGAAAACCAAATGTTGCATTCTCATGAGAATATCAGGTACCCTTTAGATAAATCTGCATCTGCTGCAGTCTACCCTAAAATGGATGCAACAATTTAATAATGTTCTAATTTACCTTCATGATATAAAAGTTTGTTGGTGCCATGTTATCAGTCTAATTTAGTCACAGAAAGCTATTGGTCTGTTTTCAACAAGTGTTTTGGTCAAGGTTGTTGGATTACTGTGATTGGATTACAAAAATATATGATAAATAAGAACACTTGCAAAATTAAAAACTATGGACAAGATTCTGCACTGTTAGACATAACTACAATGATGGACTTTTATTGTCAAGGCAATGTCTGACAATGCTATCTTGCAAAAATCTACTTGGTATCACCGCAGAAAGGGCACTGCATAATGAGGTACTGGGGAATGGCATCTGCAGTGCTTTCCCAATTATGGGAAACACTGAGCTAGAGGGAGTTCTTGGGTTTTGCCACAAATGCTTCCCCTCAATGTGCTCTGTGACTAGGAGTCTTACTCTTCTAGTGAACTTAAATAAGCAGGGTATAGACAGAAATAACATTGTTTTAAAATCACTTAAAATACCTTAAGAGAGTTTCCAGTGTGCAAAAGTTTCTTTAACACGGATCCTGTAATAAAAGAATACATTATGATATTTCAAAACATTTAAAGACATTTCCTCCCTCATAATTTTCAGGCATGGCCACTGCATGTTAAACATACTGTATAATTGTATAAGTCTAGATATTTTAGTCAAAAATTGACCCAAAATGCCTGGTTTGACTTATCTATGGGTCAATGCTGTACTACAATCCTTCTTCAAAAAAGAAACCATATCTGAATAGCGTGACAAAAGGTGAGAGCTTAATTCATCCTGGGAGAACCTAATAGAAGTAACAACCACCGCTACTAATTCCATCATGGTGCCACTTCTGACCTTTTTTGAACAGCTGGGCAAATTACACTCATGTTTTACTTTCTCTGAAGAATGATCCTTGGCTTATCCATGGGTCACATCATAATCCATTGTTTTTGGCCTCCAAACCTCACCCCATTTATACATGAGGTCAACTAATTCATGGTACTGAAAATGTCCCAAAATAAACAAAGGATGCAGTTCTGGAAAGGCATATAATTGGGGGGGGGGGGTCAGATGGGCACTTTTCCCTCAGAAAGTGACACTGAACTCCAAATGTCCCCTCCCTCCATCAATGCGGAAACATCTGAAATATTTGCATCTTTGGTGTTATGGGGCTGGAGGTAAGGCAAAAAAAAATCCACACTGTCTTTGGAGAAACCTCCATCATTGAGAGAAATGGGTGCCAAATGTAGGAGTGGCATTTGCCCGAAGGAAACAGTTCATTTTATAAAATACAGAGAAGAAAGCAAGCGATGACAACATTTTCCTTCTGCCCTACCAGTCAATTTTTGAAGAGGTGATTTTGCCCATCTTCCTACAGGAGCTGTGGAATATACCCTAAAATCAGACTTCAAGGATAGTTACCTATGCTGTGGAAATGCCACCGATAGAAAATCCTTTCTGGTAGCAGTTGTAATATTCTCTGGAGAAAACAAAATAATTCATATATTTATTATAGCATATTGAATCACAATAGTTTCTTGGTGTCTAGTTTACATCGCTTAAGTGCAAAGAAGTGATTTTTCAGGAAGAAGAAAGTTGGTCATCATTGAGAATCAAACGATTTCCTCCATTATTAAGCTTTTCTATCGACCTGGAAAGTGTCAAAACGTTATTAGCAACGTCACATCTGTCATTTAGAGCAGTGTATAAAACTGTTCATATTCTAAATATTAATATGTGTTTGCACCTCATAAACATAGCATTATAAATACCTAAATTCAGGCAATTGCAGAATATTTCTTATTCAAAAAAGGAAACACATCTGAAAAGTAGAGTGAATTTCAAAGCCAAGCAGCATTAGAATTGCCCACACATAATTTACATTTAGCTCCAGAATTTCTAAGAAACTACTGATAAACATTAACTGCAGAAATCTTCCTCTAAGCAATTTGGGCCCTGTGTACTACAGACATGGGCTGCTTGCCATGCACCATTACAATATATTTCATTCATTAATCTGCAAAATAAATGCACTCTGCTAAGTTACAACTATAGGGCATTTTTTTCCTTGGAGGCTTGTCAAAGACTGAGGTAGTAAGCATATATTACTAAATGGTTTACTGTTATGATTGAGCCTCATGGCTCTGTTACTGACAGACGTGGGCGTAAGACTCCTCGAGAGTCAGATACTCTCGAGGAGCGAGAGAGAAAAAGACTGCGAGACATATTTGCAGCACCATCTGACGAGGAGTCTTTCGAAGGGTTTACGGAGAGAATGGAGGAGGGGCTGGTTAGCTCAGAGGAGGATGAGATGGATTGGACTCGGGTAAGGGAGGAAGTGGGTGCCACTGGCCATGATGGGACAGAAGATGAATGGGGACCTTCAGGATTAGACCCATGGTTTAGCTGGAGGGATGGGACGGGATCCACAGCTGGAGATGCTGTTGGGCGTAGTCAGAGGTGTTCCAGCTCTGACGAGGAAAGTGATGAGGAAACGCCCGGGTTAACGAGGACAGCTGACAGTGATGAAGATTTGTAACTGGCATAAAATGGGGCTTGAGAGCAATTGCAAATTGCGTTGGGCAAGGTAATCTGGGCAAACGCTTGGGATCCGTGTGTGTGTGGGACGCTTCCCTGAAGACTTGTGTGCTTTCCTGTGCTGTGACGTAAGTTGATTGGAATCCAGGGTCAGACGGCGGGAGGGATTGTGTGGGCATTTGTTTGTGCAAACCTGTGCTTACTCTTATTAGCTTGACCTTCCGTCGTCTTCTTGACGGACGCCATCTCCTGCTTTGAGAACTCGGACTGAACTGACCACGGCTTGTCTTCCCCCCTTCTTGGACTTGGAAAAACTACAAACGTCTGCTTCTGGCTTTGATCTACGGAACGGAACTGGTCTACTCAACTGCTACAATCCTTGGCTGAATTACTCGTGTTGGAGATCCTGTCTGCTGTGTGTGTGGGGGAGCGACGCAAGTTACTCTAAGCACAGTGTTGGCAGCAGAGAGGAATCTGCTGCCAATTAGTTGCATTCTTTGTATCTTTTGTTCCTTGGCTTTCGTTTCGTTTATACCCAGGCTGAAGTAAGCAGTTTGTTTTTACCCGGATTAAACTCCGGTTTAATCCGGTTTATCTTTTGAACATTTACTTTTGCCCCTTTTTGCTCCTAAAGGCAAAAACTGCCTGGCCCTTGTGTTTTACGGGCATTTTTGAGTTCTGTAATCTAATAAACTCTGTTACTTTGAATCTTGTGGCGTTCTGTCCTTGACAGATTGCCCAACGCCATAAAAAGTTTATTGCAGCAATAAACCCGTCAGGAAGACGATGGATGAGTTACGGGCCAAAGTAGACCAATTGCAAACGGCTTTTACCGTTAGCCAAACAGCTCAGGCTGTGAAAGGACATGTTTTGACTCCTGAACGCTTTGACGGAACCAGGTGCAAGTTGTCAACCTTTTTGGCACAAGTGGAGCTTTATTTTTCTCAGCTCAGTGCTCATGCTTTTCCTACAGACACTAGCAAGGTGGCCTTTATTTTGAGTTTGTTGACCGGTCCCGCAGGACAATGGGCCACTAATTTAATTTTGGGAAATGACCCAGTCAAGGACAATTTGAATAATTTCAAAAAGTTGTTAACTGATACTTTTGGGGATCCTCTCCGCACGGAGAACGCTGGGTGGGCTCTGTATCGGTTGAAACAGGGAAAGGGGACTGTTTTGGATTACTTAAATAAGTTTAACCTGTATCGCCACCAGCTGGATTGGGGGGAAAATGCATTCATGCTTTTATTTACTGCCGGGTTAAGTGATATGCTCCAGGATGAATTAGCACGCTTGGAGCCGGCTGAAAGCTGGGACGCCTTAGTAGCTAAGGTGCTGCGTTTAGACGCAAGGTTCGAGGCTCGTAAACACTCAAAAGCAATGTGTGCGCCACCCATGCATGTAACCAGGGCACCTGTGGTGATGGGGGAAGAGCCCATGGAGCTTGGGGTCTTTAAAAAGCTGTCTACAGAGGAAAAGAGCCGTAGGAGGCAGCTGGGCTTGTGTTTGTACTGTGGGAATGCTGGGCATTTTGCCAAAAATTGTAATGTGAAACCTTCCCAGCTTTCGGGAAAAGGCCAGCCCTAGTGCGACGTGAGTCCAACGCACTAGGGCTCCTCAAGCAGTCAACTGAGGGGAGGAAGCATGTTTTCGTACCCATTACATTATCTGTTGGGGGAAGGGAACTTGTTTCTACTTTGGCACTGCTGGACTCAGGGGCTACGGTCTCCTATGTAGATATTGAGTTTGCTAAGAAGCATGGCATTCCTAGAGTGCGCAAGGCATGCGACGTGTGGGTGGAAGGAGCAGATGGGAGACTGCTGGAGACTGGGGTGGTTAACCATGAAACCTCAGCAGTAACGTGGGAGGTGCAGGGAGTAACGGGAACGTTTGTGTGGGATATTACGAGCTTGCCTAGATATGATGTGATCCTGGGGATGGATTGGCTAGCTGTAGTAAACCCACAAGTAGATTGGGCAACACGTAAAGTGATCTTAAAGAGGCAGGATTGTTGCACTCTAAATGTTACTCATTCTGATATGGAGGGAGTGCCTGCTGAGTATGGGGAGTTCTCTGATGTATTTTGTAAAAGAGAAGCGGACAAATTACCACCGCACAGGCCATATGATTGCGCCATCAAGTTGGCAGAAGGTGCGAAACTGCCAGCAGGGAGGCTGTATGCCTTGACTGTACCGGAAAGGCAAGCTTTGCGGGAGTTTCTAGATGAAAATTTAGCCAAGGGGTTTATTCGCCCATCTAGTTCTCCAACTGCGGCACCGGTATTCTTTGTAGCCAAAAAGACTGGGGAACTTAGGTTGGTCTGCGATTATCGGATCCTAAACAAATACACCATTCGGGATAGGTACCCGCTGCCTTTAATCTCGGAACTGTTATCAAGGGTGCAAGGGGCTAAGGTCTTTACCAAGCTTGACCTGCGGGGGGCTTATAACTTAATCCGTATACGGGAAGGGGATGAATGGAAGACGGCATTTAACACGTGTTTCGGATGCCACGAGTTCCGAGTCATGCCTTTTGGGCTTTGTAATGCTCCTGCGGTATTCCAGAGGTTCATGAACGATGTGTTCAGGGACCTAATTGATCAATTTTTAGTGATTTATTTGGATGATATCTTGATTTTTTCTAAGGACGAGAAAGAACATCGTCAACATGTCAAGCAGGTTCTGCACCGACTGCGGGCTAATGGGCTTTTCGCCAAGGCTTCCAAGTGCGTCTTTCATGTGCCTGAAGTGGAGTTCCTAGGTCATGTAGTGTCAGGTAGGGAACTTAAAATGGACCCACATAAGGTTGACGCCGTCAACTCATGGCAGGAGCTGAAGACTAAGAAGGATGTACAAAGGTTCTTGGGTTTCGCTAATTACTACCGGGAGTTTATTCCGAATTTTGCAAAGCTCACGGTACCTTTGACGCAGCTTCTGCGCAAGAAACAGCCATTTGTGTGGGGGCGGGAAGCTCACGAGGCGTTTCTACAACTAAAGTCTAGTTTTCAATCGGACAACATACTAACCCATCCTGATGTTGACAGACCGTTCGTGGTAGAAGCGGACGCTTCTAGCTACGCGTTGGGGGCTGTATTGTCTCAGAAGGATTCCTCAGGGACCTTGCGTCCCTGTGGATTTTACTCGCGGCAACTAACACCCTTCGAGCAGAACTATACCATATGGGAGAAGGAGTTGTTGGCGATTAAGGTGGCGTTTGAGGTGTGGCGGCACTGGCTTGAAGGGGCACGGCACCAGATCGTGGTCAGATCTGATCACAAGAACTTAGAGCACTTGCAAACAGCAAAGAAGTTAAACCAGCGTCAAATCCGCTGGGCTTTGTTTTTCTCCAGGTTTAACTTCAAGGTGCAGTTCGTGGAGGGGAAGGCAAACTTGCGGGCCGATGCTTTATCCCGCAAGCCGGAATTTAAGACCAATGAGCAGGTAGTATGTCAGACCATCTTGCCTACTGCCTCTCTGTGTGTTGTAGATAATGAGCTTGGGTTACATGACCAGATCCTTGAGGCTCAGAAGGATGATGTGTGGACTCAGGAGCAACTGATGCTGCTCTCTGCAGGTAACCGTACCATACTGCCGCATCTCCAGGATCAAGACGGGGTATTGGTGCGTAGGGGGCAGGTTTACGTACCAGTAGGGACCCTCAGGTTGGAGGTGATTAGAGCCCACCATGACGAACCTATGGCTGGGCACTTTGGCAGGTTCAAGACCGTACAGCTTATCACCAGGAGCTACTGGTGGCCAAAGATGCGGCAAGACATTCTGCGCTTTTGTGACAGCTGCGCCGTTTGTCAGCAGAGTAAGACGCCTGTTGGGCGCCCTAGAGGGTTGTTATCGTCTTTACCTGTTCCGGAGAGGCCATGGCAAATCATTTCCATGGATTTTATTTCAGATTTGCCTAAGTCTGGGGGTTATACTTGTATTTGGGTGGTGGTGGATTTATTTAGTAAACTGGCTCATTTTATTCCTTGTTCAACCATTCCGGCGGCCCCTACGTTGGCCTTACTATTTACAAAGCACATCTATCGTTTGCACGGAGCACCCGAGGTGATTATTTCAGATAGGGCTCCGCAATTTGTGTCACGCTTTTGGAACACTTCCATGAGTGTTTGGGGACTAAGTTAAACGTGTCTTCAGCTTTCCATCCGCAAACGGATGGACAGTCGGAACGGGTTAATGGGCTCTTAGAGCAGTATCTGCGTTGTTTTTGTTTAGATCAACCCACGGCTTGGGTAAAGTGGTTACCGGTGGCGGAATTTGCTTACAACAATGCGGTGCACACGTCTAGTCAGCATACGCCATTTGAGCTAACTTATGGTTTTCACCCACGGGGAGGTGTGGCGCCGTCGACCAATGTGGTCTCTTCGGACCCTGTGTACCGCTCTTCGGAAATGGCTGCATTGCATGATGTTGCCCGTCGCTTACTGTTGGAAGCTAAGGCAACGCAGAAGACTCAGGCTGACCGCCACAGGCAGGCAGGGGAGGAGTTGGAAGAAGGGGATTTGGTGTGGTTATCTTCCAAACATATTAAACAGGCTGGGGGAAAGTTTGCGCCTCGGTATTTGGGTCCCTTTCCTATCGTTAAAAAGATTTCTTCTGTTGCGTTTCGTTTGCGTTTACCGTCTAGTTTAAAGGTCCATCCAGTCTTTCATCGTTCGCTGTTGAAACTTGATACCTCTAGTCGTCGTGGTGCTATAGCGGAGGGTATCACTGCCACTTCTCCGCCATCGGGGGAGGAGGCCTTTGTGAGAGGGGATAGTGTTATGATTGAGCCTCATGGCTCTGTTACTGACAGACGTGGGCGTAAGACTCCTCGAGAGTCAGATACTCTCGAGGAGCGAGAGAGAAAAAGACTGCGAGACATATTTGCAGCACCATCTGACGAGGAGTCTTTCGAAGGGTTTACGGAGAGAATGGAGGAGGGGCTGGTTAGCTCAGAGGAGGATGAGATGGATTGGACTCGGGTAAGGGAGGAAGTGGGTGCCACTGGCCATGATGGGACAGAAGATGAATGGGGACCTTCAGGATTAGACCCATGGTTTAGCTGGAGGGATGGGACGGGATCCACAGCTGGAGATGCTGTTGGGCGTAGTCAGAGGTGTTCCAGCTCTGACGAGGAAAGTGATGAGGAAACGCCCGGGTTAACGAGGACAGCTGACAGTGATGAAGATTTGTAACTGGCATAAAATGGGGCTTGAGAGCAATTGCAAATTGCGTTGGGCAAGGTAATCTGGGCAAACGCTTGGGATCCGTGTGTGTGTGGGACGCTTCCCTGAAGACTTGTGTGCTTTCCTGTGCTGTGACGTAAGTTGATTGGAATCCAGGGTCAGACGGCGGGAGGGATTGTGTGGGCATTTGTTTGTGCAAACCTGTGCTTACTCTTATTAGCTTGACCTTCCGTCGTCTTCTTGACGGACGCCATCTCCTGCTTTGAGAACTCGGACTGAACTGACCACGGCTTGTCTTCCCCCCTTCTTGGACTTGGAAAAACTACAAACGTCTGCTTCTGGCTTTGATCTACGGAACGGAACTGGTCTACTCAACTGCTACAATCCTTGGCTGAATTACTCGTGTTGGAGATCCTGTCTGCTGTGTGTGTGGGGGAGCGACGCAAGTTACTCTAAGCACAGTGTTGGCAGCAGAGAGGAATCTGCTGCCAATTAGTTGCATTCTTTGTATCTTTTGTTCCTTGGCTTTCGTTTCGTTTATACCCAGGCTGAAGTAAGCAGTTTGTTTTTACCCGGATTAAACTCCGGTTTAATCCGGTTTATCTTTTGAACATTTACTTTTGCCCCTTTTTGCTCCTAAAGGCAAAAACTGCCTGGCCCTTGTGTTTTACGGGCATTTTTGAGTTCTGTAATCTAATAAACTCTGTTACTTTGAATCTTGTGGCGTTCTGTCCTTGACATTTACTATGCATTTTCTACTGACAGGGTGTGCTCAGTTCCTGTGTTGGCCTTATATCTAATTCCACAGAGGTACATAGAGTGCCTGTTTCTGTGTTTAAGGTGATAATATTGGCTTGCTCGCTAAATCTTACATGTTTAGAAACAGTTAACAAGTTTTGAGGGAAGAAAACCCCTATGTCAATTTTGTTATAAAATGGACAAGTGCGCAACCTCCTAGGGTCAAGAACCTATTCTCTTGTAAATCTGTACACTGATGGTGTTAAATAACTAACTAAATAAGGTGCTGAGCTCATATCTCTGACAGTAGTCATGATATTTTACTGTTTGTTGTTGAATGTTTACAGTTAGCTCTTGGAACTAAGTATCAGCAGTGAGTAATCATTGTAGATGTACTGTACATGGAAAGATTGACCTTAAATGTGCAGGCTTTGATATTCAGGTTTTGATAAGAATGGCTCTGAAGACAAGGGTCCCATCTACATTGCCATAGAATGCAGTTTCAAACTGCATTATATAGACAGTGTAGATGGGGCCCAGGTTAGCCACCAGACTTTTCATGTAGAGCCAGTGGTATAACATGTCTGGAAAATTTGAAGTCAATGGGGAAAAGTACTGTTGCTTTCCAAAAAGTGGAGGGGGAGGCAGTATAATCATCATTTACAGACTGAAATTGATTTTGTTACATTAAGAACATAATATATGTTACATATAACTGAATTAGGCATGTAATTATCATGTTTGGTATATTAGAAGTACAATCTTTTGAGAAAATAATTATAATGTATTTCTTTTAAAAAAATCAAACTGAGCTATAAAATCCTAAACTATACAAAACACCTGAATTGTGAGAAACTGCCTTGGTTTTGCCAGTTTATGAGCACTGCAGGGGAGATGGGAAGGGGTTTCATTGAGAACAAAAGAAGCAACCAACATTAAAAAAAATTCATAAGCACTCAATCCTATAAAATAGAGCTTAGAAAACAAACAAATAAGGAATTATACACCTTTCCGGCTAAATGATATAGGGAAACTGCCTCCCGCCATTTCCCAATATCTAATATTGTTGTAGTTCAGTCTTTGATTGTGCCTGCACCTGAGGTCAGTGAGGATTCTGGACCTGCTAGCCTGATGTTGCTGGGGATTCTGGGCCTGCAGACCAGTAGGATAATCAGCAAGAGATTTTAAGTCCTAAAATTGAGCAGTCTCTGTCTGAAGGCCACATTTCAGAAAGGCAGTTCGCTAGGGAAGCAAGGTCAGAATCAGAGATGAGCTCAGAGGAAGAAATTCCAGGTGCTCAAGCTAATGAGCAGTTAGATAGAAGATTTATGTTTTGTCAACACAAAGCAGTGCAGCAGAGTTTGTGAAAGTCAAACCACTTGTTAGCCAAGAAGACCTTATCAGTTTCTCAAGGGAAACAGCATGATGTTCCGTCTATATTAGCAAGACCAAAAGGCTTCTTTGCTAGTTGGGCAACATTGGTTTTTGAGGATACATCTCTTGCCAAGTTAAGCTTTCTAAGGGAGTTCTAGTTCCATGTTTCCTGTTGATCATGTTCCATGCTTTCAAGTTTTAAGGATTGTTCCTGAATCTCATGTTGTGGATTTATTCCTGGTTTTTGATGCTATTCTTGTACTTTGAATTTTGTGGACTATTTCTGACATTTTGACTTTGGTTTTTATTCTATTTGCTGGTTTGCTTTTTATATATTTTTTCAATAACCTGCTTTGCTATTTCATCCTGGACTGGAGAGTGGTGTTAAGTACAGAGGTGCTTCCCAGTCTTGGAGTACAACAAATAAATGATAGCCGTTGGCTATAATAGTTTGTATTTCCTGGAAATGCACTAGACTGGCAGCTGAAATCTACACATTGGCATCAACCTACAGACCACTTTGAGGAATACTGCTGTACGCAGCCTTGGAAACAATGTGGAGAAAAGAAATATAGGCATACTATTGTAAAACAAAGCTTCTGGTAAAGAAAGTCTTTTATAAGAAGACTCTTTGCACAGTCCCTGGTTCCTTCCTCATCCTTTTTCTACCTGGAAACCTTTTTTTAACAGCATTGACACTGAGGTTATTGTGGAGGGCTGACTGGTGAAAGAGGACTGGCGAACACAGACTTTCAGTGGTGGGCTGCAGCAGTTTGTCTGCAATAAACAAGGATCTAATCAAACATACTGTAGCCAATCTCTGTGGCTTGTTACAGTCAAGGTAACAGCAACAACCTACAGAATCCTTCATTGTATGAAAAGCAAAACAGAGAGAAAGGCAGACAGCAGAAAAACCTGTCTCACAAGCTGTTTCCTGCATACTAAAATAGCATAATCCAGAAGTTTAGTCACCATCATAAAAAATCATCATAAAAGTGGGCAACTTGAATTTTGGGTGCATTTAGTCTAGAAAGATTAAAATGTTTTTGTTTATTCACGTAATGCTCACGTGACCTTTTCACACATGCATACTGTTAAGTTTGCAGAACTGCTCATTTTGTGGTGTAACAACTTATCCCTATTCTTTCCATGTCATTTCTGTCTCTAGTACCAATATTTATCTTACACAAATATCTAGAAACATATCTACTTTGTTAACTGAGATATCTCTGCATATGAACATGCCTTACACATTTTAGTCATCATTCTAAAAGAAAATATTTTATAAATGTGTTTTCCTATTTTTCTGAGAAATTATGGAAGAAAAGTGAAGGACTTTCCGCACATTTTTCATTTTTTTCCATCTTCAAGATTCCACATCTTTAATGGAGGAGAGGATGGCAAGCGAGGTATAAGAGCACAATAAACCTATTCCCTTGCTGATGCACTTTGTTCCTTGGGGAATGGATTGCTGCTTAACAATACCCCTCTTTTTATCCATACAGGATTATGATCACTTGTTGATTTGAAAAAAATTCCAAGGAAGCATTTTATATTCCATTGAACTAAGTGGCCTACGAAAATACTGCACATTTTTTTCAATGCAAAAACAAGCATTCTTCAAAAGCCCTAAAAGATTCTGGCCCAGCTTACCTGTCTGAACCTATCTCCCTCTATGAACCATCACGGAGTTTAAGATCATCTGAGGAGGCCCTGCTCTCAGCCCCACCTTCTTTGCAGGCATGCTTGGTGGGGACGAGAGACAGGTCCTTCTCAGTGGTGGTCCCTTGGCTATGGAACTCCCTCCCCAGGGAGATTAGTTCAGCCCCCTCCCTCTTAATCTTCCATAAAAGAGTAAAAACATGGCCCTGTGACCAAGCCTCTGGGGAATCTGTGCAATAAATAAATATGGATTGACATGTATTGACTATAGGAAAGGCCTGGATTATGCTAATGGATTATGTGATTATTTGTGATTGTTTGGTTTTAAATGTTTCTAATTTGTTTTAATTGTATTTTATTATCCTATTTTAAAATGTATGTTTTAATTTTGTATTGTTCTTATAGCATTGAAAGTTGCCGACATGTAAAGCCGCCTTGAATCCTCTTCGGAGTCGAGAAAGGCGGAATAGAAATAGTGTAAATAAATAAATAAACAATACTCAAGTTGTTTAAAGCTAATTCATGAGGTTCCATCAACTTTCAATTCTACTCAAACTGTAGCAAGAGCTGCAAAAAATACAATAATTATGTAAATCTACTACTTAAAACATGTTTACTGATCTGGGCTGTAGTTAAATTCTAACTCCAGGTGTCAAGCATTAATAATGCTAATTAACATTTTAACTAATTAGAAAGGAACACTGAGAAAGCCTTTCTTCCTGCTGACACAGGATGAAATAAACCAACTAAATAACCAATTAATTTAATCTCCTATGGTTTGCAAATATAAGTGTTTAATCCAGATGACATTTACACTGTTTCTCCATTCCGTGTTCTCTCTGAAGGACTTCTCAGTCTGGTTTATTAACAATGCCTCTCCAAAGGCCAATTCTGATACTAATTAAAGAATACTATTGTTAATCACTTATTTTTTAACAAAGTTGAAAGGAAGTTTTGTGTGACAGCACAGTTGTTTTAGTTGTAACTGAAGAGTAGAGATTTTCATAGCTAAACCAACAGATTTTTAGAAGAAGAAAAAATATCAATGAAGATTAATGTGTGTGCTTTAACTTAAACACTACATTATTAAGCTTTACTGAGAAGACTCAAGTCAAATGTCCTCCAGAAGCATAGGGTACGATAAATTATTGGGAAATAATTAATTTTCAATTACAGAATCCCTGGCAGGCAAACTGAAGTAGCTAATGTATTTGCAATATTTGTATATCATATTTTTTAAAATCTCAAACTGTTTACATAAATAAAATCAGCAATAAAATATATTATTATTTATTTTAAAGCCTTTAAATTTTAATGTTAAACACAAAAGCGTTTTTAGAAGTAAAATCAGTGGAAAATGGAAATTAATGGAAAGGTGTATTAGTCTTACCCATTCATATACACTTTTGCAGGTTGTGAGATCTGAATGGGTCTATCTCTGCTGGTATGATATATCAATGGAGAGTCCATTCCAGATCAGGATAAGCATAAGCTGCAATAGGCTTCTAAACTCCTTTCATACCAAAATCATGAAAGATCAGGTTGTCCAGCTAAATATTTTAAATCTTTAATGGAATGAAGGCCTCATCTACACTGTGTAAACTGCAGAGGTGGTCACACAAACAGTCCCCAACCTGGAGCAGGTCAGAGTACAGCTGGTCCAGCTAGGTTGAGACCTTACAGCCTGTGTTGTTATTGCCTCCTCCAGATAGTTGGAAATCATTTTTTCTGTGTGAAAAGAGGTGTTCACCAAAAATAGTTCATTATGACCATGAAGGGACTATAATGTTGAATAAATGCAGAAATGTGACTACTTACTTCAAAAAGAAAGAGAATGGAGTCCAGCTCCTCCCTTTGAGATTTATTCCCTGGCAGAAGGGAAGAAATGTTTCCTGTTATTATGAAGACCATGTATTTGATTATAAATTCACACACAAGTACTAAGTAAAATCAAACAAAGTACAATCAAATTCACAAGAGTTTAGTAAAAAAGAACACTATTGTCAGAAAACAATTATGCTAAATCTAGGTTTTGTTTAGAGTGTATGCGCAGTTTGCTCTAACTTATAACTTGAACTGTGTCTTAAGGACAGGATGTATGTGTGCAATTGAGAAAGAGGAGTGAGATGGGAAGCAAACAGAAGTAAGAAGGGAGAGTATACAATACAGGAGGCTAAAAAGAGCCACAGGATGTATCACAGAAAATGTTTCGGAAAATTAGGGGCGGTTTACTGGTGGTGGAAAGGCGGGATGTGAATCTAAGGAAATGTGGGAAGATAAGCAGCTTTCTGTCTAGAATAACAGTGATCCAACAATTTATACTACACAGAATGATTTTGAATGAAAAATTGATTTGAAAGTTAGATTGTTGATTGCACTGCTCTAGCAGGCTTGGGGATATTTGAATACTTAAATTTATAAATATCCAAGATGATTATTTTCCAAGTATAGAAGAGAAAGAACCTGAGATCTGGAAGCTACATTTTGTTCTTTTAAAACATTATATATGGTCAAGAGTCAGAACTTCCCAATAGCAATAACCCTAATACTACTTCCTATGATTCATCACTTCAGATTGGGGGAGATACAGTATTTCCAACTTCATCCAAGGAACTAGAAGTGAATAGCCAAACACTACAAAGTTGCTGTGTTCTTGACAATATACAAGCTGTTTTTCACATTTCTTTTATTTATGAAATGTGGAAGGAGAAACTTTTCCAAACTGCCATAAGCTCACCCTTAGTAATATTATCTCCAATCACAACAAATTAAGAAAAATACATGGATTTCTGTATAGCAGCCACAATATCCTGATTTTTCTGTACCATATCAAAATTGTGCTACAGAATTATGGTATCCCTCTAGTTGCCTCCTAACTAAATTAAAAGGCCAGCATTTTAACCTTTCTTTGTACAGGAGGTGCTCCAGGTCCTTAATTCTATCAACTCACTATGCAGAGATATCTGATATCAAAAGAATAGGAGCACTGCATAGAATGCAGTAGGCTCGTGTTCACAAAAAATATGCTATAGTATATTTGTACACTATGGGGCTCCTTGTTGTTCATTCCTTTGTCATCTTATAGGCAAGCCAAGTGACTGCTTCTCTATATCTGAAATATTTATAGAGATGTACACAGCTGCTGTGTACTTTTTCACTATATCTTTTATTTTGCATTGCAGTCTGCTTACATTTAAACTCCCATTTGGTTTACATTTCCACCTTTTAAAGGAAACACTCTTTCCCTTTATAGCTTTCTTGACCCTTTCTTTTAAACTGTCTGGCACCCTCTAAATTTGTGGATACCTTTCACAATCTGATATATATTATATCAAAGTCGCTTTTAATGTGGTTTAAAAATCATTTCTAAATGTCATAGAGAGGTTTGACCCTTTAAAAAATCTTTCAGCTTTTGTTTAATTTATTAATGTTGTGAATTACATATTGGATTTTCTAGGTTACTTTCCACTTAACTTACACTGGCATGATACAGAGTTAAAACTCTTTTGACATGTGTCAATGTATGTATGTGCGTTCAAATCACCTATCCAACCCGCCATATATTGTTGGATTGCAATTCCCAGTTACTCTTGACAGCAGTCAGTACTGAAGAATGCTGGGAGTTGCAACTCAATATCTGGAGTGACATATGATTCCTATCCATGTGCTCAACCAGAGTCCAGTATTACATACAAGATCTAGCTTATCTATTATCTGATGTTGTCTTTATTATTATTATTATCATCATCATTATTATCTTCATTTATACCCTGCCTTTCTCCCCATGAGGTTAAGGCAGCTAACACTCCACACTAGACAAGTGTAAAAAGTTAAAAAGTTAAAAAAAAAAGTTTAAAAAGAATTAAATAGTAACAGAATGGTAAAAACAATTAAAATTCAGTAAATACACTAAAATTGCTTTTAAACTCATATCCCCCCCCCCCGCCCCATACGCTAGAGGAGAACAGAAATCTCTGTCAGATTGATCCATAATAGATTGACTAAAGATCGTCAATGCCTGTGCTTCAAACTGGAAGGAGGTTTTGAATGGGGTGCCTCAGGGTTCGGCACATGGGTCATGACTTCGATATATTTATCAGTGACTTGGGTGATGAGGTGGGGGGAATCATTATATTTACAGATGATACAAAACTTGGGGGGAGGGTTAACACGTTGGAAAACCAGTTTTTTAAAACAACCTTAAAATCAAGCAAAACTTTTTCAAAGCTGAAATGTAACAAAGGCAATTTCCTCTCCTGAATTGATAACTAAACATCCCTGAGACATATAGAGAAGATAATTTTGGACAGAAAAAGTATACTTATGTTAAAACCAAATTACAAACAGATAAACAAAAAACCCTCTTACCTTTTTGTTTCAAGTTACTTTCCAGTGTTATGAAATTTTCATAGAAGATAAAATAAATCTGAGAATAGTTAATCTCAAAAAAATGTTTAAGTTCACTTCCATCCACAGCATCTGTAAAAGTGTTTTAAAAACAGAATATTGGGTGAAAATGTTATTATCCATATATATATTTAGTATTTAAAGCTCTGTAGTAAAGGAAGGTAGCTAGAAGGAAACGTTAGAATTGTCAATAGGATCAAATAGCTGTAGGCAAAACATAGCAGGTAAGGGAGAAAGTGAAGGTTGCACTCAAGGCCAATAATATACCCTGTTTCCCCGAAAATAAGACATCCCCGAAAAATAAGACCTAGTAGAAGTTTTGCTGAATTACTAAATATAAGGCCTCCCCTGAAAGTAAGACCTAGCAAAGTTTTTATTTGGAAGCATGCCCAGCGCCTGCCAAACAGAACACCAGAGCATGCAGGATTAGTAAATGTACATACCAGTTGTACATGGAAATAATGTTAGTAACAAGAAATTCTTGATAGGATTCACAGTTTGTCTGGTTATGCTGGTTTGTGATGACAACTACTGTACAGTATATAATAAATGTGCATTTTTTTGTTTAACAATAAATGTGAATTCTTCTTCATGGAAAAATAAGACATCCTCTAAAAATAAGACATCCTCTAAAAATAAGACATCCTCTAAAAATAAGACCGACCACATCTTTTGGAGTAAAAATTAATATAAGACACTGTCTTATTTTCGGGGAAACACGGTAGTACAAAGCTTGCTAGTACTGTTACAATTTTCTGGTGTTATTTTTTTTTCAAATACTTTACTGTTGTATACTGTTTCTTCCCTGTAGCCAAATGCAAAAGGGAGTTGCCAGCACTTAGAATGGATCCAGGCAGCCTATTTCTCCAAATTATGACCTCCTGACCTGGACAATCACCTGTTCAATAGACCATGTTCTGAAGCAACAAGTTACTTGAAGCTGGCATATCTCTCCTCCCATCCCACCTGGCTTTTCATGCATTCCTTCACCATAGCTATCATATAGCTGTCACCACTGCTGCCACTTTACCCTGGGCTGACATACCTATATCCCTGTGGATCTTGGATTTTTATTTGTAAATATATTCAAAAAATGAAATAGCTGTTTACATGACAGGCAATTTTTTTCTTTCTCTCCATTATCATAGATTTCTGGATTGCTACTTTTACTGCCATTCCTATTTTGATCTCTTTTGTGTCAAAGTTAATTTGAACTGACCTGATTTCAGAGGTACTTTCTTTTGACAAAGTGACCAGATGCACAGTAGTGAAGCATGCACAACCTTTGGTCTTCCAGGCGTTTTGGACTGCAGTTCTCAGAATTCCTGACCACTGGACAGGCTGACTAGGGCTTCTGGGAGTTGGAGTCCTAGAGGGCCACAGGTTGTGCAGGCCTGCTTTAGATAATGCAATGTGTCAGTCTTCAGTTTCTTAGACAATACAATTTTTCCTAAAATTATTTCAGTCCTTTTATGTCATGCCAAAAGCCTCCAGGGTTCACTTTAGCTAGTAAAAATCATTCCCCCCATTGTCTTTGAGTGCCTTAATGGTTTCCCAGAGGTCTGGGGTAAGACTGTTCTTATATTCATACTACTTTTTTCATACAGCCCAGAAAACTGAAGGATAAACTTCACTGCGTGTACCTATTCATCCACTGAGAAATACAAAGCACTGAATGAAAAACTTGGTGAATTAAACTTGTGTAGATCAGCCCCATTGAAATAGTGTGTTCACTCAGCTGGTCTTTACATACAACCTATCAATAGCATCAACTGAATAATATCACATTAATCACATAACAAGATTCAAGTTCATAGGTAATCCTATGGTCCATTAGAGATAATGCACTGTATATTTTACTAGGACATTCAATAGTATTACATTTCACTACAGTTACATTTCCTAAAACCTAGTAATATTTTGGCAATAAATGAAAGCAGTTATTACTTTAACAAAGATCCAGTTTAGAATACGTCAAACCATTCTCTTATTAAAAATCCCACACTGAACACTGCAGAAATGATAAACATTATTTATTGTTTCATGTTTTTAACAACTGTAGTTCACCAAATTATCTTTCTTTTTGATAACATCAGTGCTCATGTTAAGGCTATTATCTTTTAGCCTCATGAATTCCATGAACAATCCCCCCCCCCCCAAATTCACAGGGTGGTCCGCGAGAAGGCCTTACATTTATTATTTAAACTGTTATGCTTATTCATATCATGATCTGATCCTCATGCTCAATATATCCCATATGAATGGGGGTATTGGGATAATGATACAAAAGGTTTGCTAGGGTAGACCCTCTTCCGCTCAGACTCAGCCCCCCCCCCCCCCAGAAACAAAATCCCAGCCCCTTCCGAAACAAAATCCTGGCTACGGGCCTGCATGGGCCTATGGCATTAGATCTGGTAAAAGAACCTAATTGTAATTACTGTATATACTCATGTGTAAGTTGACATCATGTGTAAACTGAGGGGAGGTTTGCAGGCAAAAATTATCGGTTTTTATATGACCTATGGATAAGTACAAGCGCAGCCTCAGGGGGCCAGCCGGTCCTGGGCACTGCGATTTTCCTACCCAAACATTCAAAACGTCCAGAAGCAGTGCAACGTCAGAGAGGGTAGGGGGGACTGGAGCTTATTTTAGGTTCTCCTGGGACTGCATAATCTCTTACTTTGCACCATTATATTCAGAGACAGTTCTGTGTTGTTGATGTTTTTTATAAAAAGAGTCAAGGTAAAGTACTTTGACCTGTGAATATGTCAACCCAGGTTTCTGGATTGATTTTTTAAACTAAAATTTATAGATTCATGTGTGAGTATATATAGTGTATGAAAGTAAGATATACTTATAATTCTAATTTTGTTGTGTTATGATCAAATTCTATCTTTTAAACTGTGTTAAATTTTATTTTGTAATAGACATGTCACAAGTAAAAAAGTAGAACTCTGACTTAGAAGGTCTCTGATATATATAAATTGTGTCTCTCTATTTTAGAAGCATTTGTTTACAAATAGCATTTGATCTAGAAGGGGAGACACATTCGTTTAAGTTAACTGCTCAACCCAAGTCTGAGCATGCACCTGCAATGACCTCATACTAAGATATAACTTGCCACACCTTTATAAGCAAGGTAACTGCTTAGGAAGTTCTCTCAGGTTCAGACAGAATGACCTGATTAAAAGTCAACTACACTGAATAATTTTTCTATATAAACTGAAGATAGCAAAGCATTCAGAGCCATAATTGCAAAAATAAGTGACAAGCATACCATGGAGATCTGACATTTGATGTTCTGTCTATTTTGGAAACCCAGGACAAACAGTAATTTCCAGAGTGGGGGATATTTTACCAGGAAATCTAAGTAAATGCCTAAATAAATAATCTTTATTTGTTCCCAAAATCACAGAATCTTACACTGAGTCTAAAGATTGGTTTAAAAGTTAATATCTGACAGAATAAATCAAACCTACTTAAGGAATTTGTGTGTCCACAGTGGGATGTTTCACCTGCTATTCATGGAGTTTATAAAGCTATTGGTGAGTTTAGTAAGGCAACAGATTATCTGGTTTGAAATGAATTCTGATGTGCTTCACAAACCACTTAGAAATGTCATCATACTTTTGGGAAAATCTGAAAATGCCCAGGTCAAAGTACTAAAAACCAGCCATACATAGGATGAGCAATAAGATTAAGGTGAACTGGAAGTTACTGCAACCTAAGGAAACATTTACCAAAAGTACTTTATGTCAGTAATGTGAACATTATTATTAAGACATTATGCCTCTAGTATTCTGTTTCAGTTCAATATTGCAGCAAGCATTAGGATAATAAGGAACAAAAAAAAGTAAATGGCTAGATCCTGACAATAGGCACGAATATCAGAGTAGAGGTAGTGAAAGAGGGGATTTCTGAAAATGCTCGTATTTGTCCTGGTCATTAGAAGAAGCCTTGCCGGCTTCTTCTGCATGGGGGAAATTTATTGAGAAAGGACTCCAAAAAAGGGATGGAGGGCTACCGCCTCAGGAAGAAATGAGATTTTGGTTAGACAATGCATAAGAAGTGGCTCAGGGTGGGAGGGGGGATACACAGTGGTGAAGAAATATAGATGGACAAATGTTAACATTGTAGTAGATATAAATCAACAGTAGATATAAAAGAATGATGCAAGTATTGTACGATACATATCTGCTATGTGATAAAAGTAATTATTGTATGAAAAATTTTAAATTCAATAAAAACTATTAAAAAAAGAAGAAGCCTTGCCAATAGATTCAACATTCTTATATGAACCTACAAATAGACTCAGTAATTTATATCTCTTTAATATAAATGGAGGTACATAGAACTTCCTCTCGCACTAAAACAGTAAAGCGATGGAACAAAAGTTTCTGCTTACACTCAGCTTCATCACAAGGCCCAGAACAGAGCTGGGGAGACTAAGAGATTTTCCTGAGAAACTACATTAATGTCCATCAGTGAATCAGATAATGCAGGTAAGACAGAAAACACATTAAGAAAGTAGCTGAAGTATGCAGTTATCATGATCTGGCTGAAATGGAGCACTGATTCCCCCATCTCCCTACCTGTTTTATTTATTTCTTTGTGGAAACCTTTTTAGTTAAATATCATAAGATGAAGGATCCACAAAACAACTAGATTAAAATGAACAACAGCAAAAGAAGACACATGTTTGAGACTAACATTAAAAACCATTTTTTTCCACTTTTGGTTTATCTTCTTCTTAAATCACATATAGATTTCCACATAAGTACATATTATACAATTGAATTTGCTTACTTCTAGGTAGATGCACACTCATACAGTAATTCTAGGTCTACTAAATTACATTCTCAACTATAATCAATATTACAAACATAATTTAATCTATACATAATTGAATGCAGACTTTCATTTCATAACATAGAGAATTGTATTCTAGAAATGTGTCCAGTTTAGGACCCACTTTCCTCCCTTACCACTTGTGTGGTGATCTATACTTGTAATTTATAAATGTAGGACATTCTGTTAGAATAAATAGCACGTCTAACAACATTATCTCTACCTATCTCTCATTGCCCCTATTTCAGTTGTTTCTTCATTTTCTGCCCCATCTACTTGTAGCACTTCTATATCAATTCTTCGATTGGTTATCCTATTTTTTCAAACCAAAAACTTAGAAATGATATCAAGGGCAGCAAAGGACAACCCACACTGTATAATACCTTCGGTCACTGCAACAATTCAAAATACAAATACAGAATGTTGTTTTGTATTAAGTAATGAATGTTTGGGTCTAAAAAGCACTTATTGATCAGTTAGCTAGGGAGATGCTAATTCATGCTATACTGCCCCTTGGGTAATCAGTTTCAAAATGAATGCAATTTTGTTGCATCTTTTAATAATAGCTAGTGACATGAAACTATGTATTTTATTGTTCCCCTTTATATCTGGCTTCTTACAGAACTACCAAAGAAACATGAAGACTGCAAAAACTTCAAAAAAATTATATATCCCAGGTAAAAGAAAAACAATGTGTCATAAAGCAGATTTTGAAAATGAAATTTCAATAACCACAGCAAATAAACCAAGTGTTACAATGAAATAATAAGCAAAGCAAGATAAATGGTTGTGCTCAATATACCATATATGCTCATGTATAAGTCAACTGCATGTAAAAGTCGGCAGATTTGGGGACCAAAATTATTTATTTTGATATTACTTATGGAGAAGTGGAGGGTCATTCCACAATGAGGGGAAAGCATGAATGCTGACTCAGAGGACCGCCACACTTTCTCTACCCAGGCATTCAAAAAGTCCAGGAGTGGTGCCATGGCAGAAAGAATAGAGAAGGTCAGTGCTTCTTCCATGTTCTTCCAGGATGAACTAAGCTCTTGCCTTTCATTACTCTTCCCAGATAAGGGGATGGTTCCTTTTTTGATAAGAGCTTAAATTATAGCACTTACATTGACCCATGGAGGAGTCAACCCAGGTTTTTTTTGGGTGTGTGTGTGTGATCTTTTGACTAACATTTCTAAACCTATACATGAGTATATAGGATAAGTAAGTCTGGAGGCACTGCTTTGAATTCAGTTGACAAATGGATGAGATAAGCATATCTTTACAACTCTCCCATTGCTATTATAAGACTAAAATTGCAATTCTAAAGACTATAGGGAGCAAGCCATAACAAACCCTGTGCAACATATTTCTGAATAGATTGTGTTTATTCTAGATATATATCTGCTATATTGTAGCCAATGTAAATAGCTGTATAGGAAAGTGAAAACAAAACAAACAAAAATTTTATTTCCAATATTTCTACCCCGCCCTTCTCCCCGAGGGGACTCAGGGCGTAAGAACACAGGAAGTAAAACTCAGAGGTCACACAGGGGCAAACTCCCATGTTTAAGTGAAACGAATATAAATATGTTGGTCCACTAAACAAACTTCTTTAAAACTGAAGAAAAAGAAGTTGTACAAATGCTTCCAAAGCAAAATAAATAAATAAATAAACCCTGCTGGCGACATAAGTGATGATAGTAGCCAATTCTGCCATATTTAGAATCAAACCAGAGTACTGCAGCCAAATATTTTGTAGGAAAACTGACACAACAACATTCTCTTTTCCTTTCAAACATGCTAGACTTGTGAAGAAACAGGTTTGTCTGGCTTAGCACAATTTTCTTCTCCTGAAAACTAACTGAAAAAAGTCATGTTTTCCTGTTTTCCTGATGAAGACTAATAAATCTCATGCTGTAATGTTATTTTTTGAGATGCAACAGGACTTCCATCTTAAAATATTAAAAGGACTGAAATATTTTCCAACTACGTAGATACACCAGGGCTTTTCATCTAAATTCTATTCTAAATTCTAATTCTATTCTAATCTAAATTCATAATAAAAGTGAAAACCCGTATGTGTGTATGTGGCATGGGTGTCTGCTCACACAGACAGTCTCTGGCCTCCACAAACAGGCTATACTTCCCAGGCCTCAGAATCCAGCAAGTCACCTCTTTGCACTGACATTACAGTTACAGTGAGCTCCATGAACATGTAGCCCAGCCCCTGCCAATGTCCTTCCCAAACACTATGGCCCACCACCCAAGGAATGCTTTCATTTGTGGACCATTTCATCCTACATTTTGCTTTTTCTTCCACCACAGGCAGGCATCCCAGGGTTCTTCATTGCTGTGGAATTTGCATGGCCCTGCCCACTGCCCTTCCCTTTCAAATTTCTCTGCATAATAAACAGAGAAGAATTGAATGTGTTGTCCAAGAATTGAGCTGCAACTAAACTTACTGGAGGAGTTTGGGGATTAACTGCACATGGTGAAAGTTGTAGTTCACCCTGCATCAAGTCAAAGCACTGTAACTCCTACTGGGGAATTTAGAGGAGTTGTAGTTCACATACACCCAGAATGCTATGACCCAAACAATGATGGGTCTGGGCCAAACTTGCCATGCAGACCTGATATGCCCAGATTTGACTACTGGTGGGTTTGGAGGGGAATTGGCCTGGAAGTTTGGGAGTAGTAGGTACTGGGATTTATTGTTCACCTCCAATGAATGAGCATTTAAATAATGACTATCTTTTAAATCTTTCCTTTTAATGATGGTTTTGGGTCTCTTTATGAAAACTTTTACTCCCTCCCCCACCTTACCCACCTCCCTGAGTTTTTTCCCTACGTTGGTGGTACTTTTTTGCCTCCCTCACTGAGGCAAAAAAACTACCACCAACAGGCTTCGGCCTACTCACTCTAACAGGCATCCCACATACAGTCCCCATGACCTACTATACATACTGTCGCTGCTTGGAGTGGTATGGACCATGGATGATGGACTTCCATATGGGAGTTGTAGTTCACCTGCACCCACTGAACCCTGCTGACCCTGGACCCAGACTAAACTTGGAACACAGGAAAAGAATGCCTTTCTCAAATAACCCGGGCACCGCTGGGTCCCCAAGCTAGTAGTCAATAAATAAGATTGATGAATATGGTTTCAACTTTATGGTTTAGGGGGAAAGTATTTAAAGGCAGTTACTGCCCCCGATGGCTCAGTGGGTTAAACCGCTGAGGTACTATCTTGCTGACTGAAAGGTCGGCTCCAGCTGTTAGTCCCAGCTTCTGCCAACATAGCAGTTCAAAAACATGCAAATGTGAGTAGATCAGGTACTGCTCCAGCAGGAAGGTAATGGCGCTCCATGCAGTCATGCCAGCCACATGACCTTGGATGTGTCTACGGACAACGGCGGGTCTTTGGCTTAGAAATGGAGATGAGCACCAACCTCCAGAGTCGGGCACGACTAGACTTAATGTCAGGGGAAAACCTTTACCTTTACTTTACTGCGCATACTAAAGTGGTTGAGAAAGAGGTAGCTGGATGGGGCCGGTCAAGAATATAGCTTCTGATTAGTAAATATGCCAAAATCTATTAAGTCCTTATTAACTATTACTTTCATCCCATGATGGCACTCCTCAAATAAACTACTGGAATTTGTCTTGGTGCCATATAGTGGGTATGTATGCCCACTTTATAAGTCTAACTAACTGGGCTAAAATTTTAATGTTATATTCTACTTACCTAGTTTACTTAAAAATACGACTGGTTTCATCAGCGTTGCTCATACAATATGTAAGGTAAAGGCACTTAATCTTAGACTTGGAAAGACTTGGAAAGATTAACCTTTACAGTGTGAATATGATTTCCTGCTCACATCAAACTGCATCATAACAACACCATAAGTAAAGTTTTTGCAAATGATATAAACTAAATTTAACTAAATTATCTCTAGCTCTCACTCAAATATAGAACTCCTATCTCACAAAAACCTGTAAAAACACATCGAAACATCTTGTGGAGGGATGGAATGGTTTGTGGACATATCCATGCACAATAATACATTTTGCTGGCTTTCAGTATCCAGCATTAAGTGAGATGGGGCACTCTAACATTTTCTAAATGTAATTTGCATTACTGGTAACTGCTTTCAACTAGGATACCTATCTTGAAGGCAAGACTGAAATAAAAATAAGTCCAACATTTTCACTTAGTCAAGAAAAAAGGAAAATCATTGACAACAATAAGAATTCATTTCCTAATAAATAAGGAACAATCTGTCATCAGAGTCATCAAAATGATTTATGTACGCCAATCAAGAATAAAGTCTTAAAACTACATCATATGTAAGCAATATTCTACTTTAACATATGAAGTGTAGATTCATAGACTTCGCTAATACTGGCATCTGCAAGCAGAAAATATCTCCTAGAATTATTATACGAAATCACGGGATGAATCCACATGTCTTTGCTTTGCATGACATATAAAAATTAAGATAAACTGTGTCACATGTTTCTGCTTTCTTAACTTTCTAACATCTGAAGTCATTCTTAATGTTGTTAAATTTTGTTTCCTGCTAATTGTGCATTAAAAGAAAAGTCATAACATTTTTGTTTAATTTTGGTAGTTTTATTTCTACTTCATTTTAATATTATTATAATCCTGCTTTATTTCCAATACAGTCAACACAAACATGTCACCTGGGCAACAGAGAAACATAATTAGGCATAATATCACAACGTAATCCCTATCCTCCAGCCAGCCACAAGAGTTGTGCTTATCAGGATTCCAATCAGTATATAATAGGTCTTGAAGCATTGTTAAAAGGCTACGAGTTTCTTCATTTTTTTCTGTCCCACTTTCCCTGAAACCATCTTTCTTAGAACATTAAAGGGCTCAGGTTGAGGGCAGACTACCAACCTCAAACCCCAGCAAACATTTGCTATATAGTGCTGTAAAGGAGCAAGATTGTTTTAGAAAAGGAAAAGAGAAGACATCTCCCCCATCCCTGCCTTTTCTGTCCTTCCTAGAAGCTACCTGTATAGTTTGTCATGGCATACAACTCCACACCTCCACAATAAACTGTTAAGGGTATGGGAAGGCTATTCATTATCTTCCCTTATTTTCATTTGTTTTCTTCAACTGGACAGCATTAGACTGTTAGAAGTATACAGACACACTGCAGAAGATCAACATTTTTGTGGATTAACATTTTCACCTACAGTTCTGTTCTCAAGAGAGAGAACAGAGAAAGACCTGGATTATATAATCTATGCCTAGAAGATGAAACTGCTGAAATTATCTCTAAATATCCCTTAAAAAGACAGATTAGATTAGATCTCTTTTAGGGATAATCAATTTTAATTGTAATCTACATTGGAAATAAACTGAGCATCAAACCATTGTGCATAACTATTTTCAGAGTAATATAAACTTACAATCAAAATCCTCCTTGTGAATTCCTGGTTGCTCCCTCAGTCCTATTAAACAGTCAATTAATCTATTAAACAGGTTAACTATCTTCATCAAGTGTAGTTTATTTTGTTCTAAAATCTTAACTTTAAAAAGGATTACATAAATTTCAGCAAAAAAGTGAATGTCAGAACACTGAAGTCATCTATGCTTCTGTCCAAAGCACAGAAAACATGTCTTTGAAAATATGTCTTTTTTCAAGGTCTAAGATTCATACAAGTATTTTTACATTTACAAGGGGAACCTCAAAATATAAACTGTTACTCATTCATAACACTCGCCATAAACGTACAATGAAAACATGTTACTAAAATAAGTTAATGTAAACAAGCCTCAATATTTTCAGCTGGAGGTTGACCTAGTTGCCAGTATCTTTAAGGCAGTAAACATATTGGGACTGCATTCCTTCAGCTATTAGTCACTAAAACAGTCCCATACACAAAATATCCTCTTGACTTATAGATTTTATGGAGCAGTATTCTATCTTACTTCCTCCTTGATGCTAAAGCCCCTTCTACATGACCCTATATGCCAGGATCTGATCTCAGGCTATTGGCTTTAAACTTGATTATATGAGTCTCAACTGCCAGATAATCTGGGAACAGATCCTGGGATATAGGGCAGTGTGGAAGTGGCCTTAATTTTCCATGTGTGGGATTTTGTTTTTTCATGTTCTTAGTCAGGTGAGCTCTACTTGCAATCCAGAGCAGCACAGATAGTTTATCCCTTCTCTGAGATAAATTGTGAGGAACTTCCTGAAAAGATCTGTTTACTGAAAGGAGTGTAATAAAGAAGGTGAAACAGAGGCTGAAGTTGGTTTTTTAATGGAAAATTACAAATATTGTATTGCTTAGTCATGTTCTGTAACATTTATATGATCATTGAGGGTGGAGAAAATGAGCAAGCATATGCTGGTGATAGTGTTACATACAAGATTCCCATTTTACAAGCTGCTGTATAACCATGATACTTTCAGATACAAATGTTTGATATAGTTTTCCCCAACAAGATCCCCATGAATAATGTCAAATATTGGCATCACATGATTTCTTGTAAAAGGAATGGGACCGCTAGCTGATCTATAGAGCATCAATGAACTCTCTTGAAGAGAAGTTATAAATGTCTTGGGCAGGAGGGAGGGACATTTATGGTCTCAATGAGGCACAGAAACAGGATTATTTACATTATTAGTCCCTTTTAAAAATCAACAAACCCTTTACAGTTTTGTGTGATCTGAACTTCTGAATTATATTTTTATTCTTCTAGAAAAAGCATACTCTGTATATGTTGAGTTTCTTTTTTTAATCCTAATATTTATTTTACTCACTATTCTCTTTCCTGCTAGGTTTGATAAGGACCAGTCAACTTTAGTTTCAGGGTCTGCAACACTACATAAACGTCTCCCATAGCATAGACACTGATCCTACACAGTCAGACCCCTTCCACACAGCTGCATAAAATCCACATTGAACTGGATTATATGGCAGTGTGGACTCAGATAATCCAGTTCAGAGCAGATACAGTAGAGTCTCACTTATCCAAGCTCCGCTTATCCAAGGTTCTGTATTATGCAATGCAGTTTGCCTTTTAGTAGTCAATGTTTTTGTAGTCAATTCTTCAATAAATTGCGAAATTTTGGTGCTAAATTCATAAATACAGTAGTTATTACATAACGTTATCATGTACTGAACTGCTTTTTCTATCCATTTGTTGTAAAGCATGATGTTTTGGTGCTTAATTTGTAAAATCATAACATAATTTGATGTTTAATAAGCTTTTCCTTAATCCTTCCTTATTATCCAATATTTTCGCTTATCCAATGTTCTGCCGGCCTGTTTATGTTGGATAAGTGAGACTCTATTTTTTGTGGATTATCTGCTTTGATATTCTGAGTTATATAGCTATGTAGAAGGGAACTCAATGATCACTGCAAGATAAAGACTGTGCAACACAAACATCCTTTGGGTGCATGAAAGGTTATTTTCTCTGAGCAAAAGAAACCTCCTTTTCTCAGGGGCGCTTTGCCTGCACAGTAGGTACTGTGTGACCCTGTGCTGACATTTCTGCAAGATACTTTTTCCTTGTGTTTACCAAATAAAACTTCAAACAGCCGAACTAGAGGAACCAGTCCTTTTTTCACAATCTAGTTATATTATATTACAGTGAACTGTTGTTCACTTTGGCATTTGGAAAGACAAGCATCCCTCTTTTCCCTTGGCATTGGTAACTGTCATTTTGTGATGGAGAATGCCCTTCTCTCGGTCCCACCTCTATCTCAAGCTCAGTTGGTGGGAACGAGAGAGCAGGACTTCTCGGTGGCTGCTCCACAACTCTGGAAGTCTCTTCTTCTCAGGGAAGCCAGAATGGCCCCCTCCCTGCTGTCCTTCCGGCGGCAGGCTAAAACCTTTTTATTCAGGCAGATGAAGGTGTTTAAGATCTAGTCTGGGGGTGCTGTGGTTTTCAACTAGTTTGATGGTTTTTAACTATGATTTTTTGTGTGCTGTGTGTGTTTAATTCTATTGCAATGTTTACAATTTAAAATATACAAAATGCATACTAAAGCTTTTATGTCACGCTGCTTTGAGTTTCCTTTAGGGTATAAATAAATATAATACCATTTCTGGGTTGCTGTGAGTCTTCTGGGCTGTATGACCATATTCCAGAAGCATTCTCTCCAGATGTTTTGCATACAACTATAGCAGTCTTCCTCAGAGGTTGTGAGGTCTATTTGAAACCAGGCAAGTGGGATTTATATATTTGTGGCAAGTCCAGTGTGGGAGAGGCATGAGTTATCTGTTTGAGGAATGTGTGAATAGTACAATTGGCTACCTTGATTAGCATTAAATGGCCTTGCAGCTTCAAAGTCAGCCAGCTTCCTGCCTGGGAAATCTTTTGTTGGGAGGTGTTAGCTTGCCTTGATTGTTTCATGACTGGAATTCTCCTGTCTTCTGAGTGTTCTTATTTATTTACTGTCCTTACTTTAGAGATTTTTTTAATAGAGGTAGCCAGATTTTGTTCATTTTCATGGTTTTCTCCTTTCTGTTGAAATTGTCCACATGCTTGTGGATTTCAATGGCTTCTCTGTGTAGTCTGACATGGTGGTTGTTAGAGTGGTTCAGCATATCTGTGTTCTCAAATAATATGCTGTGTTCAGGTTGCTTCATCAAGTGCTCTGCTATGGCTGACTTCTCTGGTTGAATCAGTCTGCAGTGCCTTTCATGTTTCTTGATTCGCATTTGGGCAATGCTACATATGTAAACTTGTCCACCGCTGCATGGCAAACGATAGACTCCTGCAGAGGTGAGATAATCCCTCTTGTTCTTTGCTGAATGTAACATTGGTTGGATTGTCTTAGTCAGTCTGTAAATAGTTTGTAGGTTGTGTTTCTTCATCAGCTTTCCTATGCGGTCAGTGGTTCTATTGATTATTGTAGGAACACTTTTCCTCTGGGTGGACCTTTGTCTTTACTCTCTTGGCTTATTCTTGGCCTTGCGGCTCCTCTGATGTCTGTGGTGGAGTATTCATTGGCCTGTTGAGCCAATGGATACTTTTCCATTCATTCCCATTCATATCCGGGAATTCCAGACATGAAACAATCAGGGGCAGCTAACACCTCGCAACAATGGATTCCCCCAGACAGGAAGCAGCCAGACTTTGAAACTGCAAGGCCATTTAATGCTAATCAAGGTGATTAACTGCAACATTCACACTTGCCTCCAAGAGACAAAATGTTTAAAAAGCAATTTAAATAAATAAGAAATAAATATATCCAACAGACAAGAGTTCTTTCTCCCACCTGGACCTTCCGCACATATATAAACCTCCTTTGCCTAGTTTCCAATATACTGTACCTCACAACCTCTGTGGGTATTTTTTTTGTCAGGAGCGACTTGAGAAACTGCAAATCAGGTCTGGTGTGAGAAGATTAGCCATCTGCAAGGATGTTCCCCAGGGGATGCCCGGATGTTTTGATGTTTTACCATCCTTTTTGGGAGGCTTCTCTCATGTCCCCGCATGGGGAACTGGAGCTGACAGAGGGAGCTCATCCACGCTCTCTCTGGATTCGAATTGGCAACTCAACTTTCAGGTCAGCAGCCCTGCCCACACAAGGGTTTAACCCATTGCCCCACAGGGGTCTCCACCTCTGAGGATGCCTGCCATAGATGTGGGTGAAATGTCAGGAGATAATGCTTCTGGAACATGGCCATACAGCCTGGAAGACGTTCAAACCCCGTGAGCGGCCACTGTTAGCTCTAGCTTCTGCCAACCTAACAGTTTGAAAACATGCCAATGTGAGTAGTTCAATAGGTACTGCTCCGGTGGGAAGGTAACGGCGCTCCTGCAGTCATGCCGGCCACATGACCTTGGAGGTGTCTACGGACAACGCTGGCTCATCTGCTTAGAAATGGAGATGAGCACCAACCCCCAGAGTCAGACATGACTTGGACTTAACGTCAGGGGAAACCTTTACCTTTTACTCACAGCAGCCCAGTGATTCCGGCCATGAAAGCCTTCGACAACACAATATCATTTTCTTCCTTGATCTTATGACACCTGCCCCGCTGGCCTTTTCCATTCGTTCCAGGTAGAGCTGCCTGCCTTCATAAAGACACGTCCTACCTTCCTATCCGTCCTGCTTTGCATAGGAACGGGAATCTCTCACAGAGGGACAGATTTCGAAATGAAGGGAGGCAAGGAAGAAAAGGCAAAACATTTACACCACGCAGGCACTGGAGTCTGGGAATCTGAAAGGAGAAGCTTCCTATGTACCAGCAGCAGATGAGGCAGTAATAACATAAAACAGAGAGCTGTTAAGTGCTGAAAGAAAGTCCTCCATGTGGTATGATTGCTATGAAGGGGAAGCCAGTCATCATTATTCCTATAATACTGAGGTGTAGAGGGGCTTTAGTTCACAATAGGCTATCAAATGGCATTACAGGGCAAACTCGGACCCTCCAGGTGTTTTGGACTTCAACTCCCACAATTCCTAACAGCCTACCGGCTGTTAGGAATTGTGGGAGTTGAAGTCCAAAACACCTGGAGGGCCCAAGTTTGCCCGTGCCTCTCTCTTTCGCTGCCACTCACCCATGAGCGCCCTGAGGTGCTTGAGGCGAGTGAGGACATCCTTCCGCGGGTCCAGCGCCTTCTGGGCGGACTTCTTGACATCGGCGTGGCCCCTCCGCGAGAACATCCTGAGGGGCTCCTTCTCCGCCGCCGTCGCCCTCCTCCTCGTCCTCCTGCACCTGAGCCAGGCTCCAGCGAGGCTCGGCTTCTGTGAGGGAAAAGGGCGGGCTGCGCGAGGCAGCGCCCTCTAGAGGCCAGGGCGCTGAGGCGGAAGGAAGAAGCACTCTTTGTTCTCTCGGTCTCTCAGCTTCCCTCCTCGTCGCCGCTGCAGGGTCCCGTCCCCCACGGCAGGAGGCCTCTCTCGCTCTACCTGAGTCTGGAATGATCTCGGAACTACCATGCCCAAGGTGCTGCAAAGGGAAAGGGCGGGCCGGCGGGCTGCTATGGCGGCGCGGGGCATGCTGGGAAACGTAGTCTCTTCTACTACTACCTGGCGCTGGCCTCCTTTACGCATGTGCAGCAGGGCTGGATGGTAAACGTCAGTGGAACTGGGTCCTAGGAGCAGAGTGAGTACCCTACACAGCCATATAACCCAGAACATCAAGGCAGGAAATCCCACAATATCTGCTTTTAACTGGAATATATGGCAGTGTGGACTTGGATAACACAATTCAAAGCAGATATTGTGGGTTTTCCTGCCTTGATGTTCTGGGTTATATGGATGTGTGGAAGGGCCCTGAGTCTTCATATGTTGTTGCAGCTCAGATCAATCTACATGGGGCCCCTTTACATAGCTGAATAAAATCCCACATCATCTGCTTTGAACTGGAATATATGGCAGCGTTGACTCAGATAACCCAGTTCAAAGCAGATATTGTGGGATTTTCTGCCTTGATATTCAGGGTTATATGGCTGTGTAGAAGGGCTTGCAGACAGGCCCTCTATCCCAGGATATGATCCCAGGTTTTCTGCTATAAACTGGATTATCTGAGTCCTCACAGCCAGATAATCTGGTATAAACAGAAAATTTGGGATCAGATCATGGGATAGAGGGCCCTGAAGGCCCTTCCACACAGTAAGTAAGGCCCCTTCCACACAGTTGAATAAAATCCCACATTATCTGCTTTGAACTGGAATAAATGGCAGTGTGGACTCAGATAACCCAGTTCGAAGCAGATATTGTGGGATTTTCTGCCTTGATATTCTGGGCTATATGACTGTGGAAGGACTCTGGGAAGGGCTTGCAGATAGGACCTCTATCCCTGGATCTGATCCCAGGTTTTCTGCTTTAAACTGGATTATATGGGTCCCCACTGCCAGATAATCTGAGATAAACAGAAAACCTGAGTTCAGATCCTGGGATAGAGGGTCTGTCTGGAAGGGACCCAAGGGCCCTTCCACACAGTAAGTAAGTAAATAAGGCCTCTTACACACAGCTGAATAAAATCCCACATAATTGCTTTGAGCTGGAATATATGGCAGTGTGGACTCAGGGCCCTCCCAGACAGGCCCTATATTCCAGGATCTGATCCCAGGTTTTCTGTTTGATTCACGTGCAAACCTAGTAAACTAATCTTCATCAAAATTTGTTTTTCATTCTTCCTAGTGGCTACTCTAATTATGTTCTACACATACGCTGTTAAATATCTACCTGATTTAAATCCTGCCTTTTCTGTGGTTGTGATGCAAGATGACTTCCAGCACAGTTCTATTTAAACACAATGAATTGCATATTTTAATTTGAATCACAGAAATCATACAATTAATACGTCAATACAATTTAAAATGCCAAATTAATAATAAGTAGTGAAATATTTAAGAGAGCACATCAATTTAACCTCAAATGTAAAAGGCAATCAATGGCTGAAGGCTTGATTGAAGAGAAACGGCTTTCCCAGCTCACAGAAGAAGCTCCATAAATGGAGATTGTCACTGTCCTCTCCCAAGCGTCCACCAGATCTATCTCTAAAACTCTTTGAACTCAGAAAAGTGTGGACCCAAAGTGTCTTGCAACATGGATTAAAGCAAAATACAACTAAAATCAATCATGTTGTTAAAAACAACTTTAAAACAATCTCTTTTACTAAAAAAAAAGCACTGGATTTAAAACATTTCAGCATCTAAAATATAACAAGACAAAACTACAGCACTCCCACAAAAAAATCACATGGCTTAAACAGAGTTTTGGGGAAGTCTCCCAAAATATGATCCAAAACAAGACCCACTTGTGACCAGGGGCACATCGACATTGACCATTCTAATGAGTCCCCCTCCGGGGGTGAGAAGGCTGGGATATAAATGTTGTAATAAATAAAAATAAATAATGCAGACTCTAAACCAGGGGTCCCCAAACTTTTTAAGCTGAGGGCCGGTCCACAATCCTTCAGACTGTTGAGGGACCGAATTATCATTTGAAAAAAAATACGAATTCCGATGCACACTGCACATGTCTTATTTGTACTGCAAAAACAACAACAACAACAACAATGAAAGAACAATACAATATTTAAAAATAAAAACAATTTTAACCAACATACATTTATCGGGATTTCAATGGGAAGTGTGGTCCTGCTTCTGGCCAATGAGATAGTCCAGTTAATTAGGATTGTTGTTGTTGTGTGCCGTCAAGTCATTACAGACTTCGGGCGAGCTTAAGTCTAAAATGTATTCCTTTATTATTTATTTATTTACTACATTTATTTAGTACATTTGTATCACGCCCTTCTCACCCCAAAGGGGACTCAGAGCAGCTTACAAATTATATGTACATACAATATATTATATTATTAGCATATCACAATATAAGCATTATATATTACTATATTGAACTATACCACTATAATGTAATATTATTAGTAATATGTAATATATAATGTATAATTAATGTTATTATATGCTATTATTATTAGTGTTATATTGTATTACATTATAATATTATTATCAATATTATATGTATACTAGCTGTGCCCGGCCACGCGTTGCTGTGGCAAGGTATGGTGGTATGGGAAATAAAGTATTGAGGAATTGGTGGTAGTTAAGGTAAAGGGTAAAGGTTTTCTCCTGACATTAAGTCCAGTTGTGTCTGAATGCACACTGAAGTGGATTATATGGGAGTGTGGAGTCAAGATAATTCAGTTATAATATAAGATTATAAATGGGTTATATAGCTGTGTGGAAGGGCCTGGAGTCTACACTGCCATATAATCCAGTTAAAATCAGATAATCTGTATTTTATAGGCAGTGGGGAAGAGGCCTAAGTGAGGCCGAACTCTGGGCTGGGTGGGTTGCTAGGAGACCAAGTGGGTGGAGCTTAACCTTCTAACTGGCAGCAATTGGCTAAAAACAATTATTCCTCTCCCTCTAATTAGGACTTTATTTTTCTTTTCTTTTTGTTGTATGAACGTAGAGGCATGGATGAGGGGTTGTGCTGCCAAGTGTAGTGTTTCTGGGATGTGTAGTTTTGTTGTTTTGTCCTAGGCCGAAATTTCATTACCCTTTTATATATATAGATAAATGGGTTATATAGCTGTGTGGAAGGGCCTTGAGTCTACACTGCCATATAATCCAGTGCAAATTAGATAATCTGTGGAAGAAACCTAAGTGAGGCCTAAGTCTGCCTGTCCCCTAACTGAACCCTGGCTGTCAGTTGGCTGACTTGGTTGCTAGGAGACCAAGTGGGCAGAGATTAGCCCTCTAAACTGGCAGCAATTGGATAAAAACAATTATTGCTCTCCCTCTAATTAGGACTTTATTTTTCTTTTCTTTTTGTTGTATCAACCTAGAGGCATGGATGATGGGTTGTACTGTCAAATTTCGAGGTTGGGGGACCTGTTGTTTTGTGAGTCGCCGTGATGCCATCACTCCTTTATATATATAGATACAATATATTATATTATAAAACTGAGGGCGGGGGCCAGGTAAATGACCTTGGAGGGCCGCATCTGGCCCCCCGGCCTTAGTTTGGGGACCCCTGCTCTAAACTGTGATGGTTAGACAACACAACATGAATTGAAGGGTTTAAAGTGCATTAAGCAAAGTTGCAGAAAAGTCTGAGTTAAGTCCCTTAATGCACTTCAGTGAACCCTAAATCTAAAGCTCATTCTGCAAAATCGGCTCTGCAGAATGCAGAGTGCTTTATAAACCGCCACCAAAGCTGGAGCATATTTTAATATTTCAATTGATCAGGGAAGGACTGTCAGAAAAACACCCCAAGGGCAATGCTGGGTAGCAGCGGGCTCTTTGACTGTCTCCACTGCTAACTACCAGTTTCGATTTTTTTCTCTTGGGCCTCTGGAGTACTAGTGTACCTCTCACCTGGAAATCTGTGGGGTTGGGGTGGGGGGTTTACCGCGGCTTCTGGAAGTGGTTTGAGTTCACCTTCCATGGTTATTGTAATCACCTTCCTGGCTTTGAACCTGTTCCAGAAATATCAATCTAATCACACAGTGAAACCATTTTATCTTAAACCAGTTCCAAACTGACTTCACTTTTCAGTGTAGATGTGCCCTAGGAAGGATTTACCATCACTTCCAGTTGACCAACATTTTGGCCATTATAGGTTCTCCAAGAGTTGAAAAATCGGTTCTGTGGTCTTTCAGGCTTTGTAATGGGTTCACATTGCATGAATGACTTTATATGATTACTAAATCATGAATACTACTATAGATCCTTTCCTTTCTTTAATTCTTGGTTGTACTCACCTGTCTGCAAGAATCACATTTTCAGGAAATTGCTCACATCTCAGTATTGTCCAGTGTAGCTAGCTTTTTTTTTTTTTTTGGAAAAATCATTCATTTAGGACAAGATGCTGGGCATTCATATCTAACACAGCCTTTTATTACAGTTGGCAGGGCTGTGATCTGCTTCATTAAAAGGAACCGCTCTACGCACTGATAAAGTCCCTGACATTCTCATAGTTCTTTTTGCTGAAGTTACTGTGCTACAAGGCCTTCTGGACCAAGACATCTTTATTTGCATAGGATACCTTGATAGTTTAAAGGTCACTGGACTGTTACACTCTAAACTGCTGGAATGTTTTATGAAAGAAGCTAGATTGTAGATTTTCCTTTGCAAATAGTTCCTCTGGACTATGCTGGAGGATTAATATGAGGAGGTTTAAGGCCAGCTATATGGATGTTGATAAATGTTTTTTATTCAGAAGGTGTTGCATATTCGTTTGAAGGAAGTAGAAGTAAAAAAAAAGTCCACTGGTCACTAAATATAGTTCAGGAATACAGTTCGACTTTGCAGATATACTAACAATTTTTTTGAAGGTGGCAAGTCCAAGGAGGCAGGGTGAGCAGAACTAGATAGCCTTATTCTTAATCTGCCAAAATATTTAAGATGTCTTTGAGTGGCATATCAATAAGAACATCAGAATCACTAGGAGCTACTTGGGATGGGGCCGAGTTGAAATGGTTAACTTAACCTGGTGATTGTCCTAAAGGACAATATAAATGCTGCTGAGTTATGGTCTAAATTGCCCAAAGGCGGGTCTAGTTAGAAAATAAATCTTGTTTACCTGACACATGTATTTTTCTTGCAACAGTATGGACATACAAGTACACAGTGATATTGGGAAAGCGGCCAACACAATGGAAACTTACTTGCTATATCAAGCGTTGGTGCCTCATGTGATTCTCTGTTTCCCAAGGAAAGGAACAAGCAAACTGTTTAACACTGAATTGAACAGAGTGTGGTAGAGAGTGAACTGAGAAAAAAGAAACAGGAAATTGAGATTGAAGCTTGAGGGGAAATGGCTGAGGAGATGAGGAAGCAAGAGCCAGATTAGCTAAACAGGATGGTCACCATGTCCTTTTTTGGGAGATCGATGGTTGACTTTGTGGATGCAGATGCCATAGATACAGAGGGCTGACAATACTTCCAGGGAAGTAGAGATGGCCAATTGTGTCCTCCAGATGATATTGTTCCACAATACCCAGTAGCTCTAGTCAGCATAACATTTTTTTTCATGTCATGAGTAACTTGAGAAACTGCAAGTTGCTTCTGATGTGAGAGAATTGGCCATCTGCATGGACATTGCCCAAGGGATGCCCGGATGTTTGATGTTTTTACCATCCTGTTAGCGTTGCTAATGTTCAAAGATTATGAAAGTTGCAGTCTGGTAATACCTGAAAAGCCACTTTTGCCCACTTTTGTAAAGATTGCTTGAACCTCTTGTGAGAGTTCTTAATCCAAGAGCAGACAGGAGTTGTTTTTGTTTTTAACATGGGTTTTTAATTTGGAAATCGGAAGACTAGGGGCTGTTCTACACTGACACGTAATGCAAGCCTGAACTGGCATCCCTGACATTGAATAGCAGATGTCTTTTCAGAAGTAGGTTTTGCTTCGTTCAGTAAACCTTATATCAGTGATAACAGGTTTAGGTATTTAATGGAATGGATGTGTAAAACCATGGCTAGTAGTGGACATTTTGGATTGCAGTTGACTACATACATTTAACCCATTATCACAAAATTAAAAGTGCACTTGGAAACAACACTTTCCAAGATCAGGAGGACTCCCCAACACAACCGTCTGCTGCTCTGCAGAGTGCAGGGAAACCAAGCTGCTTCCAATTTTCCTCTCATTATTTCCTCAAGAAAAGCTTGCATGGCAAATAGAAAGTGAGAGGTCAATATCCAGACAATGTATATCATAGAAATACCCTGAAGGACCAAGAGAAGTCCACAAGCATGTCTGTTCCTCGTAGTGGTGATAGCAGGTAACTGAAACTGTAGAAAGCAAACTTACATAAACAACAACACCTAAACACTAAAGCATGGTTGAAGATAAGTCCTTGTACATTTTAAATTCAGCCAGCGATGTATGCTGAGGCTCTTAATGAAATCATCATGTTACTTTACCTGACAATTTTCAAATGCCTTTATTAACAGAAGTCAAAGAAGAAACATTATCATTTTCAATAATCCACAGTTACTCTGAGATCCGTCCAAACACTCACTCACACTGATTGAATCTGATTCTTCTCACAAACATGGTATTTCTTTTATACATGAATTTCTGCAAGAACATAATTTGCTCAGCTACAGAAATCTGGGGCTCAATTGAGATTCAAAGAATCTGGTGCCAAAATGTGGACAATGTTAAAGTTTGGTGCAGCTATGAAGGCAACGTGCCTGGCTATATGCTCATTAGCAAGAAATATATGTTTACTCTCAGCCACTCAGCATCATTTCACTTGCACATTCTTACAATGTAGACATGTAGCAAGTGCATGGTACATTTTTTTTGCAACCAAGCAGTTATTTTCATAACCTCTGAAATATTTGAGATGTTGTATTGAAACTTTGTACAAATTATGTCTTTTACCAGAAAAAGATTCCTGCTCTTTGCGATTAATATGTGACTGTCCCTCTGTCTATCTTCCCTCCCTTCCTCCGTCCCTCCCTCCTTTTTTGTATTTTAATTGTAAAAGCTCATGACATTTCTTTAAGTCTTTATAGTTCTCCTGTGAGGGCATCTTGCACTCTCCCAGGAGACCACAGTCAATAACCACTGCATTATTCTCTTTGAAGGCAAAACATATGCTAGACAGCCTTTATCCGCACAAATTCCACTGAGAAACCTTGCAAATATTGAATTATTTATTTCAAAAGAATCTCCTGTATCTTTCAGTGCCATGAATCCTGAGGCAGCATAAAACCATAATGAAAATACCAGGAACCTTAGTACTCTAAGTGCTCTTGCTGTTCCATCCAGGAGTAGAGGGAGTGTAAAGAGGTAGGCAAGAATGCCTTCTTCTCCCACCAGCCACCAAAAAGGAACCTCCATAGTAGAAAAGAAATGATGTTTCCAGTGCTTGAATTGTGAAGTTCAAGCAATGGAATCATCAACTAATGAGGAAAACTGTCCAGGACTTAGAGACATTTGGATGCGGATTAGCATATTTGTCTGGCTTTGGCCATGGGACCAGGGCTGTGCCTTCCTAACTTTTCCCACACTCCATTCAAAGTCCCTTTTTAAAAACATACAAAATCCATCTTAATAACAATGTCATTATCTAGTGAGAAATGCCAGCTTTTAAAGAGTTTGCCAGCAAGCAGATTTTGGACATTCTGAAGGATAACATTCCACAGTCTAGATGTCCTGACTGAAAACATCCTGTCTTTTGTGACCACCTGTTGGTTTATGATACCAACAAGTAACAGAGCAGAGCTTCAGTTCTTATCTAAGGACCGAATTAAAGGAGATTATGGGAGGTCTGTGAGTGGATACTCTGTGTTTTGTCAGACCAAAAGCTCAAAGCTGTGGGAGGGTGATTTGTATCAGCAGTATCAAATAGCACTTTGAACTCTTTCCTACCAAGTCATTTTCACAACAAAAATTATATGGAGGTGAATAAAGGATTAGGGCTTTGACCCAAGCACCACAGTCTCAATCAGAACATCTTTTCAGCCTTGAAAAAAAATAACTTTAACCACCTGTTGTGTAATTTACACTGAGTCCATAGGCAGTTAGTGCATGTGGTTATAATCCTCTGGGTATAATCAGTTTCAGATAACTATCTCTAAACTGTTTAGGACTTTAAATTAAGCCCCAAAATGATTAGGCAACCAATGTAGGCAAGGCAAGGTTCATTTTAAGTGTTCCACATGATGTATTTCAGTCAATAGTAAAATAATAAATAAATATGGACAGTGGTTTGGTGTGAGTTTTCTGGGCTGTATGGCCATGTTCCAGAAGCATTATCTCCTGACGTTTTGCCCACATCTATGGCAGGCAGCCTCAGAGGTTGTAAGCCTTAAACAACACAAATATGGACAGTGTTTTTAAGCTTGCATAACATTATTTATAAATCTATGTATAAACTCGTTTTACTGTAATATAATAACAAGACTATGCATTAAAAAACAAATGAATCCAAGCAATTATAGCCTTCTTTCTATATAGTTCAAAGTTAATCTCTTCAATCTGAAAGATTTAAAAAGTTGGCTTGAGTATGCTTTTACAGAAAGCTTCTAAGATCATTTTACTTATGATTTTCAGCATACTACAGACAGCGACAGACCACAAATGTCAGATCTTGCAAAGGTGTTTAGTAACCACAGCAGAATCCACCCAGTTCAAGAAGAGGTCATTTGGCATCGACACTCCAACTGTCTCCTTGTGACTAAGCATGGATTGTCTGTCTTAGCAAAACAATATTGCACAAGCCAAAAGCATAAGCGTTAGGAAGAATTCACCTGTTGTTCTCGTGTAACTGGAAAGTCAAGGAGAACAAAATAAACTAAGCCAAGGTTGTCCCTGATGCACTTAGATCATGTTACCTCCACTGGGCTTGCTTTGTTTATTAACATTCATATTAGACCACATATAATTTGTTTTTCAAATGGGATTCACAAAGAAGAAAACAAAGTTTTGCAAAACGGGAGCATAAAATGTAAGCTACAATGCAGGTAGGTGCAAATTAAAATCCAAAGGTTGGCGATACAAAATAGCAACTAAGCATAAAGGGTTGTGTCAAATGAGAGATTTTCCTAAAAACAGATGTTGACGAATGAAATTGAAATCAATTCAGTAAAAAAGAAAGCTCCGAGATCTACCTTATCTACAGCCCATAGATCCAGAGCATTCTTTTCTCAGTTCTAACTACCTGGTGAAAAAGAACTACTCAGCCAGGCTTACTAATTATTCAGTCACTGCAGTTTTGTTACATTCTGTTTTAAGAAGTCATAATGTCAATGTTTTGACTTTTTCTGATATAGTAACATGTACTTATTTTATGTATATGTATTTAATACATTTATATCATATTTCAGCTATTAAGATTTCAGTGCATTGTACAGTCAACCCCCCAAACAATGCATATATGGATAATTAGAGAGCAGCAATAAAAACTTAAAAATAAAATCCTCAAAAATGAAAAAGTTTTACCAAGTCCGAGGAAAGGTACACTAAAGATATTTGGGTAGACATTTAGATTAATGGCTCTGATGAACAAAATTCTGGGATGGCAGGGATTAATTTCTGGAACCATCACCCAACTGCAGTTAAGTTCATGCAAATGTTTTTCCTATCTGCTTTGGCCTATCAGCCAAAAAAGATTCTCCGGATGCATCTTGAACAGAAATTTTTATCATCTCCTGTCAGTGTTTGGAGCGAAGAGAGGGCTGTATTGCACCACTTCCTGTGAGATATTGATATTTCATGTTTTGAGCTCCACTTCCTCAGTAACTATGCTAATAAAACAAAATCTGCAAAGTAAGACTTTGTTGTGCAACATTTATGCTGTTTTCTTCTTTTAACTGGAAAGTCAGCAAAAACGCAGGGTAAATTGTATGGAGCCGAGGCACATTCTCTATTGATGCGAGTATGTTACCAGATGAGATAGAATATTTATGTTCTATATTTAACATGTTTCCTTTGGGTGAAAGGACCTGGTGATGCTTTGGTTTTCAGTTTTTCATTTTCCCAAGGTCCTAACTACACTGACTATTTAATGCAGCTTCAGGCTGATTTGAAAAGGGCAGCCACAAAATGCATGCCGCCAATGTGTGCTGCAGCAGGAATCAAGACTAGAAGTCCTCAACCTACAGGCTGTCTTTTAAGGAGACAGAAAAATGTTCTGGATTTGAGATTTTTGGAAATTCTTGTCCACAAAAGTAGGTTCTACAAGCTGAAGATCTTGACTGGTAGAAGCAGTATACTTCTTAGAAGTATACAGAGTATGTGTTGTCGAAGGCTGTCATGGCCGGAATCAAGGTGGCCAATTGCAACATTCACACTTGCCTCAAGCAGACAAGAGTTTTTTTCTCCTTCCCTGGACATTCCACAGATATATAAACCCCATTAGCCTAGTTTCCAACAGACCTCAGAACCTCTGACAATGCCTGCCATAGATGTGGGTGAAACATCAGGAGAAAATGCTTCTGGAACATGGCCATACAGCTGTTTAAACACTGACTGGGTAGGCCTGCCAGTACATAGATCTGAGAACTAAATAGAAATCCACTGATATCACAAATCTCCAACCCATAAAAATCTAATATGCTAAGGACAAGTTGATTTTAAACTATTTCCACAGATTTGCTTGCTTTTCACCTACAAATTTTGCTGCAAGGAAAACATTCCTATATCAATTGTTTTACTCCCAAAGTGGTACAGTTTCAGATAAAGTGTGACACCCTTTTTCCTGACTGTTGAGTTCACTTATTCTGCTTGGAAAAAATGGTAACTGTCAGCTTTGATGCCAATGGGATGGTGAATCCATTTAAAGATTTAGTCTCTAAACCTTAAGGGATTGTTTGGGATCCAGAGTCCTATCTCCAAAACATTTTCAGCACCTTAGATAGTTCCTTTAAATCCATAGTGGATGTACTGACCTGCAGACATGAGAGACACCACTTGCTACAATGTGTTTTATCTATATATATAAAAGAGTGATGGCATCACGGCGACCCACAAAACAACAAAACTACAGGCCCCCCAACCTCGAAATTTGACGACACAACCCATCATCCACGGCTCTAGGTTGATACAACAAAAAGAAAAGAAAAACTAAAGTCCTAATGAGAGAGAGAGGAATAATTTGCTTTTATCCAATTGCTGCTTAGAAGGCTAAGCTCCTCCAACTTGGTCTCCTAGCAACCCAATAAAAAATAATAAAAAACACTAAAATAATTAAAAACACTAAAAAATTAATACAATAAAATACCATAATAACAAAAATAACTAAAAATTATACAAGAAAATAATAAAATATAATAAATAAAAAGATAACTTACAATAAAATTAATTACAAAATACAAATAATGTCAAATAAAAATTACACAACAATTTTTAACCAATACCATCACCACTTTGCCACAGCAACGCGTGGCCAGGCACAGCTAGTTACATGTAATGGAGATGCACAGACTCTGAAGCTGTTTCAAGAATAGGAGGCCATTATGAATGTTGTGTTCTTGGATACATGTTTTTACAAAACACTAAAGAAAGTAAACAATAACAATATCACTAATTTGTGTTATCAGCAGTGCGAAAACAATGACATAATTATATTAAAATATTATAACAAACTGTAAAGCATAACATTCATATATCAAAGAATGGGTAACACAAGAGCCTACTGAGCAAATGCAAAGATAGCTGTAAACTAGGACACTTTTGACCAGGGTCCCCAATTTCACTGAAGTCTCTGTGGGCATGAACAAAAATCCTACCAATCATATTATACACTAGCTTTGCCCGGCCACGCGTTGCTGTAGCTTATGGGAATTATTTGTTGGCCAGGTGGAATAGGAGTGAATAGCCTTGCAGCGTGAAAGTCTGGCCGTTTTGTGGAGTGGTTGGAGTCGTAGCATTAATCAAAGAGGCGTAGGGGAATTCTTGTTTGGCCAGATTGAATGGTATTGAATAGGTTTGTAGGTTAAAAGCACATAAGGTATTGTTGCTAGGCGAGGTTAAATGGGACAGAGTAGTGTTGTGGTTTCAAAATTTGGGGGTTTTGTATGTAGGGGAAATGTTGGTTGGCCTGGTTGAAAAGTATTGAATAGCCTTGATGGTTGTAAGCCTGGTCGGTTTTTACCTTGCGGAATCCTTGGTTGGTCAGTTTGAATAGGAATTAATAGTGTCGGTGTGGGAGGTTTGAATGGTGGAATTAGCCACCTTGATTAGTTTTTAATGGCCTTGCAGGTTGAAAGGGTGTTTGTTTACTGTCTGGAGGAATGTTTTGTTGGGAAGTGTTAGCTGGCCCTGATTGTTTCGTTTGTAGAATTCCCAATTTCCCTGCTTTCCGAGTGTTGGTCTTTATTTCGTCTCCTGGTTTTAGAGATCATATTGTTTTCTATTATTATACCATAGTAAGTCTTATATATTATATTTATAATGTTATATTAGGTGGTTAGAATTGGATTATATGAGGTCAGTTGTACATAGTTGTATAAAATGTAGACTGAACTGGATTAGATGGCAGTGTAGAGTGAAGGTGATGTCATAGAGGAATATTATTTAGAATGTCAAGGTAGATAATCCAGTTTAAAGGAGATATTGGCAGATGTGCCTTGGTATTCTGGGTAATATTGTTGTGTGGCAGGGGTTTGAGTGTAGACTGCCACATAATGTAGTTGAAATCAGATAATCTGTATTTTCTAAGGACAGTAGTATGGATGAGGTCTAAATGCAGTTTGTCTGTGCCCTGGGATACAGGCGTGGGTCAACTTGGGCCTTTGCTGCAGGTGGCTTGGACTTCAACTCCCAGTAACAGCCTGAGTCCCTTTTGTTTTTTCTCTCAGAAGCTTAAGGTGTTAGGAATGTTGAGAGTTGAAGTTGAAAACAGCTGGAGGGAAGGCTCAAGGGTGGGTGAAGAGTACCTGGTTGCCTGTTGTGGTTGTTGCTGTTGTGATTGTGTTTTTAGTGTAATTGTGTTGTATCTTACTTGAGGCGGGGATGATGGATTGTGTTGGCAATTTTTGAGTTTGGGGGGTTTGGGGTTTTGTTGTTTTGTAAGTCGCCGTGATGCCAAAAGCCTTTTATATATATAGATATTGCTAAGTCTGGTCTCTGCCCTTTTTTCATGCTCTAATGGCAAATGACAAGCATATTATTAACTCCATACAATTACTGGTAAAATAAATAGTTGTGCTATACAATTTAATGTATGTATTCTAAACTACTTTTTACTTTGACAGTGCTTAAACATTGAGAGTCTGCATGATTTGTGGGTTGGCCAATAGGCTTGCCTGAATCAGTTTGAACTAAAATAATTTGTAGTATTCGTGGTCAGTTTCATATAATATCTGAAAACAGAATGGGGAGGTGGTAGCTGCAAAGCCCTGCAAAACGGATTAAGGGAGCAAAATTTTATCCGATTCTTGGATAGGAAGGAGTTAAATCTGCAATATACCTGAGGCAGGGATCTGTCCTGTGTTTTCTCCCTTTTTGGCAGTAGCAGTGTCTCTCCATTTTGTTTTGGAAATTTCTAAGGCTCCTCCTCCAGAGAGGGTCCTACTGGAAATTCATTTTCCCAGCATCACTTGCATAGGTCGGGCATTGAAAAGTCTCCTCTTGGAGCATGATGGGAGTTGAAGTTTCTCTCTCTCTCTCTCTCTCTCTCTGTTTCTCAGTCAATAAAAAGCATGGTTGTGTCCATGCTTTGATTAGCTGAGAATGGACACAACTGGTGACTACAATTCCCAGAATCTCGTGCAGTTTGTCTTTTTTTTTTTTTAATTATGATTAAAACTTAAAATAATTCTCAAAAACCAGTAGATTGGTGAATTGTTTGAAATTTGGCAGGCCTGCAGTTGTAAATGGTGTCTAAAACTGAGGTAGGTTTCATACAGATAGGACTTAAAATGACTTAGGATTGAGCCTTTAAAATTTCCCATTGTAGCCAATGGACCGAATCTTTGCCGAATGAAAATGGCAACACTCCTTCCCTTTCAAGTAACTTTCCAGTAAACAGAATGAGGGGTCAGCCGACAATGGACCCCGAAACAGGATGCCTTTTGGCCGAATTGGACACCTCAATTGGCTATAGAAACCCACTGGGTGACCATAGGAGGCAACACTCCCTCGGTCTTAAAGGAGGACAAATACAACTCCCGTTCTGATCCAATCTAACAAAAACAAAAAAAGCAGTTGTTATAGGGTTGGTATAAGTATTAAAAAGCTTGGGGTTGGCATAAGTCATAAACAGCTTGAAAATACACAGTAGCAGCATATTATTGTTTGGTTGTGTTTTAAAAGTGTAGCTTTTTATCTCCATCTGTCTTTATCTGTTTTCATCACAGCTTATTTAAAAAACGTATTCTGAGCTCTTTTGAGTTTGGTAGAAACATAGTATATACATAAAAAAAAAAAAAAACCAACAACAAACCAAAACCAAAAGTAGAACCAATAGAATTTCTAGTAATCTCTATTTAACGACCTTTAATTCTTAACCATATTCCTTGGCAATATGAATATAATTCTTATGTCATGCTTTTTAGTATAACATTGTATGTTGAGCATAAATAAAAGTAGTCCTGTGCAGCTGTTGGATATTAATTAATATATGGGAATATAGCTTTTAGAACAGTACACTCCCCTGTCGCAGGCCACTGAGGTGTTTTATAGAGCTCCCCACGTACAACGGAGGCATCTCATTTATTCTTTTCATCACCCAAGAGTTTACCCTCCAAAGGATGCTAAATTGACTTTCTGCAGTGGCAATACTTGCTGGTATTAAAGCTCAAACTATTGATGCTCCATTAATGCTGAGGTAAGATTCAGGGTTTAGCTAGCGCTAAAGTACATTTGCGCTGAGATTCAGAAGAAATGGGACATTCCTTTCTTGCCATATCAGCTCTGCAGTTTGCTTGGAAAGTCTTGAAAATATGATATATCACTTGGATGAAATAATAATTCAAGGTAACTGTAGACATATAGCTTCTTATATGGTATACACCTCTTGGGGTTTCATTATTCATATCGAGGGAGTGATAGTTTAAAAGTGGCCTCTTTACCAAAAAGTGGGCAATGCCAGGCAAGTTCACAACACCACAGATTTCTGGTATGAAATCTGAGGTAGGACAGAAATATGGAGGGATGCTATCATATCACATACCACAAACATATCACAAACTCCACAGAAATATGGAGGGGCCTTTAGGAAAGCAATAGTCATTTATCTTTCACGTATCATTGGTGCTACACTGGAGCCCCAGTGCTTTTGAATAGCACCCAACCTTCTTAGGCCCCTTCTACACTGCCAGTTCAAAACAGATAATGTGTATTATCTGCTTTGATAATCTGGATTCTATGAGTCTAAACTGCCATATCAAAACTAGATTATCTGTTCTGAACAACATTATATGGCAGTGTAGATTCATATAATCCGGTTCAAAGCGGATAATGTGTATTATTTGCTTTGATAATCTGGATTATATGGCAATGTAGAAGGGGCCTTTGACTTCCTTTACATTTGACTATAGTCTCCCTTGCAGATGGTGAGAAAACTAATTATTCCAGAAATATTTTATTGGTGTCAACTTTCTTATAATCCGAAGTCCTGCTCAAGTCTTGAAAGCTCAGGCTGGATCTACACGCCCATATAATCCTGTTTCAAAATGCAGATTAATTGCATTAAACTGGGTTAAATGTTAGTGTAGACACGTATAATTCAGTTCAATGCAGTTAATCTGAATTTGGAAACTGGATGATATGGCCTTGTAACTCCAACCTCAGAGCAGCCTGTAATGTGGTCTTTCTTATTGTCACTCCCTTTACCAAACATTATTGTCATTTCTAATGAGTTAGTATCTCAACCAAAGTACTATAGATTCAGTTTGGTCACAGAATCATAGAATCATAGAGTTGGAAGAGACCTCATGGGCCATCCAGTCCAACCCCCTGCTAAGAAGCAGGGAAATGATATTCAAAGTACCCCTGACAGATGGCCATCCAGACTCTGCTTAAAGGCCTCCAAAGAAGGAACATCAACCACAGTCCAGGGCAGAGAGAGATTTCCACTGCTGAACAGCTCTCACAGTGAGGAAGTTCTACCTGATGTTCAGGTGGAATCTCCTTTCCTGCAGTTTGAAGCCATTGTTCCGCATCTTATTCTTCAGGGCAGAAGAAAACAAGCTTGCTCCTTCCTCCCTATGACTTCCCCTCACATATTTATACATGGCTATCATGTCTCCTTTCAGCCTTCTCTTCTGCAGGCTAAACATGCCCAGCTCTTTGAGCCGCTCCTCATAGGGCTTGTTCTCCAGACCCTTGATCATTTTAGTCACCCTCCTCTGGATGTTTTCCAGGTTGTCAACATCTCCCTTCAACTGTGGTGCCCAGAATTGGACACAGTATTCCAGGTGTGGTCTTACCAAGGCGGACTAGAGGGGGAGCACGACTTCCCTGGATCTAGACACTATACTCCTATTGATGCTGGCCAAAATCCCATTGTCTTTTTTTGCCGCTGCATCACATTGTCGGCTCATGTTTAACTTATCCACAAGGACTCCAAGATCTTTTTCACACGTATTGCTGGTCATTTTGACTTCTAATGACAATTAGGCCTTGGTTGTCTCTTGTTGTTGTTGTTGTTGTTGTTGTTGTTGTTGTTGTTGTTAAGTCTAGTTGTGTCCAAAATGGGGGTTGATGCTCATCTTCATTTCTAATCCAAAGAGCCGGCATTGTCTGTAGACACCTCCAAGGTCATGTGGCTAGCATGACTGCATGGAGCGCCATAACCTTCCCGCCAGAGCAGTACTTATTGATCTACTCACATTTGCATGTTTTTGAACTGTTATATTGGCAGAAGCGGGAGTTAACAGCGGGAGCTAACCCGCTCCCCGGATTTGAACCAGCGACTGTTCAGTCAGCAAGTTCAGCAACTCCATTGTTTAATCCGCTGTGCCATTGGGGGCTTGACTGAAAAAAATAATGTTGAAAAATTTAAAAAGAGTCTGAGAAAATTATTAAATTAAAAAGTAATTTTTAGTAATTTTATGGCTCTATCTATTTATCTATCTTATTCAAGCTATCTATATGCATTGTAAGTCTTGTAAGTCTTGCATAAGAAAGAAAGTGAATGATAAGAAAAATACAAAGACAAAATAAAAAATTTGCAATCTTTCAACAGTGTTTACAGTAGTCCTAAGTCTTAATATATAAAATCAAATTTCCTCAACTAAAAGAAATATTCAAACATTTCTACCACAAATTCAAACATACTAATTAGCAAAACTGTAGTCATTCTCTTTTCTCTGCAAAAAATATGATCGAGGATTTCTATTTTTTTAAAAATGTCACCAATGAATTTTCTTTATATATTCTAAACATTTTGGGAGGGGTGATATACCATTGATGCATCATCTTATAGAGGTTCTTTGTAAGATCGTTGATTATGTGAATTATGTGAATTTAGTATTTTTGTAGCAGACACTGAATTCCACTTGTAAGGATGTTATGAGTTAACAGAAATTATTAATTTGATTTTATTTGTTTGTTAAAAAAAATAAAAAAATAAAAGAAAAGAAGGAGTTATATATTAACGAAGGCAGGCCTCGCATAGAAGCCAGCTGGAAACAGTATACAACAGGTTGCCATAGCAACATAGCCTCTCTTTGGAGGAGAAGGGGGCGTGGCTTAGTTGGCAGTTAAAGCTTAAAACCCTTTTAAAAAGAAGTAGTTGCTGTTCGACTTTTGAGGAAGTGAGGGGCTGTTTGAATCAGCTGAAGAGAGGTTGCTCTTTGACAGCTTAGAAAAGCTGGGAAATTGAGGCTTGTTCGCACAAGCAGACGGCAGCTTGTTGTCATTCAGGGAAAGGCTGAGGATATAAGCTGACCGGGAGTTTAGTCTAGAGGGAGTCGGTTTAAAAAAAAAAGAAAATCAATCCACGGCTTGATAAAGTGATAGTTAGATCACTGTTCTTTGAAGAGAAGTTGTTTAAGAAGTATTCATACAAATAAAATTGCACTGTAACTCAAGATCCTGAAACGTCTATATATTGCAACCACAAGCTTATGTACAAATAAAATTGAACTTCTTTGTTGTTCATAAAGATCAGTCTCCTTGCCTCACTCCGCGCCTGAGGAAAAGCCATTACCATTTACCATTTATCATTTACGTTAAAAGACATTACCTCCCGTTGGTGGAGTTACCGTACCTTCTTATATAAGTTACCATATTTACTCATATAAATTCCTCAGTTCTGTTATCCTTCATTATCCTCCAAATCCTCCTGATATATATATACTCCGTCCAGACATATTTTCCCTTCATATTTTAAGGACGGTTTACACCACTCTTTGGAATAGATTGATCCCTGAGACATAAATGGAGGTGACTATTGTATTAATTCTGAAGGAAGGTCAGGATATGACTGTGACAAAGAATTATAGGCCCATTTCAGTGCTAAATGACACTTATAACATTCTTTAAATGATTTTGATTGAAAGATTGAAAACAATCTTACAGAACTTTGTTCACAGAGATCAATGTTTTGTTTTGATTCAACCAAAAAGACAACTGAGAGAGAACAAGAGAAACATCCTAGATATTTTGGATTATTCTGAATGGCATAATGAAAAGTAAGCACATTAACTTGTTTTGATGAAGAAAAGGCTTTTGATAGTCTGAATGTTTTGTATTTAAATATTAGAAGAGATTAGTTTTAGTGATAATATTATCAAATGGATAAAAGCAATGCATAATGTACAAAAGGCACAAATATTGATTAATGGTGAGTTCACAATACCATGAGACATATAAAATGGAAGGAGACAATGTTCCCCATTGTTTCCTCTTGTATTTATTGTAACGCTTTTTGTGGCTTTATCTGTCGCAACAACCACAAGAGACAGAAGCTTTATTAGGTGTTGTAATTCTCACATAGTCAGGCAGGAACAGGAAATGGGACCGCATGATGTAACCCCACCCTAAGCATTGTATGTGCTTAGTAGCACCCTCCCTGTCATCCACACATAGAGCATGAACAGCTACAGTAAAGGGCCTTCATATAGATAGTGCTTCTGCATGACTTATAACCCTATGGAAAGAAATCCTCACAAAGATAATTTCAGTCTTAAGAGCAGCCTTCATATCAATCCCATGCTGAACGTGTAATATTGATTACCCTCCTTAATAAATATTCAATCTGGCATTTAAAATTTTTATTGTATGACCTCATTTATGGAAGACAGAAGATTGGTCCACAATGTCAGAAGAGCACTACAAATGATCAATAATTAAAATACTACCAGCTCTCCATTTTAGGGGGAGGGGGGGGGTTGACAACGTTTTTGACTGTATTGAGTGGACTGGACACATTTACTTCAAGCAGTTAAAGTTTTTGAATATTTCCATTGTAGATAGAGCGCATCACTATGAGCCCCAGAGAATGGTTAAAAAAAGACAAAGTCCACTCCATGAAGCTTGTAAGAATCTTGGACAGGCTCGTATGGAGAGATACAGGCTTTCAAATAGTCTGGATCTAAACTGTATAGGGTTTTATAAGTGAAACCCAGGACTGTTAATTGTGCCCAGAAATGAACTGGAAGCCAATGAAGTTGTGTCAGCAAGATAATTATAACCAGTTCCAACAGCAGTCTAGCCACAGTATTTTTTAACCTGCTAAAGTTTCTTATCAGTTTTCAAAGGCAGCCCTACTGATAGATCTGGCTTCTTAACAAACAAACACAGCTGGTGTACTGGGTTGGTGTGAGTTTTTTGGGGGGTGTATGGTCATGTTCCTGCAAGATTATCTCCTAATATTTCACTTGCAAACCAAGAGGGCTGTGGGGACTGACCCCCGGGATTAACCAGGGGTCAGGCCCCACAGGCCCTATACCCCATTGAACCTGGGTCTTTTAGGAAGGCCCAGGTCTAATGGGGTATTTAATTAATTCAGGAAAAAGCAGGGTTTACCTGTTTGTCCTGAATTAATTCTATTTTACCGAAGACGTCATTTGGTTGCCTCTGATAAAAGTCCGATAGGCCCTGCATCTTGGGGCCTGTCTGGAAGCACCCTGAGATTTCTGGGAGAGTGTAACTTCATCCGGCAGTTTGTTTCTGTGCCATAGTAACGTCTAGAGCAGGGGTCCCCAAACTAAGGCCCCCCATGGCACAAGGGTAGAAGGGTGTTGGGCTAAATGACCTAAGGGGTATCTTCTTCTCTTACAACCCTTATTATTATTATTATTATTATTATTATTATTATTATTATTATTATTATTATTTTATGACACAGCAAGGTGGCCTTCTGCAGCTGACAGATGGTAATTTTGTCAGTGCCGATTGTGTTTAAGTGCAGGTCAAGGTCTTTAGGCACTGCAGCCAGTGTGCCGATCACCACTGGGACCACCTTGATTGGCTTGTGCCAGAGTCTTTGCAGTTCGATCTTTAAATCTTCATATTGTGTCAGCTTTTCCAATTGTTTCTCCTCAATCCTGCTGTCCCCTGGGATTGCAACATTGACAATCCATACTTTGTCTTTTAATTGAGAATTATTATTATTATTATTATTATTATTATTATTATTATTATTATTAACATTGAGGCTGGGTGGCCATTTGTCAGGGATCCTTTGCTTGTGCTTTTGATGCACGAGGCTGAAGGGGGTTGGATTAATGGCCCAAGAGGTCTCTTCCAACCCTCTTTATTTATTATTATTATTATTATTATTATTATTATTATTATTATTATTATTAACATTAAGGCTGGGTGGCCATCTGTCAGGGGTGCTTTGCTTGTGCTTTCGGTGCACAAAGGCAGAAGGGGATTGGACTCAATGGCCCAAAGGGTCTCTTCCAACCCTCTTTTTATTGTTGTTGTTGTTATTTATTATTATTATTATTATTATTATTATTATTATTATTATTATTATTATTATTATTATTATTGCTCGGCCCACTATAGTCCGGCCCTCCAACGGTCCGAAGGTCCCCTGTTTAAAAAGTTTGGGGACCCCTGGTCTAGAGTCAGAATAAAAGGATTAATATAATCTCTTTCATTCAGGAATGCCTGAGGTTGAGAGGCCACAACACACTCTAGAATTTTGCCCCAAAAGGGATATTGGAGGTAGACCAATAATTGTTTAATGAGATGGGATTCATGGAGAGTTTCTTTTAAAGCAGTGGTTCTCAACCTAGGGTCCCCTGATGTTTTTGGCCTACAGCTCCCAGAAACCCCAGCCAGTTCACCAGTTGTTAGGATTTCAGGGAGCGGAAGGCTAAAAATATCTGGGGACCCCAGGTTGAGAACCACTATTTTAAAGGAAAGGTCTAATCCCAGCTGCCTTAGGCAGGTTTTAATCTTGCTTTGTTATAGAGGCCTTTGTCCTCTTACTTAGCCAGTCAGCAAGTTTCCCTCTATCTACTTTAATAATCAGGATGGACAAAGATCCGGTATATGTGCGGTGGCTCTTACTTCTCCAAGGATCCTGACTACATCACCAGGCTGCACAAAATAAAATATATCCAATAATACAGGACAAGACGGTATCAAGATTACATCCAGTGGATCTGTATCAGCCAGAGCATCCAAATTGCAGCCGATTGAGTGATTTTATGTGGAAAGTGTCCTGCAAAGACTTCATTGCAGACTGCTGAGCAGTTTTCTCTTTTCTCTCTTCATTCATGGAGGGAAAGCTCTGGTGGAATCTGCCAGAGATTTGTAAACTGCACAAAATGTGGAATAAGGTTTTATACACAGAGAGACTTTCTCTCCCTAAAACCCATAGCCGCATAGGAGGATTATTTTTCATTTTCACTGACTTGGGGAAGAAGTATTCTTTTTCTCACTGTGTGTTGCATTTATGGTGGAAATATACATTATTGTGTTTATAATTGAATAACCAAAAAGCTACAGACTACAGTGCAACATAATTTGAGCTTGAAATGCTCATCTTTTAAGGTGGTTGAGTAGATTTGTTGGGGAGAATGACTCCAAAAGAGACATATTCCAAATGCACAGTCATTATCTCAACATGCATATACAATGAGACCCCACTCAACAGGTGTCTGTGGTTCATCTCAGCTAAAAATGACTCCAAAATCCTTGTGGTCTGCTGGAATTCAGGTGAGCATTATGGCAGGATTCCTTGTTCCTCCCTTCTTTGCATTGCTCATTTGTCTTGCATACACCTGCAGAAGCACACATCATTTTGGGGCACTATGAGAAATGTGTGCTTGAGGATAACTAACATCTGGGTAGAAGGTGATGTTGAAAATAAACACGTGTAGAGTTCCCACTCAGTTCTCCATGGGTGCCTATATCTGTGACAGGGACTTGAAATACCTAAGGAGAAGTGGAGCACTTCTGTGATCTGCTCCATGTGAGGAGTGTCTCCATCTCTTGCACAACTTCTGTTTTGGAAAGATACTGGGGCCTCACTATGGTTAAAGGGTTTGAAACCTAAGATGCCAGCATTCCAACAACATCCTCACATCATTTCCTACCTTTGTGAGAGGAATGGGTTCATTGGTGAATTGTTCCAGTGTCTTTTTCACAGGATTTCTGCTCATATTAGAGGACTTCTCATTGTACAGAGCTAACCAATAGGGTTTGAGATTACAATTCCATAATTCGCAGACAGCATAGCAAAAAGCCAATGTTATAGGCAGGTGTTACCTTTTGTAGTCCCAAAGCCGGAGGGCCTACCCTTCTGTTGGTGACGTTTAAAGTTCTATGAGCACAACAAACTGTCTGTCAATGGATATAGCTTCTCCGTAATGTCCAACTATCATTCCGCTGGCCGTTGAGTGGGAGGCAGCCAGCAAGACATGTCTTATGTAATATTTATGTAATCATTATTGATCTTATGTACATTGTAAGCCAGAGGACAAATAAACATTTTTAAAAGCCTCTTTCAATGCCTTTGTGGCTGAGGAGCGAGGTAAAACTTCTCTAAATAACAATAAATAAATAAACAAGAAAGAATCTCGAGACTAGATTTTAACTATCACTTGAGAGGTAGCCATATTGCAGCAAAAATTATATTGGGGCTGTAAGACGAATGCACATATTGTGGCATTTCTTTCATGTGCTAGATTTCATTTACTACTTCATTTACTAATAAGAGATTCATTTACTACAATGAATCTTTTACTCTTTCAGAGGCCGCAGGAGTCATTGTTGTTTAGTCTGCTTACAGAATATCATTTCCTACCTCATTGCTGTTTTTTTTTTTAAAAAAAAAACTCCACTCATACACCTGAAATTATGAACATAAAAAAAATTATGATAATTACACCAACAAAATTTGAAATTTTTTTCTGTTCCAGGTTTGAAAGTGCTATTTCCTGTTTAATTGTACAGTAGTTACTGTGAAAGTAGTTGTTATACTCCAGCAACTTCGTTTTTGTGGTCAGGGGTAGTATATTTATTGCAGTCTAGGCACTTGGTTTGCAATTTTCCTTAATGAAAATATAACATTTTTAACCTTTTGTGCAGGCTACAAAAACAAAGATTTTGCAGTTTAATAAACTTTCCCCATGTTTTTATGATATAATTTGTTAGGAAATGATGTTTATAACCCAGGAACAAGTTGCCATAGGGATGTACATAAGGAGGAAAATTGTTCAACTGAAGGAGAGATATCTCAGAGTGAAATATGTCACATAATTTCGGAAGCTTTGCTCGTCATTGTTTCATTCCAGTTTTAGTCATGCAGTAAATGCAGTGAACTCTTTCAGGCTTAATTTAAAAGCTAGCCTAAATTCTTTTGGGTTCAGTTGATCTCTTCTTAAATATGGCTAAGGCCCCTTCTACACTGCCATATAAAATCCAGATTATCTGCTATGAACTGGATTATATGGCAGTGCAGATTCATATAATCCAATTCAAAGCAGATAATGTGGATTATCTGCCTTGATAATCTGGATTATATGGCAGTGTAGAAGGGGGCTAAGTCTTAGAAACTTAATAAGGATATGCTGGGATAAGATAACGATTGCATGCAATTTTCTGAAAGCAAATTAGGTTAACATAAAAGCATTCGCATAACCATTTAAAATTTAAAAATATACAAACATTAAAGCAGGATTAAATACAAACACCACATCAAAGGAGGCCATAAATCTAAGTATCTCAGGAATAAAACAGAAAATGTGATTACAGTAGAGTCTCGCTTATCCAACATAAATGGGCTGGCAGAATGTTGGATAAGCGAAAATGTTGGATAATAAGGAGGGATTAAGGAAAAGCCTATTAAACGTGAAATTATGTTATGACTTTACAAATTAAGCACCAAAACATCATGTTTTACAACAAGCCTGCCACTTGTTTGGAAGCGTGGCTGCACTAGTATTGTTGGGCATGTTGGCCCGCTGTGTGTTGCTGCCTAGAGAAACAGCTGTGGATCTGGGTGAAAGGCAGACTGCGTTGGATAATACAAAACGTGGGATGAGCGAAGGTTGGATAAGCGAGACACTACTGTATTAAAATTTTATTTAAGATGACAGCAAAAATGGAAAAAGAGCATAGCACCACTTTATAATCTAGTTTTGAAAAAGAAAATGGAGACCTCGCCAAGAACAAAGCACTTAAAATCTTCTGGGAACAAAAAGTTATTTCCTGAATGTCAATAATAATAATAATAATAATAATAATAATAATAATAATAATAATAATAATACATTTATAACCCTCCCTCTCTCCCCAAAAGGAATCTGGGCAGCTTACAAAGACAAAAACAAAGCAGAAATGAACAACAGAAAAAACAATTAAAACAAGCAATTAAAATTCACAAATAACACAATAAGTTCCATAAATAACATAGTAAATTAATAGAATTAACATGAGAAATGAACAATAAAAACGTGGCTGTGCAATGAGTTAGGGGAATATGTCTCAATGGTATATATATGAAAAAAGTTTTAATATTTCACGGTTTATAGTGCTTATTTAGATGGTGATAATAAATAATAGCTTTTTACCAGAAGAGGGAGCTATTACCATGCAAATGGGTTTCTCTGTTTTCCCTTTTCTAGCATTTTCCAAAATACAGGAGAAAACTACATGTTAAGTGGGAGGACATGGTTCTGAGCTCAGGTGTTTACTTTTAATTGAAAAGTTTTTGGAGGAATTCTGTTTTTATTTAGTGCATTGCTGCTAGCAGCTTGTTATTAACCCCTGTGCCCCCTGCCCTCCCATTTTCCTCACCTAAATAGCCCAGCGCTCAAGCAACTACAGTTGGTCCACCATATCCATGGATTCTCCATCCATGGATTCCACAAACATTGTTTTGAATATATATATATATATATATATATATATATATATATATATATATATATATTCCAAAAAGTAAAGCTTTATTTTACCATTTTATATAAGGGATACCATTTTAATATGTCATTGCATATAATGGAACTGAAGAGACTTGCTAGTTGTCAAGAGGGAATATTCCCTATGATTAGGAGAGATAGATGGCTGCAGATGCAACATATTTTGTGATGTTTTGTAACTGTCCAGAATGAACATAGATTGAGGTGGACACTTAAATACCTTACTGACTGCTTCACTGAGAAGTAACCACAGCCATTTCCTCTTGCTTTCTAGAGCTCAGAGATTGATTTCACACAACTCTTCTTTGTTCTCCTCCACAGATAGATACACAGGCATAGATGATATCATCCTTATCTGGGAAGAGAGCAAGGCATCAGTTCTGGCTACTTTCACATTCCTGCGTTTCTGCTGTTTCCTGCCATTGATTGCCATTAAACTCTCCCAACGGAACAGCTTTTTCTTCTGGTAAATACATGTGAAGGGTTTTCAAAAACCTTCTCAAGATACCTCCCACCCTCCTTTTTTTTTTTTTTTTTACAAACAATTAACTTCAAACAATTTTAAAAAGTGCTGCCATAATGCTACAAAAACTCTCTCATATACAAAAATCCAATAGATAGAGATAATAGAACAATAAAGGACACGCCTAAAGAAAGCATAAGACATATATTATAATTGAGGGCCCTTTTACACATGTAGTAAAACCCAGAAGTAACTGGGATAAAACGGGGAGGGGATGGGTGGTTAAACGACGTCTGGGGAAAGTGCAGGTAGAATCAGGTTAACTGCTGAAAAGAGCATGTTTAAACGATGCGCTTAAAACTTGATTCTGCCCCCAAAATGCGCACCTTCGCATAACTGTATATGCCTGTAGTCATGGAAAATATGTGAATTCCTTCCCATCCCTTTGTGTGGGCTGCTCCAGTGCAGCACATGTATATTAAAAGCCCAAATCAGCTGATCAGCCTGTCAAAAAATGAAGCACACAGGTGGCTAAAGGGAAGCACAACTGGAAAACTATTAGAACTTTCTGCAACCATTCCTTTCTTTCTTATAATATTAAACAGAGCTTGAATTAACAATTGGACGAAGAGAGAGATAAGAAATCTGCTTGTGTGTACATTGGGATCTGTGCATATGCTCGTACGAGGTCCAGCACATCTCAGAGAGAATTAAAAAACCCCAAACTTCTGCCGGTGTTGTATTCCAGCCTGCATCTGAGCTGTCAGGTGAGCCTGGGATTGGGCCTGTTCAGCCTGTGATAATACCTGCACCTGATCTGTCAGATGAAACTGGGTTGGGGCCTAAGATTCCCATGCAGCCAGAGGTAAATGATTCTGTACAGCCAGAGTTAGATGAGGCTGCTGTTCCTGAGGATTCTGGGAGCAGGCATACAATGGTTTCAAGCAAGCAGCTTTAACCCCATTCCTAGGGAGAGTCAAGGTCGAGTTATCCCTTGGCAGATGGGCATTCTAGTCTTGATAAGAGTACTGAGGTTGACAGAAAGAAGGCAATATGTCAACAGAAACAAGAAAGGGAGGTTTTGAGAAGGAGCAAATGGTTTCTAATTAGAAAGGGTTTTGAGCAAATTTCCCACAGAAAGAGGCCTTGATTTTAGCTTTAAGAGGAACGGCTTCTGAGAGTAAACTCAGAGGTGGTAACTGCTCATCGAGAGGTTTGATCCTGCTTCATGGACTCTTGTTTCATGTTTCCTTTGGACTTTCATGACAAGTTCCTGTAAGCCTTGTATCGTGAGTTTTGTTCCAGTTCTTGTTCTTGTTCCTGGGTATTTTGGATTATCAAGTCGTGTTCCTGAAAGCCTTGCATTTTGAATCTCTTGTTCCAGTTCAAGACCCTGTTCTTTGTTCTATTTCATGATCCTGTTCTTCGCTCCAGTTCATGATCCTGTTCTTTGTTCTAGTTCATTATCCTCTTCCTTGGACTAATTCTGACTACCTTGATTGAGGTTTATTCTTGTGTTTGGATTTCTATGGACCCTTGCTTCAAGATTCTCAAGTGTCTCATACCTTGTGGATTAAAACCTTGTTTTATTGACTTTGAAACTTCGCTAATGCTTACAAATTATCTTCAATAAACGGCTTGCATTGCTTAAAGCCTAGGGCTCTAGTGTGGTTTTCCCCATCCACCCTCCATCTTGATCCACTTCAAGAGAAGGTGTGAGGATGGCAGGGGACTATTTCCCAGGACTGACAGGCCTGTGTGTGTACTTGCTGTCAAGTTCCGAGATTTTTTCTCACTATTGAAGCCACGTTTTGACGCTGTCTGGAAGTGCCCTAAGACTTTCCAAAATCCTGCAATTGTTAGGAAATTGGGGCAGATGTCTTCTCTTGTATTTTGTTATTCATCCATTATCCAACTGTAAGATTGTTTGCACTTTGTTGTATTACATATATTTATTCGTCTTCTTGTTTTGAACTTGGAACTGCGCATTTTGTTAACAGCTCAATACTGATAGTGTCTTCTTGTCAAGGGTAGTGTATGTGTGAAGCATACTTAACTTCTCCTTTTTTAAACAGATAATTTCCAGTACAATAAAATACAGTAATAAGAAGAAATAAAAAAACAAACAAAAGAAAGAGAAAAAGTAACAAAAGGTAAGAAGAAATTTACATCTGACTTCCCTAATGATGATTATTCATCTTACTATATCAAATAGCTTTTTCAATTATATCACTATTCATGTATTTCTTTATCTTAACCAAACCTATTAATGATCAAAATGTACAGCCAATATATTATTCTCTCTTTTCTGCAAAAAGACAATCAAAGGTTCACAATTTTTAAAAAAGATGTTACCAGTGGCTTCTTTCCAATCAAGCATACCTAACTGCTAATTGTGAGCCAGCTTAGGGCCCTTCCACACAGCCATATAACCCAGCATATCAAAGCAGAAAATCCCACAATATCTGCTTTGAACTGGGTTATCTGAGTCCACACTGCCATATATTCCAGTTCAAAGCAGATATTGTAGGATTTCTGCCTTGATATGCTGGGTTATATGACTGTGTGGAAGGACCCTTGGTGTAGTGGTTTGCAGACTGGACTATGGCTCTGGAGACCAGGGTATGAATCCCCATTCAGCCATGGAAACCCATTGAATATCACATTCTCCCAGCTCAGAGGAAGGCAAAGGCAAATCCCTACTGAACAAAACTTGTCAAGAAAACTCTGTGATAAGTTCTTCTTAGGGTTGCCATAAGTTAGAAGTAGGTTGAAAGCACACAACAATAATTCTAATGAAATCAGATAGGATCAAAGTGCATTATTAATTACTTTCCATGGTATTTAAGCATGTTAACCTTTGGCTGGAATCAGGGCCATAGCTAGAATAAAATGTCAGGGGGTGGTGTGAAACTTTTTTTTAGCGAATCATGAAGAGTAGTTCCATAATGCAAAATAATTTAGAAATCAGGCTCCATTGATAAACTTCAGTGAACACTCAAGACAGATAAACTTCAGTGGACACTCATGGGGATTTGGTTAATCAGTTAAAATTCATGAATAAACCAGTTTTTTTTAAAAAAAAAAATCTGAAAATCTACAGCCCTGACTGGAGTGGATTTGTATGGTTAATAGTTATTGGAACTGGATTCCTGTACGCAAGTTTTTCTGGAAGAGCAGAAAATGGTACCAATTTGTCAATTGGACATATTTTTTTGGGTCTAGCCTACCACATGAATAAGAAACCCTTTGGCTTCAAAGCACCTGCTTTTACTAAGCGCAGCAGTGCCCTAGAAACTTTCCTAGTTAAAGCAACTGTAGTCCTTTTCTTGTACAGCATGAATTAGGATGTACAAGTTCAGAGGCACAGCAGGTATCCTCAAGGAATCGATATCACAAATACACACAGTCCAAGCACGCTTTCATGTATAAGGTCTTATCTTGTTTAACTTCAAAAGCACCCTGAGTTTAAAACAAAAAAGAACACGTGCTGCTTTTATATCAAAGTGTTCCCAATTAAAGAGAACACTTGCTCACCACAGTGTCTTCCAGTAGCAGCAGAACAGATGATTGCAAGATCTAATTCACACTGTTCCGGATCAAAATAAATTTTATGGGAGTTGCTCCTTCTGTTAGTCTTATTAAGCAATAAGGCACCCTCCCCCAACACAGTGCCCTCCAGAAGTGCTGTAGAACTGTGGTTCAACACACCTGGAAGGTACCAGGATAGGAGAGGCTAAACCACATACTGATACGGGGGGTAGCTGTATATGAATGGAGCACACATGGATTTCTGTGCCAGTATGCACCCCCCTCAATGTACAAGCATAAGGACAGAAGACCAAATCTTTTAACAACATAAAGTTATTTGGAAATTGCTTAGAAATCGTGCAATTATATAAAGAATATATGCAAAGTGAATTGAATATTCTTTCTCAGAGCTTCATATACACATAGACTGAAAGTAATTTTGTACACAATATTTTTAATAATGTTGTGCCTGAAACAAAGTTTTTATATACTGAACCATCAGAAAGCCAAGGTATCATTATCTCAGCCACACATGTGGATAATCTTGGATTTTGGCATTCTGAAGAAAGGATACTCAACCTGCATTGTTGATACACAACCTGCATGGATTGCAGTGACATAAGTGGTTTGCCAGCAGATCGAGAACCCAGGCCTGCTAGATCCATGGATAATATGTTAATTTTATATGTATGATGTGTTTGAGGGACATAAATAAAGAAAATACCTTCCTATTCCAGAACATTATTCACCGAGGTCCCCCAATTGATGTTTTTGTCTGGATGAAAAGAATCACTCCTTCAAATACTGCAGACTAAACTTACAAAATTCACTTCCATATATTTTATGATGGCAACTGCCTTTGGTGGCTTTGAAAGGGAATTGAACTGAATTAATGCAGGACAGACATAGAATCATAGAATCAGAAGCAGGAAAATCACATTCAAAGCACCCCTGACAATGGCCATCCAACCTCTGCTTAAAAGCCTCCAAAGAAGGAGCCTCCACCACAAATCAATGATTCTTTGTGGAACATATTCATATTCAGAGGCACCATTCCTCCAGGTTCATCTCTCACACACTTTTGAACTAATCTTTTCTGGTATTATGTTGGAGGTGTTCTGTTTTAGCTTTTGATACCATTTTGGAGCACAATCATAGAATCATAGAGTTGGAAGAGACCACATGGACCATCTAGTCCAACCCTCTGCAATGCAAGGAAAAGCATATTCAACATACCCCTGAGAGATGACCATTCAGCCTCTGTTTAAAAGCCTCCAAGAAAGGAGGCAGAGAGTTCCACTGCTGAAGAGCTCTTACAGCCAGGAAGTTCTTCCTAATGTTCAGGTCAAATATACTTTTCTGTAATTTGAACCCATTGCTCTGAGTTCTAGTCTCCAAGACAGCAGAAAGCAAGCTTGCTCCCTCCTCTTTATGACATCCTTTCACATATTTATATATGTCTCCTCTCAACCTTCTCATCTTCAGACTAAAATACAAAGCTCTTTAAGCCACTCCTCATAGGGTATAGGATACAAGGGCAGGCCAGACAGATGAAAGAGGCATGTTTGCGCTGCCGCTTTGATAGTCTGGGAGACAGGAAGGGCTGGGTAGGCAGGGAGACAGTTTTTCTGCTAAGTACCTGCATATCATGAACATTTGAATTAAAATTACTATATAGAAATCGAATCTGATGTTTTTTAAATTTTTATTTGGTGTGCATTGGAAGAGGGGTAGTCTTATACGGCGAGTATATCACAAACTCTATTTTAACTGGTAAGGTGGGGTCGTCTTATATGCCCAGCCATCTTATATGCTGAAAAATACGGTACATAGGTTATATGCATTTTTAGCCACTGTTTTGTAATCACAGGGTGGCAGTGAACAGAAAGCACATTTAAAACATAATATTGTTATTATTATCAATGAAATCTCTAATAGAAATTAGAGCAACTAAAAGAAAACAAAGCAGCACCTAGTCCATGACAATGAAAATCTGCATGCAAAACTCCACCTGACCATGGAGAAGTTTGCCGGTATTGTACAATCTTGCAACAACTCTACATTTCTAAGTGGATTAGAAGGAGCATGATTCAAAATTGAAACACTTCGGGATAAAAACTTGTGCCCATTGGCCTTCACTCCATTACAATGGATAATCACTCAATATAGTTGAAATATAGTCTATCAATAAAAGATTTTATGTATTGGGAGTTAAATTCCCAAGATGAATGGCAGAACGAAGAAGTATCATTTCAGTAATATTAAATCATATTAAAAACATTGTGCTACTGATCTGTAAGTCAAGGGCATATAGTGAGGTGATATTTCAGGTAGCAACTCAGGATCATAAACTGATTTAGTGTTACAATCAAATGTTTTCTACATGCAAGGAAAGGTTTGCCCTTGATTATTCAAGGGTGAGTAGGAATTGTGCAATCCCGCAGGTAGTTTTAGATTACACATTTTAGCAAAATTAAATGGGGTGGGATGCTAGGAGTTACAATCCATTTGGACGTCTGCACAGTTCCCATCTCTGGTTTATGGGGTGTATATGGTATCTACATTGCTATATAATGCAATTAAACTGACTTCTTATATGGCAGTGTAGATGGGGCCACAGATTCCATATCTCTGTGGCAATAGCGACATTGTTTGCCATCTTCATCTTCCTCTATTGTAATATTGACATTATTTGCCCTGTGTCATGTGCCTCCAAGTTGCCTGCCGACTTATGGCAATTCCATGGATTTTTTAGTTTTCTTAGGCAAGGAATCCTCAGAGGTGGTTTTGCCATTTTTTAACTCATCTGAAATATAGTCTACAGCAGTGGTTCTCAACCTGTGGGTCTCCAGATGTTTTTGCCTTCAAATCTCAGAAATCCTAACAGCTGGTAAACTGGCTGGGGTTTCTGGGAGTTCTAGGCCAAAACATCTGGGAACCCACAGGTTGAGAACCACAGGTCTACAGCATCTAGTATTGATTGGTGGTCTTCCATCCAAGTACTAACCCGGGTAACCCTCCTCAGTTTCCAAGAAAAGACAGGAGCTGGTGTTTTTTGATGTTATGCCTTGATTTACCATAGATGTAACAAATAGCCTTATCACATGAAGTGACACCATGAAACCCATATGCATTGAATGAACATTGAGAAGAAAATTGCACTGTGTTATCCCCCCCCCCCCAACTAAATCATGGTTGAGTGAATGGGCTACCTTCCTCAGAATCTGGAAGTACTATCTGTGTGCCTCACTAACAATAAAACATAATGCAAATGGTATTTCATAATCCCATGCGCTTATTTCATCAACTACCAGATTGTCTTATATGTCAAAAATATTTAGATATTAGGGCATATTACTGTATTTACTTATTCAAATAATTACACTGGCCAGCACACAGCATACAGAACATATACCATCTGTCAGTCACCATCTGCTTGCCCATAGAAAATTATGATAACTATATCTAAGAAACTACGGCTGATGCAGTCTGTCCAATGCAAATTTCTGAACTAGTGCTCCAAATACCCCAAGAACAGGCCTAAAAAACTAGACAAGACATTTATTTTAGTTGGGCTATCTCACTCTTTATTACAAAATCGCAAGACAAATTCTAGACCCAACATAACAGCTTAAAGATTTAAAATGGCAGGAAACAATTTAAGAACATATGACTAATTTAAATAAATTATTGATTAAAATATTTTAAAGCCAACCTGTATGGATTTGGTAAAAATGGACAAATCCCAAAGCATTGATTAAACACACAGAGACACACACAAACTTTAATTTCATATCAGAATGAAGCAAGTGTTGGTGCTTCCATAGGGAGGGCATTTCACATCTAGGGTGCTAAAACTTGCTGTGGAATCACTCATAATTTATATCAGCTAACCTGTGAAAATGATAACTACTTCTTCCCTATTCTATCTTTTCCTCTGAATGATTTGTTTCAAATCCAAAATTTTCTTTTTTCCCTTCCCTTCTCTTCCTTCCTTTATTTGACAGATGATGCTTTTTCTGTTCTCTAATAATGTTTTCCTTTTTTAGGCCTCTTGCTTAACCAGATAAAATCTAACATGCCATAAAACAGACGATTTTTATGCTTATACAGTCTGTGAGTTTCAGGAGAGAGTGTAGAGAACAAAACAAGTAACAAGAGTGTAGAGAACAAAACCCTAACCCAACCCTACCCCACCCCCACCCCCCAGGAAAGCGCGGATGTTGGGCAAGTGTGTGGATTGTAATGCTGGCCCAATCGGTTTTTTATATAGCCATGAAACACGTACCGCCAAAAAAAGTCTCAGGATAATCCAGATTCAGGCAAAAAAGTGCTATAGCTGATCCCAGTTTATCTCCACCAAATGTGGAATCCATTGTAAACACCAACCCCTGCTGAAGCACAGTAAAATACTCCAAACAAGGTTTCCAAAAACACCCCACTTTTAACTCACTTCTTTCTAGGAAAGCATCTGCAGTTGGCAAATCCATGTCGGGGTGGAGTTAAGGGCTGGGCAAGTGAGAGGTTGACATCACCATCTCCAGAGGGGACCTCCCTCTCTCTGCAGGGAAACTTGAGGCTGACCAAGCTCCCTCATAGTGACTGAACTCCCATTGATCTCCCTCTAAAACATTTCTGCCGAAAGCCTCTACAGGCTATAGGGAAGTCCTTTGTAGGCTGTATCTGGCCAGTGTATCATATGCTGTGCAGGCCTGGTTTACACTGACCATATAATGCAGTTTCAAACTTCATTATATGCAAAGCAGTTACTATCTTCCCAACACAAAAATGGAAAATTGAATTTTGGTGGGCAGAAAAAGAGATTAAAAGATGGGCTTAAAACTGTGGCATAGACACCGAGAACTGGGAAGCTCTGGCCCTCAAATGTTCTAACTGGAGGTCAGCTGTTAACAATAGTGCTGTGGAATTCGAATAGGCATGAATAGAGGGCAAAAGGGAGAAACGTGTCAAGAGAAAGGCACCTCATGCCAACCCTGACCAGGACCACCTTCCACCTGGAAATCGATGTCCTCACTGTGGAAGAACATACTGATCAAGAATAGATCTCTACAATCACTTACGGCCCCACCAACAAGACACAAATCTTGGAAGATAATCATACTTGGACATGAGTGATCGCCGAAGATATGGCAATGTAGATCCAGCCCATGTTTCAGAGGAAGAGGCTGCCAAAATCACATCTGAGGATTCATTGCCTAGGAAAATCTATGAAGTTCATAGATTGAGTCAGCAGACACATAAACATACTCATAATGCTTCAATGTGTCCTGAATCCAACGGGCACTAAGATCTAGAGCTGACCAAGTAGGCAACCTCTCTCTGTTAAAGTTAAACTGCCTTTTGACCTCTGCTGGGAAACGTGGTGTACAAATGTGCCTGCACATTGAGCCAAGAAGCAGCCAATCTACCTGGCTGAGCTGTTTAAGGCACAACATTCAGATTGCAGTCTCCCGTGGAGGTGTGAGTTCAAATTCCACTTCTGACAATGAGGTTGTACTTAAAAAAAAACCCTTTGTGTGTTTTTAACATAACCTTTCTTTTGTCTTCTCTGTGAAATGCTGAGAACATGGGTTTCAGACTGGGAAAAATCTGAAAGAAAGTATGCATAATTATTTTATAATTTGGAGTTAGCTCAATAAAGATATTGCTTTCTGGTTTTGTTTTGTTTTTTGTTTTTTTGTTTTTTTGTATTTGCTGCATAGCCCATCATTTAAGCTTCCTGGCTGAGAAGATACCTAATGTAAGGGACCTCAAAAGAAGCTAATGGACTGGGACTTAAAATCTCTGAGGTTTTTTTTTACAAAGACAAAACTCTTTCCTTGGATTGTGATTGCAAAATGTTAATGTAGCATCTAAAATATTTTTCTTTCTTTCTAGAGGCAGTAACAAAGATAAATTTGGTGTTCCCTACTTAAGCATATTGGCACATTAAGTGACCGCATTAATGTGACACCAAAATGACTGTCTATAACATATTTTACAGCAAAAAATGTATTAATTTGTATAAAAATATCCTTCTAGTGATTAGATATAACAACAAAAACATTTTTCATCAGACCACCTTTTATGTACTGTAAATTAATAAGAATGTTTGGGCTATTATAAAGTTTAGTTTCCTTTCTCCAAACAAACCTTGTTTGCTCCTTAAATTCAGATTTCTGGTCTCACACTCACACAAACCGTATTGTGAGAAACTCAGGAAATTAAAGGAAATATATTCATTTGCTCTTATCATATCATGGAGCAATTAGGAACATCTTTCCAAGTACTGTAGTTATATTCCCCAGTCAGGATACCCATGACTTTAATAGGGTATGGATGATGTGCTAAGTTTTCCATTGTGATGCAACAATGGTTCCATGGCAGTTAAGGCTGGAGTAAGGGTGAAGCAGTTGGCTTCATCAGTTGGGCAGTAAGGAGGATCACAAAGGGGCAGGCAAAGGTGGATTATTTTTCTTAGTTTTGTCTGCTCTCCTTTGAGGAAAGGAGAGAGGGGCCTTTTCCCCAGGGATTTTCTGCCTCAGGCGCCCAAATGCATTTGCTAGTTTGGATCTCTGCACTTCCAAGAATGAAGGGTTTTCTGTTTCACTCCAGGAAGAAGAGTGTTAGGTTCATGGAAGAAGACAGGTGAAAACACAGAAAGGATGAGGAAGGTAAAGCTGGGGCTTGGGGGGATTTTTGAATTCCTAGTGGAAGAAGCTGACTCCAGAAAGAAAAACAAAGGGACTTCTGCTCACTGGATATATATCACTGTTTTTGAGCTCCTGCCCTATTCAGGTTGATCAGCTTGGTCCTAATGATGAAGGGGAAGTTTAATGGAAATGTATCTTATGTGTTTGACATGATGGTTGGAGTATCCGATGTTTGATCCGTGCTCATAAAAAGGCTGTTGCTCCAAATACCTCTCAGGGTCATAACGTGAGGATGTCAAGTGTATCCCTGAGATACGTAAAATTTTTGGAAAAGAGGTAAAAATACAAAGGAGCCTCATCCTAGCAATACATAATGAAGAACATGAGATAGGAAGTAATACTGAAAAGAGAAATTGGGAGGGAGGGAAGAAATAATGTTATTAATGGTGAAGCTGTGCCACCATCAAGAGAGGCACTAAAACATCCTGGAAAGATTAGAGATATCTTTTTTTGTGCCACATTTTTTTTTTGCTTTTGAAAATATCTTCCTCATTCACATTATTGCTCCATTCTTTTTACTATTATATATGTGGATATATGTATTTCTGGCTAGGTCCTCTTTACCCATCGTGCTATGCAGAGCTGCATTTATATTGATACATGAGTATATTGCCCCACAATTACCTGAATACACATTTTTTAATATATATCAGCCACAAATTAAAATAAAAAATTCAGCTCTGGCCGATGTCTTGGAATAAATGATCATGTGACTCACTGACCTTGATCCTTCCCACCACTGAATTTGGTCAATGTGGACCCTTGGTCAGAAAACATGGTAAAAGGCTATTCTTTTAAAAGTGGTTTATGGGCCAAAGAACTGGTTGGAATGTAAACATTTTTCATCAGACCACCTTTTATGTACTGTAAATTAATAATGTTTGAGCTATTATAAAGTTTAGTTTCCTTTCTCCAAACAAACCATGTTTGCTAGTTAAATCGAGATTTCTGGTCTCATGCTCTAACAAACCCTATTGTGAGTAACTCGGGACATTAAAGAAAATATATTCATTTGTTCTTATCATTTCATGGAGCAACTAGGAACATCTTTCAAAGTAGTTATATTCCCCAGGCAGGATACCCATGACTTTAACAGGGTATGGATGGTGCACTAAGTTTTCCATTGTGATGCACCAATAGTTCCGTGGCAGTTAAGGCTGGAGTAAGGGTGAAGCAGTTGGCTTCATCAGTTGGGCAGTAAGGAGGATCACAAAGGGGCAGGCAAAGGGGGGGGGGGTTAATTTTTTTAGTTTTGTTTTGGCTTTCCTTTGAGGAAAGGAGAGAGGGGTCTTTTCCCCAGGGATTTTCTGCCTCAGGTGCCCAAATGCATTTGCTAGTTTGGGTCTCTTCACTTCCAAGAATGAAGGGTTTTCTGTTTCACTTCAGGTAGAAGAGTGTTGGGTTCATGGAAGAAAACAGGTGAAAACACAGAAAGGACGAGGAAGGTAACGCTGGGGCTTGGGGGGATTTTGAATTCCTAGTGGAAGAAGCTGACTCCAGAAGGAAAAAAAAAAGGGACTCCTGCTCACTGGATATTTATCACTGTTTTTGAGCTCCTGCCCTATTCAGGTTGATCAGCTTGGTCCTAACAATGATGGGCAAGTTTAATGGAGATATATCTTATGTGTTTAGCTTGATGGTTGGAGGATCCGATGTTTGATCCGTGCCCATAAAAAGGCTGTCGCTCCAAATACCTCTCAGGGTCATAACGTGAAGATGTCAAGCTTGGAAATATCTTTTTTTCTGCCAAATCTTTTCTTGCTTATGAAAATATCTTCCCTATTCACATTACCTCTCTTTTCTTTTTTTACCATTATATATATGGATATTTGTGTTTCTGGCTAGGTCCTCTTTAGCCATCTTGTTATGCAGAGGTGCATTTATATTGATACGTGAGTATGTTGACCTGCAATTATCTGCATATGCATTCCTTAAATATACCTCAGCCGCAAATTAAAATTAAAAATTCAGTTGTGGCCGATGTCTTGGAAGAAATGATCACGTGACTCACTGACCTTGATCCTTCCCACCACTGAATTTGGGCCAATGTGGACCCTTGGTCAGAATGCATGGTAAAAGGCTATTTTTAAAGTGGTTCAAGACAAGAGAACGGTTGGAGTATGAATAATCACAAATGCTATGGGGCAGATTAGCAGTCAATATGAGGTGAGTATTATGTATTTTGCTCATGTAGACAGGGCCTGAATGAGGTGGCAGAAGATACTCCACAAGGATTTGCAACGTGACTTTGTTCTTTTCATGGATTACAAACATGGCATATTAAGTTTTTCTAAGGAATTTATTCTTGAAGATAATGAGCAGGGTGGTGTTGATAAAGATATATCAACAGAGAAGCCCATAGTGAAATCTAAGCAATGCTACAGAACTCAACATCTAAGAGTCTGGCATGAAGAAGAAAATTTGGAGGAACAACATGTGATCACCAGGTAAGAGATTTGCAGGAATGAGCATCTGATCCCATAGCGTCTAAGAATCCATGCACCAAGTGGAAGATTCAAAGAAATTATTTGCAACCATTCATTAAGGGGTTTCCAGAATGAGCTTTTTGAACCCATTGCATTCAAGAGTCTGTGTATGAAGTAGAAGATTCATAGGTATGATTTGCAACCACCAGGTAAGGGATTTGCTGGAATTAGTTTCTTGAACACACAGTATTTAAATGCTACACCTCAAAAGCTCCAGACCTTCACCTGGAGGAATATGAGCTGAAGCTGGTATTGCATTTCTTGTGTTGGAGATATTTCAGCGAGACAACTAGCAGAAAAACTGAAAAATTGGGACTGAGCTGGATCAATCCCGCAAAAGGTATTCACGTCCTCCTTTCTTTCCATATAACTCCCCTTTCTGGTTGTTAAGGGAAGTTTATATATTTTCTGTTGCAGACGGCATGATTGATCTACAATATGATGCAAAATGTGAAGAGATTACTCGGGTATTGTTCAAACCAAGACCTAATATCCAAGTCCATATTGAATATCCAATGCTCTATGCCTAATATTTAACCTTCCACCTTTAAAAATGTTCAAGTCAGCACACAAATCTTGGAGCAATTTCTTTTGGTTTTGTTGTGTGAAAAAAATATTTCCTCATCTGGAAACCTCAATATAAAGTTGAATCATTTGTGGATATTTTTGGCAACATATTTGGCATATTTGGCATTAAGTATGCCAAATTTGGCAATAAGTATCATCTATCATCCAGGTAAGGGATTTGCTGGAATTAGTTTCTTGAACACACAAACTGCTATGCATTCCCTTGGGGAGATAGGGTGGTCTATAAATAAAGTTTTATATTGTTGTTAATATTATACATAATTTAATACATATTTTATTATATTACTGCCCATGGTATATTGTTAGTCAACATTTATTCCCAAACATCTGTTTATATATTATGCCCCTTATTTTGGGCCCACCTTATCATGTGTTCTTTTAAAGATTTATTTTCTGTCTAATTTCAAAAGACACTTGTACACCTTTTTAAATTACATGGTTATCATCCTTACATAAATCAATGTAAAAATAGTTTTCACCATTTTTTTTACCAGATTCGCTTTAGCCCATTTATATCCCTTTAAAATTGTGAAAAAACAAAACATTTGAGATTTGCAACCTCCATAAAAATCCTCCCTTTCACTACTCCACCTTACTATGTTTCAAATACAAAATAACATTATAATATAACCAATTCTACTTTTAAACCTATTCTTCATAGAAAAAAAGGCTTCATACAAGGAGATAACTAGTATTATGCAAGGAAAGAGCCTTGATGGTATTTATACAAAAGAACTCAGCATGTTCTTATATGCTGGCGTGTCTTGGTGGAGCATGTTAAGGTTGAAGGTGAGTATTCCTCAATCCCTTCCCAAGATTTTGATACAACGTATTATATCACATCCTGCTATGCAGCGGTGCATTTATATTGATACGTGAGTATATTGACCTGCATTTATCTGAATACGCATTCATTTAATATACATCAGCTCTGGCCGATGTCTTGGAATAAATGATCATGTGACTCACTGACCTTGATCCTTCCCACCACTGAATTTGGGGCCAATGTGGACCCTTGGCCAGAATACATGGTAAAAGGCTATTGTTTTTAAAGTGGTTTAAGGGCCAAAGAACTGGTTGGAGTGTGAATCAGCGGCCAATATGAGGTAAGTATTATGTATTTTGCTCATGTAGACAGGGCCTGAATGAGGCAGCAGAAGACACCCCACAAGGATTTGCAACATGACTTTGTTCTTTTCATGGATTACAAACATGGCATATTAAGTTTTTCTAAGGAATTTACTCTTGAAGAAAATGAGCAGGGTTATGTTAATAAAGATATATCAACAGAAAAGCCCATAGTGAAATCTAAGCAATGCTACAGAACTTAACATCCAAGAGTCTGGCATGAAGAAGAAAATTTGGAGGAACAACATGTGATCCCCAGGTAAGAGATTTGCAGGAATGAGCATCTGATCCCATAGCGTCTAAGAATCCATGCACTGAGTGGAAGATTCAAAGGAATGATTTGCAACCATTAAGGGGTTTCCAGAATGAGCTTTTTGAACCCACTGCATTTAAGAGTCTGTGCATGAAGTAGAAGATTCATAGGTATGATTTGCAAACACCAGGTAAGGGATTTGCTGGAATTAATTTCTTCAACACAGTATTTAAATGCTACGGATACACCCCAAAAGTCCCAGATCTTCACCTGGAGGAATGTGAGCTAATGATGGTTTTGCATTACTTGTGTTGGAAATATTTCAGCGAGACAACTAGCAGAAGAACTGAGTAACTGGGACTTTGCTGGATCAAACCAACAAAGGTACTAAAATACTTCCCTCCCCTTTTTGGTTTTTTAGGCTAAACTGCAGGTGAAGTTTATATATATTTTTGTTGCAAACAGCATGTTTGATCTACAATATGATGCAAAATGTAAAGAGATTACTCGGGCATTGTTCGAACCAAGACCTAATATCCAAGTCCATATTGGATATCCAACTGTCTATGCCTAAGATTAAACCATCCACCTTTAAAAATGTTCGAGTCAGCACACAAATCTTGGAGCAGTATCATTGGCTTTTTTGTGTGAAAAAAATCTTTCCTCATCATATTTACATAAATCAATGTAAAAATTAGTTTTCTCCATTGTTTTTGACCAGATCCGCCTTACCTCATTTATTGTGAATAAAGAAATCATTTGAGATTTACCCTCCATAAAAATCCTCTCTATCACCACTCCACCTTACCATGTTCCAAATACAAAATAACATAATAAAACCTATTCTTTGTAGAAAAAAGCTTCATACAAGGAGATAACTAGTATTATGCAAGGAAAGAGCCTAGATTGTATTTATTTATTTATTTATTTATTTAATATGCAGTATTTATATTCTGCCCTTCTCACCCCGAAGGGGACTTGGGGCTGATCACAATGTACATAGACATGGCAAACATTCAGTGCCATTAAACATACAGACAGAGATAGAGACACTGTGACACCGAGTCCATGATGGATTACTTCCTCATTCCTTTCTGCAAGCTGCTGGATGATTTTTATTGTGTTGTAAATTAGTTAAATTAGCCTCCCCGCATAAGCGGTACCTAAATTTCCTACTTGATAGATGCAACTATCTTTTAGGTTGCTTAGGTCAACAACGAGCTGGGCTATTTTAATGGTTGTGCACTCAATCTCACATGGGCTGACTTTGAACTCATGACCTCTTGGTCAGTAGTGATTTATTGCAGCTGGCTACTAACTAGCCATGCCACAGCCTGGCCCTTTATATGTGCCACAGCCCGGGCCTTTATTTATATGAAAGAACTCAGCAAATTCTTATATGCTTGCATGTTTTAGTGGAGCATGTTTAGGGTGAAGGTGAGTATTCCCCAGTCCCTTCCCAAGATTTTGGCACAATGCATTATCATATCACATATCCTTGACCGTAGAACATTACATTCCTCTCACCTGGGATGTCCTCTACTGATGACTTCTGGAGACTAACAAGTGACCACGTAAGATAATGGCAAAAGGTATGTAAGTCTGATATTGGAACATTGCATAGATATCCAAAGGCTGCAGCCTTTGACTTGCAACTGAGGAAGCAGCTGTCTTGTTTGTACTGCACAGATCACATAACAACATGTATTGAGACATGGAGGAATGTTGCACATGGAGGCAAAACAGCAAGGTTAGTAATCTGCAAGAAGGAACGAGGGTAAGAATAAGAAGACTAAGAATAGAAACTTGAGAATAAAAGCCATGGATGTGCCTCAGACAAAGGCCATGAACTAATATAGCTAGTCTAGAAGACTGGGGAAATTATTGATTGCATTTTGATTGGTGGAAATCCAATATCAAGATTGTCAGAAGGAGTAATGACCAGATGGATGAAGCATCTGATGTAAATGTGAACAGAGTTTTGCATATCCTTGAAGAGACCAGGGACCTCTTCACATGGTTTTTCTTTTGATGGGGTCTGTCAAGCATCATCAGATGACATTGGCTTGGCCCCACCAACATTCCTCCAGAAGTGGAGGGGAAGCATCGCAAGACACTTCTTCTGCCATAATGGAGAGGAAAGTGTTTTTTGGGTAGCACTATCGGAGCTACTGCATTTTCTTCTCCTTTCCCCCATATGATGGGGAAAGGGCAATGGGGCAACACACATTGCTGCCCTTTCACCCATCTGATGGGGACAGAGACGGCATCAACACGCCTCGTCCCATCCCCAACATATGATGGGGAGGAGGGAGGGTGCATGAGGTGCCAACTGCTAGCAAAACGAAACAGCATGCGAAGAGGTCCTAGATTTGAACTTCATTTCAGTTCGGCATGTTAATGGAGAAGAGAAGAGATTATTTGTCAGAGGTGAATATAAATGATCTTTCACACTTCCATCTTCTCAACTTAGTATAGTTAATTTTTTTGACAATAATTCTATTTACTTTTTGTAACAAGCAGAATTGATTTGGTATCTCTGAATATCTTGGCTAAATAGCTAAGTGGTTTTGGCCACCAGTCATGAAGGAGTTGGAGAAGACCAGCTCTTTCTAGGAAGAATAAGCAAAGCCTCTTCCATGCAGAGTGTAGCAGAGGAAATCTTCATTACTCTATAGAGTAAAAACTGAAGCCTTTTTGATCAAAAATAAGGTAGGACATGTTCATGTATGGTAGCAACATCTTCGGCCTCACTGTGATCTTCAAAGGAGGTAAGGAAAACCCAAACTTCTAAGCAGTGATGGCAGCATGTCATTTAGTCGCTGATCAAGCTTGCTTAAGCAACCAATGTCCAGTATGGCAAACTGCAGGTAACAGAGGTTTTAGCCCCAAGAAAATTGTCTTCTATGTATGGGAGACTTAGAGAAATACTTTAAAAGTTGATGTTTTTGTTATGTTGTTCTACAAGACAAGACCACCAAGTTTGAAGGATTGTAGAGTGTTTGATCCCATCAGTCAACTGAGGGTCAATCAGACATTTTTCCAGGTTTTTGGGGGTTGTGGGTTATTCTGTTTCTGAAGGACTTGAAGACAGTGATCGCAATCATATTGTGAGCCCCAACCAGAATAATTAAATTTTATTTAAAGGGTTTATGTACATGTTGAGTCACCTTTCAACAGTTCATTCAATAGGCCGCCTCTGATTGGGATTTACTGGTAAGATCCAGGCCAATGAAAGCTCTTGATCTCACAAGTTTCCTTAAGTGGTAAGAAGTTGGCAAGAAAAGGATGATATTAATGATGTTGATGATGATTTGCAGATCCATCATAGACTATCAGAATGATGTGGGGAAAGAGTTTTTTACAGGAGAAAAGTAGTGGACCTGACTATGGTCTGGTGCCTTTGAAGAGGAATCATCTGAAGATGCGGGTGAGCTTTCCTTGTGGAGAGGGGAAGTGAACTGCAACAGTGGGTGTCAGGGCCTCTTCCCTGAGCCTTACGGTGGGAAGGAGGGAGTTTAACAGTCTGAGTGAGGGGCAATGGGGAGGCTGTCTGTGGTCCTTGCCAACATGCCCAGGGTAGCACTGATTGCCACTTTTGGGGTCAGGAAGGAATTTTCCTCCAGGGCAAATTGGCCAGAGATCCTGGAGGTTTTTCGCCTTCCTCTGGGCATCTGGCAGTGGCCACCGGTTAGGAATTAAATGAATTGTATAACTTTAAAAACTTGCCAAATAGATCATGTCAAATTAATAAAAATCACAATAATAGAAACAGTTCTGTTTATTGTCTTCTTTCATTACTGTATTGAAAAATACTTTTTGTTGTACTGATCTTGGAGTATCAGCCATTGACAGAAGACAACTTTTAATCTCTGCTTAGGTGAAACTTCATTCTGTTTCAGAAATCCTAGGCTGGTTTCAGAAATCATAGTAACTTTTATGCTGAAGAAAAATCAGGTTGCATCTGTTGCATCTTCTTTGTGCACTTTCTCCTAATGTGCACAAAGAAGTATTCAGAACCTCCTTGCATTAGATGTTTTGCTTGCCTGCGCAATAGCACCTGGCTCTGCAGCCCACATAGATGGGTACTGATTTGGCATGGGATATATCTTGTCACCCACCTAATCCTGTTGCACATTCGGGGGGGGGGGGCAATATTCCTTTGTTCAGAATTACCCCTGGATGAGCTCAATAGGGGAGCTCCACCAATGTCCAGTAGGGCCTTCTGAATATGGACTTTTGGAAAAATGTGGATTGTGAAGCAGCCATTTCCAGAAGAGAAATAATGGCTAAATTGAGAAGGTGTGCTTGACTCCTTTCACTGGCTACTGCTACTTCCTCTTTAAATCCTCCCCGAGAATCCAGAAAATTCCTAGAGAAGGCATATTTTACCAGACGTGGGTAACATTGTAATCTCCTACTGAGCAAGGCCATGGAGGAGAGCCTGGGCATGGATCATGACAAGAGACAGTGAGGTCATCTTCCTCTTGTTGGGCTGCTTGAGCCACCCCAAAGCTGCCACGAAGTTCCCATGTTCCCTCACCACTCTCTGCTCTATCCCTTTTCTGCTGGGATCACACTTTCAAGGAATGAACTGCATTTACTGCCTTTTTGGGAAGGTTTTATGTACATAAGTAATAGTTATTGCAACTTAGATTGCATCTACACTGTAGACTTAATGCGGTTTGACACAACTTTAGCTGCCATGGCTTAATGTTAATCATGGCAATGATAGTATTATGAAGTTTTTAGCCTTTTCTGCCAAAGAGTGCTGGTGCCTCACCAAACTACAACTCCCATGCTTCCATAGCACTGAGCCATGGCAGTTAAAGTGGTGCCAAACTGCATTAATTCTACAGTATTGATGCCTCCTTCATTAGAAAAACAACATTTATCTTCCTTGTGTCCAGGTGCCCTGTTCTTTCTGTTATCCATCTTCTAATCCAGTGCAGTCAAACTGCATTATGTGGGTCTACACTGACAGGGTTCAAGCTTCAGTACACAAAAGGTGGGTAATGATATTGACTCAACCTTCAGCACTAAGCCAAAAATACCCATGAGATTGTTTCAGTATTGGAAATGTGTTATGTCTATGGTAAATAATATTACTTTTATTAAAGAACATGAAGCTCAAATAGGTATTTCACTATCCCGGAGAGATTTATCAGTGTTGGATCCGTCCTAATGCAAAGAGGAGTGCTTAATTTGATATCTGATAAATATTTTGATAATACTTGACAAATAACTTCAGTGACCGGAGGTTATGGATATCTTTAAATGGTACTTGCTGTAAGTTTTAAAATTGTTTTATTTGAAATGTTAATTAGGTTTTTATATCGGGATAGGATGTTTTAACTGATTATGTATTGTGGTCGGATGTATTTGAATGAATTTTATATGTTGTACGCTGCTTTGAATCCCATCCATGGGAGAAAAGTGGGATAGAAATGAATAAATGATGATGATGATGATGATGATAAATTTATACTGGGCTTCACAGGTTTGTGATGGAGCATGTATTATAGCCAAGGCTCAACTTAAAAGTGAAGCAATATAGAGAGCCTTTGTGTAAACCAGTAGTTTGCAACCTGTGGTCCACAGATATTTTTGGCCTACAACTCTCAGAAATCCTAGCCAGTTTACCAGTTATTAGGATTTCGGAGAGCTGAAGGCCAAAAACATCTGGGGAACCCAGGTTGAGAACCACTGGTCTACGGCCTCACCATTACTACTACAAAAAATAACGCAGCCCAACCAAAAATATTTTTTCCTGGTGACTTCATTTTTAGGCCTCTTCCTGGATTTATTTGAGGTGCTGATTCAGAAAATTGCATTGGATAGACAACATCAGCTCTAGATTATTAAATATGGTTTTCTGTGGGTGAGCAGATGGCGACTACTGGGTGGCATATATTCTGTATCAGAAACTAGAGCTGATGTGGTCTAGCCAATGCAGTTTTTAGAATCAGCACCCCAAATAACCAAACGAATCTAAAGTAGACCAAAAACTGATTTGTAACCCTTTTGGTACTAATATCGGAGAGTGGTCCCTGGTCAAGTGGTCCCCGGTCAAAAAAAGGTTGGGAACCACTGGTGTAAACCGAATGGATAGGACACAATTATAACCCTCCCCTGTCCTAAGAATAAGATCTACAGGGGTAAGTTTCCAAGGTTGAGGATATGGATAGGATTCCTCCACATGTTTGCCTTTCAAGCACTATACTCTTGGAGATGAAACATCAATTATATTGCAGAGCTTTCACTTTGCAACCAAGTACAAGGATTTCTTTATTAACTTTAGGATGGATTTGTCTGAATCTATTTTAGTAGTTTGACTTAGCAAGCAGATTAATTAAATATCAATTATGTGAAGCATAACGACAGCCTTCAGTGTTTAATCTGGGGCAAGTAAATTAGTTTGTCTAGAAATTGCAAAATAAACAGCATTTTAAATATAGTATAAATAAATATTGAAAGGGGAAAAATAAGAAAAACACCCTCAAATGACTCCAAACACTTTATTTTGAAATAATAAAATAACAATGTTAGTAGCTAGCCATTATGTTATTCTATAAAAGGTCTATATTTACAGCCTTGTTACCCCTAAAATAACACATTGCACATTGTCATTACTTGTAACATGCTGCTTTTCTCAACAGGAGGTTGTCTATGGAAGTAACCTATACATGATCAATGAATATTATTTGGAAACTAGAAGTACTGCAGTAGTCTTACCCTGCTGTGGAAGACCATATTTCTAGCTTATTGTATTGCATGTTTTGTTTGTTGTTTCAACTTGAAAATGTTCTGGTGTCAAGTAAAATAGTCAGCCACCAGATGGCATCATTGGCTTGGGGGTGACACACACCACCTTTTCCTTCCGTTTTTTTAAAAAATGCACATAAAATCACTGGATGGTGTCTGAAAACATAAATTCTAGTATGTTATGGCATTCAATATTATTTCAAATTTTCATCAGATATCAGGCATAAGGAAAATGGAAAAACTCTGAAACAATGTCTGGTGGCAAAGGAGACTGTTTAGTTGTATTGTCACTTGAAATAGAAGAACTGTTGGTTTGGAATCCAGCTGCTGTTGGCATACACCTGGTACTGGATAGGATTTCCTTCCTTCTTAAAATGCAGGCCAATTTAATAATCTTTTCCTCCTTTTTCATAATTTCCTCTATACCGCTAATGCTGCTAATTCTATAGAAGGACTCTGGAATCCTCCACTGGTACAAAATGCTACTGCCTGACACTTGTAGCATTTTGGTAGCATATTGCTCTGTACCTCTATGATTTTCATTTTTGGTCTTTGTTCAAAGTTCTCCACTTTGAAAGCACTAATGTTTTAAGGATAAAGGCAATCCCTGACTTACAAACATCTGACTTTCAAACAACTCACAATGAAGAACGGGTATGAGACAACAGGAAGTGAGAGAAATCTACTCATTGGAAGGGAAATTCACTCTTGAAAGAGTTATCAGGGGGAAAAAGTGTCTCAGCTTTATCACCAATCCTTGTTTCCACACAAGCTATATTTTTCAAAATACAATTCTCACAGGGACAGAAAGTGAGGTGAAATCTTCTGAACCGTCACAGACAGTAAAACAAACACCATAGGGGTGTTAACCCTTCCTATGATATCCAAAGCCAAATTATATGTATATATATGGCTGGAGTTAGGTAGGTAAAGGTAAAGGTTTTCCCCTGACATTAAGTCTAGTCCTTTCGGACACTGGGGGTTGGTGCTCATCTCCATTTCTAGGCCAAAGAGCAGGCATTGTCCATAAACACCTCCAAGGTCATGTTGCCGGCATGTCTGCATGGAGCGCCATTACCTTCCCGCAGAAGTGATACCTATTGATCTACTCACATTGTTCATAGCTTGGGGACAGCCTTTGTTTCCACCTTCTGTTAAGCAGATATTTCTCTATATTAGCTTTCCCTACCAACTGAGGTTCAGTAGGTGAATGGGCTGTTTCTGTTGTGGTGTCATCAAGTTACTCATTTATTTATTACTAGCTGTGCCCGGCCACGCGTTGCTGTGGCGAAGTCTGGTGGTATGGGAAATAAAGTATTGAGGAATTGGTGGTAGTTAAGGTCAAGGGTAAAGGTTTTCCCCAGACATTAAGTCCAGTCGTGTCTTACTCTGGAGGTTGGTGCTCATCTCCATTTCTAAGCCGAAGAGCCGGCGTTGTCCGTAGACTCCTCCAAGGTCATGTGGGATGACTACATGGAGCGGCGTTACCTTCCCACCGGAGCAGTACCTATTGATGCACTCACATTTGCATGTTTTCGAACTTCTGGGTTGGCAGAAGCTGGAGCGAACTCTCTCCGCTCCCCCAATTCAAACCTGTGGCCTTTCAGTCCAGAAGTTCAGCAGCTCAGCGCTTTAACACGCTGCGCCATCAGGGGATATTATTTCCTAAAGGTTGTGAATATACAATATTTCTGATTGGTTTTTTTTGTTTGTTGGAGGCAAGTCTGAATGCTGCAATTAGGAAAAATGATTAGGATGTAATGGCCTTGCAGCTTTAAAGCCTGGCTGTTTCCTCCCTGAATGAATTTTTTGTTGGGAGGTGTTAGCTGGCCCTGATTGTTTCCTGTCTGGAATTCCCTTGTTTTCAGAGTGGTGTCGTTTGCGATATTTTATGTGCTTCTACTGTCTGTGGCCCTGAGAAAACAGAGGATTTTCCAGACTTTGATGATGGGAATACTTTGTTGGGAGATGTTAGCTGGCCCTGATTGTTTCCTGTGTGGAATTCCCGTTTATTTACTGTCCTGGTTTTAGAGATTATATCGTTCTGCGTTATTCTATCCCAGTAATTATTTCATATTAAAGAAGAATCTCACTTATCCAACATTCGCTTATACAATGTTCTGGATTATTCAACGCAGTCTGCCTTTTCATAATCAATGCTTTTGTAGTCAGTGTTTTAAATTCATTGTGATATTTTAGTGGTAAATTTGTAAATACAGTACAGTAGAGTCTCACTTATCCAACATAAACGGGCCGGCAGAACGTTGGATAAGCGAATATGTTGGATAATGAGGAATTAAGGATAACCCTATTAAACATCAAATTAAGTTATGATTTTACAAATTAAGCACCAAAACATCATGTTAGACAACAAATTTGTCAGAAAAAGTAGTTCAGTACACAGTAATGCTATATAGTAATTACTGTATTTATGAATTTAGCACCAAAATATCACGATATATTGAAAGCATTGTCTACAAAAATGCGTTGGATAATCCAGAACGTTGGATAAGTGAGTGTTGGATAAGTGAGACTCTACTGTAAATACTACATAGCATTACTGCGCATGGAACTACTTTTTCTGTCAAATTTGTTGTATAATATGATGTTTTGGTACTTAATTTGTATAACGATTACCTAATTTGATGTTTAATTGGCTTTTCCTGAATCCCTTCTTATTATCCAACATATTCACTTATCCTGCCGGCCTGTTTACGTTGGATAAGTGAGACTCTACTGTATATTTCTAATCTTATATTATCTGCTCAGAACTGGATTATCTGAGGCCCCTTCTTCACAGCTGTATAAAATGCACACTGAAGTGGATTATATGGTAGTGTGGAGTCAAGATAATCCAGTGCAAAGCAGATAATATAAGATTATAAATGGGTTATATAGCTGTGTGGAAGGGCCTTGAGTCTACACTGCCATATAATCCAGTGCAAATTAGATAATCTGTGGAAGAAGCCTAAGTGAGGCCTAAATCTGCCTGTCTCCTAACTGAAACCTGGCTGTCCCTTGGTTGCTAGGCAACCAAGTGGGCATAGATTAGCCCTCTAAACTGGCAGCAATTGGATAAAAAAATTATTGCTCTCCTTCTAATTAGGACTTTATTTTTCTTTTCTTTTTGTTGTATCAACCTTGAGGCGTGGATGATGGGTTGTGTTGTCAAATTTTGAGGTTGGGGGGCCTGTACTTTTGTTGTTTTGTGAATTGCCGTGATGCCATCACTCTTTTATATATATAGATGATACCAAGATGTGATTTTTTTTTAAAGGAGGCCTTTGCAAGAGGCTGATGAATCTCTGTTCTCACCTGTTTTGAGTAAAGATTAACCCTATTTTGTTGACTGTTTCAGAATCCTGCCATTTTTGCTTTGATGCTTGTCTGGCTTATTTCTATTTAAATATATTAACACATCCTATATCAGTGCACAAGTTAGGATGACATATAAACCATACAATAATAACTAACAGTCCAGGATGTAAAATCTGCAATGGCAAATCAGAACTGAGTCATCAACACCCAAAGGTTTGCATAAACAGTCTGGTCTTAACTTATTACCAAATGAGAGACTCCTTCCTGGCCAAACAGAAGACTGGGCGACTTGGAAGGTGCTGAACAGACTTCGCTCTGGCACCACGAGATTCAGAGTAAACCTTATGAAATGGGGCTACAAAGTGGAGTCCATGACATGTGAGTGTGGAACAGAGCAAACCACAGACCATTTACTACAATGCAACACGAGCCTTGGCACATGCACAATGGAGGACTTTCCTACAGCGACAGCAGAGGCACTCCAAGTGGCCAGCTTCTGGTCAAAGGACATTTAGTATAATGCCAAGTTTAACTTTGTGTTTTTAAATACATTATAACTGTACCTTCAATTTGCTTCTGACACGATAAATAAAATAACTTGACACCAAAATGTCAGCATTGACCAGTTCTCAGGGGGATGCTAAACAATAATTGGACTGCCAAAACAGAGACCTCCGCCCACTTCCACATTGTGTGGGTGGAGGAAAGCCTCATCCATAAGTCATAACAGGCATGAAAATATATGAAGGGAGGTTTACTCCCTTGCATACTGAAATCCCAAGCCATTTTGAGTGTTATTGCTTGCGTTCTTGGTCAGATTTAATCGAAGAAATGTTGAGTTTCTGTAAAAAATATTAAAGAGAAACTATATGTTTTTGCAAAATAATTTTTAAAAAGAAATCTGTGATTATTCAGCTCAGTACAACATTAAAACACTTCACCACCAGATGTCAACATCTCATTAGGATATGGTTTTGGAGATTGCATCATCTGGAATGTTGTCTTCTTACTCCCACTGGCAGTTTGGGAGGTGGTTTTCTAAAATGTCATGTGTAAGAGTCACAGGTTTCATCTCCTATTTTTTAAAATGGCACAATAACTATTTGAGAAGCCACGCTGATGCATGAAAATGCCCATGTGATGAAACTAACATACACAGCCCCCACTATCTGCAACTTACAAATACACTTTAGAATTGTTAGTTATTTAATTTATTACAGTACAAAAATAAAATTTTTTACATTAAAATCAATGCACGATGGACAATTGCAGAATGTAGCATATTTTAGGAAGCAGGAGACTTTTTATGTACGCTCCTACCAGCACGTTGGTTTATTTTAAGCCGGTATAACATTGGAAAGTCAGTCTTAGTGCATCCGCAGACAGAGCCATAAGTAATTGCTTGCTAAGACCTAGGAAATGTGTTGTATGGGCTCTTCCAGATGGGCATGAAGAAATGTGTTGTATGGGCTCTTCCAGATAGGCATGAAGAAATGTGAATTCTCATGATACAGATCCTTGGGTGTTGCTAGTTGTTGCCACCTCTGTGTCACCTTATTCCATTCATTTTGGAACCTGTTGTAAACATTTCATGGTTCTCTGCACTAGAACACATAAAGGTTTTAAAAACCCCTAAGAACATGGTTTACTAAATTCATCCTGTTATTTGAAAGGAAATTTTTCTCCATTATATATATATATATTAAGTTGTAGTGTTGTAGAGCAAACATGCCATTACACTGACGCATTATAATTTTTCTTTTTGACAAAGGAAGGCGGGAAGACAAGGATGCATATATTTTTTCCGCCATGTTTATTAATTTAAAAGAAACTTGTTGGAAGATAGAAATATAATGTTGCAGTTATAGCTGTGAAATAGTCTGGAATAACATAAACTTTGGATATTTTTAATGTTTGTAATGTTTGAATGTTTGTGTATATTTATAATTATTTTATGTCCCAGCATGGAATGCTTGCCATATATATGTTGTGCTCCACCCTGAGTCCCCTTCAGGGTGAGAAGGGCGGAATATAAAGGTTTTAAATAAATAAATAAATAAATACAAACCTTTCAAGAACTACATTAACAAATACTGCAATCTTCAGCAACCTCCTGACACTTTCCTGAGGCCCCTTCCACACAGCGGAATAAAATCCCACATTATCTGCTTTGTGCTGGAATATATAGCAGATGACCCAGTTCGCAGCAGATATTGTGGGCTTTTCTGCCATGATATTCTGGGCTATATGGCTGTGTGGAAGGGTTCTGAGTTTTAAAAAATGACTGTTTTCATGAGCTAAATCTTGGAAGATGTACAGCACTTTATCCAGCAGGGGGAGTAGAAGTCACACCATTGAATTCAAGATATTGCTCTGTATCTAGCCCTTGTGGAAAGAGTGGTTTCCTCTTACTGTTGTTCTCCTCTTCCTAGGCTTACAGAGAGGGCAAGCATTTGATGGAGTTAAGCATCAGGCTCAAGGAGGCCATGTTCTGTGATTCTTCCCTGGCATTTTGCCTTGGCATTCCTCACACTTTCCCCAGTGTTTTGTTTTAGCTTGGTGGATGGTTTAGCAGGGGGTGTGCTTTATGCCTAAGGAAGGGGTGAAGCCCCCAAGTCAATGGGTATGTGATGGCTCTCCCTACAAGACACTAGTCCTTCTTGATAACTTTACTAATGTGGGCTTTTATTTATAAACCTCGACAAACTTTAACAAGGCTATTCCATCCACTTACAATGGCACAGTATTATCAATGAGAAAGCAGCCGTGAACTGGTTGGGAGGGTAGGCTCACCTTCAAATGGCAGGATGTCTTCAAGAAAATTTACAAGGAACATACAACTATAGCAGAGCCAACAACTAAGCCCTCATCTGCACTGCCATATAATGCAGTTTCAGAATGCAATTTAACTACACAGAAATGGATTAAATGAGCATACACTGCCATATAATGTAGTTCAATGCAGTTAATTTGCATCCTGAAACTGGATTATATGAAAGTTTATAGGAAACCCCAGTGGCACAAAAAAATGGGTTAAACCCTTGTGCCAACAGGACTGCTGACTGAAAGACTGGCGGTTCAAACCCAGGGAGCAGGGTGAGCTCCCACATGTCAGCTCCAGCTTTGTATGTGGGGACATTAGAGAAGGCTCCCACAGGATGGTAAAACATTCGGGCATCCCCTAGGCAACATACTTGCAGACAGCCAATTCTTTCACACCAGAAGTGACTTGGAGGTTCTCATGTTGTTCCTCGCACACACACACACACACACACACACACACAAATGACAATGTAGATGGGGTGTTAGAATTGCTGTGTGATTAAAATTTTATAAAAGGGGGAAGGATTCAGTTAAGAACTAATTTGTAAAATATCTGTATGTTGTCTGCTGATTGGATGTAGGCTGGGTCTACACTGCCATATAATACAGGTTAACTGCTTTGAACTGGATTATATGAGCCTACACTGCCATATGGTCCAGTTCAATGTAGTTAATCTGGATTCAGAAACTGGTCTATATGACAGTATAGATGGGACCATAGTTCCACTAGACATGGAGAACAATTAGGTTTGCTCTAAAACGTACAAAGAAATTAATAGAATCCTGTGCTATACTTCGTAGAACCCCCCCCCCCCAGCTTTATATATTTGAGATTTTTTAAATCTTTATTTTTGTTGTATCTTTTATTATCTTGTGTGCAGGTAGTAATAGTACACTGAATGTTTACAACATTTATGTACCTAACACAAGCAGTCCATCAACAAACAAAGGAAAATAAAAGATTAAGAGTAAATATTGGACTAGGAGGATGGAATATTTTGTGGCCAAAAAGCTCTATTTGAATGAAGTGCTCTTTTATAGGAAACCTTTAATGGTCAGTTGAAGAAGAAGCACCGTCCTTTCAGAACACTTTCTGGCCAGGTGGAGGTTGATGCTGCTGCAGATGTTCATTTACATATTCAATAAAGACAAATCAATCCTCATGAAATGTGTTCCTTTTCACTTCTCCATTACATTGCTTAGTTAAGTTGGGGCTAGCTCTTTGAACAGGTTGTTCCATCTGCACTGTAGGTAACTTATGGTCCCCGTGGTGTCCAAAACAGTGATCTTCTGTTTCTCCCATTCTCTTTGTCTAACATATCTCAATTTTTCTTTTATGGAAAAAGTGAATATTATCTCTTTCAATCAGAGCTTGCAAACCTGACTGTTGGACAACTTTCATAATTCTCCATCTAGCATGACTACTGGGGAATAATGGCTTGTAATCCAAAAAGATGTGCTTACAGATGTCTGTTTACAGAGGTAATGTGGATGAAGGGGTGAAATATTTGCTTGCGAGAACTGGAAAGGGTTTGGTACTTCTGTATACTTCCCTTCCCTTCTGCAAGCACCCCCGCATGGGCTGGTTAATCCTGTACTTGCCCTGTAATGTGGAGTTCTGGTCTGTGTCTGTAAGTGTTTGCTTCTCCACTTTTTTCATGTCAGGAGTGACTTGAGAAACTGCAAGTCGCTTCTGGTGTGAGAGAATTGGCCGTCTGCAAGGATGTTGTTTAGGGGATGCCCAGATTTTTTGATGTTTTTACCATCCAGGCTATGGCGCAGCTGGTGTTAGTAGCCAGCTGCAATAAATCACCACTGACCGAGAGGTCATGATTTTGAAGCTCGGGTTGGATTGAGTGCCCGACCATTAAATAGCCTAGCTCATTGTTTACCTAAGCAACCCAAAAGACAGTTGCATCTGTCAAGTAGGAAAATTTAGGGACCACTAATGTGGGGAGGCTAATTTAACTAATTTACATTATCATAAAAATTTATTTATTTACAGTATTTATATTCTGCCCTTCTCACCCCAAAGGGGACTCAGGGTGGATTACATTCAATGCCAACAGACAAACCACATATATAGACAGACACAGAGGCATTTAACATTTTTTTCCAGCTTCACGATTCCGGCCACAGGGGGAGCTGTTGCTTCACTGTCTACTAGTGACTGTACTTCCTCATTCCTTTCCTTGTGTTTTGCTGGCAGTTTCATGATGTTGTAAATTAGTTAAATTAGCCTCCCGCATAAAGTGTACCTAAATTTCCCTAATTGACAGATGCAACTGTCTTTCGGGACTGCATAGGTCAACAGCAAGCCAGGCTATTTAATGGTCGGGGGCTTAACCCAACCCGGGCTTCGAATTCATGACCTCAGTCAGTAGTGATTTATTGCAGCTGGTTACTAGCCAGCTGCTCCACAGCCTGGCCAGCAACGTGTGTGCAGAAGATGAGGAAGCACTCCATCAAGGACTCAGTGTCAGATTGGATGATGAAGCAGCAGCTCCCCTGTGGCCAGAATCAAGCATACCTTCATAAAAGCCAGAAGCTTTGTCTGTGTGTGTTGTATGCCTAATGGCATTGAATGTTTGCCATGCATATGTACATTATGATCTGCCCTGAGTCCCCTTCAGGGTGAGAAGGGCGGAATTTAAATACTATAAATAAATAAATAAATAAATAAATAAATAAATTCATTCCTTGTGGGAGGCTTCTCTCATGTCCTTGCATGGAGATGGAGCTGATGGAAGGAGCTCATCTGTGCTCTCCCCAGGTTGGATTCGAACCAGCAACCTTCAGGTCAGCAACCTTCCCTTCAAGTCAGCAGTCCTGCTAGCACAAGGATTTAACCCACTGCGCCATCAGGGGCTTCTCCACTGAAAAGCTAGCTATTTTCAACCCCTAGAGCAGTGGTTTTCAACCTGTGGGTCCCCATGTGTTTTGGCCTACAACTCCCAGAAATCTCAGCCAGTTTACCAGCGGTTAGGATTTCTGGGAGTTGAAGGCCAAAACATCTGGGGACCCACAGGCAGAGAAACAATGCCCTAGAGAGAAAATGTGAAAGAGATGAGCCAGAGCTCTTTGTGAAGGCATTGAAGAGGAGCCAGGTCTTTTCATAGCCATTGTCACACCTCATTACAATTCTTTGAAGGACTGCAAGGGCCATCTAGTCCACCTCCCTACCATGTAGGAACACACAGCTAAAATACTCCAAAATATGATTATTAAATTTCTGTTTGAAGACCTCCAAAGAAGAAGAATCCAAGTAAACCATGACCCTTTGAGGCAACCTATTTCACCACTGAACACCTTTTACAGTCAAGATGTTCTTGGCTATTTGGGTATTTTGGTAGAATCTTTTTTCTTCTTAGCCATGCAGAAGATGACTTGTTTGCCAAATGATCAACTGATTCAGTTTAGAGCAGTGGTTCTCAACCTGTGGGTCCCCAGGTGTTTTGGCCTACAACTCCCAGAAATCCCAGCCAGTTTACCAGCTGTTAGGATTTCTGAGAGTTGAAGGTCAAAACATCTGGGGATCCACAGGTTGAGAACCACTGGTTTAGAGGACAGACATCAAGATGGACAGAGCTAGTGTGGTGCAGTGGATTGAGCCCAGGATTCAATCCCCACGTGGTCACTGTGCCGTCGCGCCTGGGGCTGTACTCTTAGTGAAAGAGGCATGGACGTGACATCTTTCCCCAGGGGATTGCTTCTTGCCCTCCTTTAGGGAAACTGGAACTCCCAAGGACCAAAACACTGTAGATAACTCAAAAACTGGGTTTATTGTTCACAAAGGGGGTAAAAGAAAATATACATTACAGTCTTTGATTGTTTAAGTCCGTGGAGCCTTCTAGATCCCTCTTTCTCTGGCTGTGAATGCCGGAGCAAACTCAGCCTCAGTCCAATGACCTATATCTGAAGACAAGAGTCTTCCTCTGTTGCCAAAGGACTGATGTGAAGGCGCTTGAGACTCCTCAACGTTGTTCAGGTTGGCCCTGAACATGAAGTGTGAGTCCCAAGGGTAAGAACCTCAGAATTGGTGCTGAGAGGTAACTTTTGAAGGGCTTTTAGTGCCAAGTCTCTCTCTCACGTCCATCCGATAGAGAGCTTGCTGGTGGAATGAAAAGAGGAAACACTGTCCTACTCGGGGAAGAGGTGGAGCCAAACAGTTTTGCTGAGTGAGCAATATAACAGGTACAAACAACATTGATTGACAGATATAAATAACCAATCCAACTACATTTACAGGGTAAGGGCAAAATCAGGCATGATACAACAATTCAAATCTTGCAACTTATAGTTTGACATATAGATGGCGCCACTCACGCCGTCACACTCCCGGCCTAGATTTCCGGACTTTCGGAAATCTAAACAAAATGGAGTTAAATACCTTTAACTCTAATAACTTTAAGACTGTACGTCTTGTGAAAATAACTCAACCATGTCGCTAATAGGCCTGTCAAATAAAAAACCCTTTTGTTAGAAACTACCTTAACCTGGGCTTTGCGCACTCTATTGTCAGAACTAGGATATAATTTTGACACAATACCCTTAGCCCATTGGTATCTAGGAGCATCTTTTGTTTAAGTAACACCAAATTCCCAACCTTTACGTTGGCACTTAACAAACCAAAACCCATTGTTTCTTAGGGCAGACTCAGTAAATGTCCTTCCTTGGTGTTTAACCTTTGCGTGGAAATGCTGTGTCAACAGCAGAGCTATGTGGCTATGGTATGGCAAAATAACAGGATTTTTAACACAGGATCTAATCTTTGCTCTTTTTAGTCTACCTCCAACCCTAAGGAGACCCTCATTGTCCAGGAAGGGATTCAAGTCCTTTAAACAACTATTTTTGGGCAAGGATGCTTTTCTTTCTAAACAAGCTATTTCTTCTGAAAAACACTGTCTTTGAGTGGATCTCAGGATGACTGTTGAGGCTTTCGAAAGATCTTGGGGCTGAATTGCACCACTGTTTTTTGTAGTGATGTAATGTATGAGCCTGGCAATGGCTGCCTGAAGTCTAGTCCATTTTGAAAATCTTTCAAACTTGGCTGGATTTAAACCTTGCCTTGATAAGTCTTGGCTATCTGCACTAGCGTCAAAAACAATATGGACTTCGTCAGGTTTCTGAGGATGAGTCACTTTGTGGTACGGCAGGAACCACTGCTCTTCTCTCTTCACACACATGCTGGCTGGTTCAGCGTAGTTGCTTCTGAAGAAGTCTTCCACAAACTGGATGATCTGGGTCTTCACCTTCGGATCCTTTAGCATCCTTCTTCTTAAGGACAGGAGACGATGATGGGCAACATCTCTGTTGTTGGGTAGAGATGGTCTTACCGGCTTGAAAGGTAAAGGTGCTATCCAATTATCTTCAGAGTCTTGAGTGACTTGGCTGTTCATCATCTCAAGGAACTTCTGTTCATTTTTAGAGAAGGCTGTTTGCTCATCTCTCTCTGTGACTTCAAAGATGGAAGAGTAATCGGGCATTACTCCCTGGCAGCAAACTGAGATGTGGCTGGCACATCCTTGCATTAGTGAAGGCCTTTTAGTGACAGGCTGGAACATCTTGTTCAGGCAGACTGGGCCTAACACCGTCCATCCTAAAGGCAACTGCTGGGCCATGGGTGATCCCTTAGGACCTTCAATCTGGTTGCTAACACGGAACAGTGTGGGACAATTTGCAGCGATAAGCATTACGATGTCTGTTTCTAAGTCCAAAGCTGGAATTAGATCTTGAATACCTTTGAGATGAGCATGGGCTTGTACCACCTCCTTCGTGGCTATCTGTTCTTTGTTCCTGGGAATCAGGCTGCATTCTATAAGGTCAGGAAGATCGTACCTGGCCTTTTGTCCGACAGGTGAGATTTTGAACTTTGTTGCAACTCTGCCATTCATCTTATTCTTTCCAGAACAAGTGGATATGGTGTATTCTATTGTCTCTGTATGAAGGTCGAACATGTCGAAGAACTCTGGGGTTGCAAGAGATGCGTCACTTTGGGCATCCAAGGCGACGTAGACCCTTTTCTTATTCCACGGCTGCTTGTCTGGATACACCTCTGCCAGGCAGATTGGGTGGCAAATGGCTTGTGGCTATTTTGACAAAGCTTGGTGCAGGCAACCGCAGGAGCCTTGAGGGCTACCTGAGGTTCTGTAGGCTTTTGGTCTTCTTTGGTTTCTTCTTTGGCAGGAGAATTTGACTTTGCTTTGAATCGAGGGGAATCGAAGTTGTGCATTGCAGAGCAATGCTTGATGCTGTTGCAGTGCTGGCATTTAACCTTTTCTTTGCAGTCCTTGGAGAAGTGAATAGTGGCGCCGCAGCATCTAAAGCACACCTTGGCCTTTTGAACTATTTGGAGTCTTTCTTCGTAAGGCTTCTTTGCGAACTCTCTGCATTCAGCTAGGCTGTGTGGCCTTTGATGAATGGGACAGGATATGGTGTTGTTGCTGACTGGTTGAGCAGAAATTGCAGGAGTTGCGTCTGTCATCTTGACACTTAGGTTCCTTCTAAGATCTTTGCCCTGGGCTTTGTCTTCTTTGGAGGTCTTTTCAGGCTTTAGGTCTTGGTACAAAGCGAGAAGACCTGTTTGAGGGTCATTCCTCTCACGGGCTGCTCTAGTGACGAAATCCACCAAAAAGGTGAAGGGCGGGTATACATTTGCATTCTCCTCTTTGTACTTGAACACCTGTTTCCCCCAAGCTTCTCGAAGAGGAAAAGGAAGTTTTCAGAGGATGGCACTCTGCGACGTGTGCTGGTCCAGACATGCTAAACCTGGCAGCTCTGGATTTCCTTTGGCTGAAGCTAGCTCTAGTAAAAGATCACTAAAGTCCCAAAGCTGTTTGCAATCTTTCATCTTCAGTGATGGGAACCTGTTGAGTCGATCCATGAGGGACGCTTCTATCTCAGTGCTCGCACCGAAGCGCTGGTCCAAGCGAGACCACGCTGTGGACAAAGCTCTTTGGGGGTCTGCTACATGAGCAGCATAAAGTCTTTTTACTTGCTCGGCTGAGCTGGGTCCAAGCCATGCCATAAGAAGGGACAGTTCTTCATCCGCTTCTAGCTTGAAATCTCGAATGGCCCTCATGAAGGTGATTTTCCACAGAAGGTAGTCATCCGGTCGGTCAGTGAATTTCTGGACGCCTTTGTCTCTGATGTCTCTTCTTGGATTTCTCAAGAGGGAACCCAATTGAGACTCCAGTGTGTAAGGGTACATCTGAGGAGTGTGATGTGGCGTGACAAACTCAATGTTCTTCGGTTGAACACATCTTTTCGCGATGGTAGGCAATGCTGGGTTAGGCAGATTGCTGGCAGGCAGCACCTCTGAAGCCTTCATCTTCAGCGATGGGAGAATTGACTTGGTATGCAGGGATGAATGTGGTGGTTCACTCCTGGCCATGCCTTGCCAATGTGGATGGACATCTGGATGTTGTTGAAAGACATCATCCTTTCGTTCCCAAGTAGACAGGTGGTATCTCTGAGGCCTAAGTGCAGGGATGGACTCTGACAGAGATGATGGCACTCTCCCGGCCGTGCTTTGCTGTACTTCTGAGGAATGGGCTGGCCTTGAAGTTGCAAACACTGGAACAGGTGAGCGATCTTCAAGGTGGCGAAAGGAGATATGACTCTGCACTACAGGTGATTCCAGCTGCAGATGTGCTGAAACCTTTGCTGTAGGCTCTTGTGTTGGCAGGAAACTAAGGTTTTCTTGGGTTAGTTCCTATGATAGGGCTTTGGCTAGAACGTTAGCTCTGGCTATCTTTTGTGCTGTATCTCTTTTTACTCGAAGCAGATCTAGATCCCGTTGCAGCTCATCTTGCTTGGCTTCAGCCATTGCAAGCTCTATTTCTCTCTGGGCCCTGGCCTGTGCTAGGTCAGCTTCTTGTTGGGCCCTAGCCTGAGCTAGAAGCAGTTTCTGCTTGGCTTTAGCCTGTTGAAGGAGGAGTTCCTCTTCACTGAAGGCAAGGTCTTGCTTAGCCATTTCTGCAGATGCCTCTGCTTCTAAAACCTCTTTTCTAATTTTTAAACGGACAGCCTCTCTGTTGTAGTGGGCTGCTTTGGAAGAAGTACTGATGAATGAATGTGTGGATTGGGAGGAACTGCTACGCCTAGATGAATGCTTGGATTTAAGGCTAGCATCATTAGATGGAATCTTGAGCAGACTGGATCTAAGGCTTACACATGGGGAGCCTTGAACCCTTTCTTCTGCACCTTTGAATAAGGAACTGGGCTCTGGTTCAGATAGAACCGCGCTGTAGCACCTCCTCTCTTCTTGTAGGCTAAAAGAAATTTCCTTAGCCCTATCTAAAGACTCTGGAGTGTTAATTTTGTTCAGTACATAGATTATTTCTTCTGCAATAGCACTCCCATTATTGAAGGCCTTTAAAAATTCTTGCCTAAGAATTTCCTTTTCCTTTGGGCAAAGGGATGCCCTTATTGCATCAGCTATGGTCAGCAGGTTTTGCCAAGCTCTGTTAAACCTCTGCCTAAGCTGGCCTTCCTGCTGCAAAAGGCAGAGCATTGTTTTCTCTGTGGGGTGCCTTTCTCTGACAGGGCGGGGGGATTTGACCCTTGTTTGCAAAATCTCATTGCTATGACTTGACATTCTGTGAAATTCAAAAGAAAACTTATCCCAAGTTTCAAACAGTACAAAATGCAATACTATTTAACTATACAATTAAAGGCACACAAAAAGGGCAATGCAATATTTTAAACAAGACAATTAAAACAGCTGCTTAACTGGGAAGTTAAGCCTGGGCTTTCATAAACTTGCAGCAGGCTTTGAAGAAATGGCAGGAACTGCAGAAGGTTGGAAATTTATTGCTTTGCAAACTGAGTTCTGGAAGAGGCTTGGTTGAGCTGTAAAGGCTGGCTTCTGGAGAAATGTATCTACTTTGCAAAAGCTTGATCTTGTGCAGTTGAAGAGCTGAATGTAGCGATTAGCTGGCTAGCTTGAGAAACAGAAAAGGCAGGAAGCCTAGCAAATGTTTCAATTTTGCAAAGGCTAGGCTTCTAGCAAAATGTATCCACTTTGCAGAAGGCTTGAACTTGCTGCAGCTGCAAGAGCTGGATGTATCAATTTGCTGCTTGAGATGCAAAAAAAGGCGGGAAACCTAGCAAATGTCTCAATTTTGCAAAGGCTAGGCTTCTAGCAAATGTATCCACTTTGCAGAAGGCTTGAACTTGCTGCAGCTGCAAGAGCTGGATGTAGGGATTTGCTGGTGGCTTGAGATGCAAAAGAGCGGGAAAGCTTGTAAATGTCTCAATTTTTTGAAGGCTGGGCTTCCTTTGACTTCTTTATCTTTAGGAGACTATGGGCTTGGCAAATTTAAGGCCCTTCCACTCCTTCTTTCCCCTTCTTAGCACTCTGGAAGGCTTCTTTCAGCAGTTCTGGAAAAGAAGGCTCCTCTCTCAGTACTTCTGGAAAAGAAGGCTTCTCTCAGCACTTTGCCGTCGCGCCTGGGGCTGTACTCTTAGTGAAAGAGGCATGGACATGACATCTTTCCCCAGGGGATTGCTTCTTGCCCTCCTTTAGGGAAACTGGAACTCCCAAGGACCAAAACACTGTAGATAACTCAAAAACTGGGTTTATTGTTCACAAAGGGGGTAAAAGAAAATATACATTACAGTCTTTGATTGTTTAAGTCCGTGGAGCCTTCTAGATCCCTCTTTCTCTGGCTGTGAATGCCGGAGCAAACTCAGCCTCAGTCCAATGACCTATATCTGAAGACAAGAGTCTTCCTCTGTTGCCAAAGGACTGATGTGAAGGCGCTTGAGACTCCTCAACGTTGTTCAGGTTGGCCCTGAACATGAAGTGTGAGTCCCAAGGGTAAGAACCTCAGAATTGGTGCTGAGAGGTAACTTTTGAAGGGCTTTTAGTGCCAAGTCTCTCTCTCACGTCCATCCGATAGAGAGCTTGCTGGTGGAATGAAAAGAGGAAACACTGTCCTACTCGGGGAAGAGGTGGAGCCAAACAGTTTTGCTGAGTGAGCAATATAACAGGTACAAACAACATTGATTGACAGATATAAATAACCAATCCAACTACATTTACAGGGTAAGGGCAAAATCAGGCATGATATAACAATTCAAATCTTGCAACTTATAGTTTGACATATAGATGGCGCCACTCGCGCCGTCACAGTCACAGAAACCTACCGGGTGACCTTAGGTATGTTACACTCTTTCAGCGGAAGGGCCTGTCCATACTGAATAATAATAAGTTTATTTATATCCCGCCTCCATCTCCCCCGAAGGGGACTCGGGGCGGCTTACAGCAAAATCAAATACAAAGCAATGATAACATATGAAACATCAAAGAACAATAACAAAACAAATAACAAAATATACACAATAACCGGGGGGGGGGGGGAAACACACACACACAACGTGGTATTAAACCATCGAGTTAAAAACAATGAGGTTGCAATAGTGGATAAGCAAGGTGCACATTATGAATAACAAATTCGTAAATAGATAAAGTGCAATAGATTCAACTGACACTATGATGTGGCTTCAAGATGACTCAAAACTGCAGCAGCCACAAAACACACACTGCAATGTGTGCTGCAGTGTGCATTTAATGGTATGCAACACATTAAAGAAAGTTGTGCTGTTGGCAAAAATATTTACTGTTTTTAGCCTTAATTTCAGATTTGAAATGTTACTTTTTAGTTCACAATTCCACAAGGTAGCTGTGGGGTTCTGGAATCCTAATTCAAAAAGTAATTTCTCCTGGCTCTAAGTAAAAAAAGCCTACCCTTTCTTTGTCTAACCAAGATAGAAAGAGGCAGAGGCTCAGGTTTGAATAGAATGATTGAGGTATAACAAAAAAGAGCAAGTCATTAATGAACTTTTCAGCAAAAACAAATCACTGCCTTAATTAGTCTTTCCAAATAGGGCTCTTTTGCACTCAAGTAGTCACTCATTTCTGGGCTCTGGATCTAGTCTCTGTCTGCCAGGTAGTGTTTTTGCGGTGGGGAATACAGCTGTCAAGCTGTAAATATTGTACTGCTGTGATAGAAGATTATACGTTTTTTGACAGATGACTATAGTCTATGCAATTAAGTAAAGTTAATTAAAAAGAAACTAAAGTTAATTAGAAAACATGACTAGAAAAACAGAACCAACACATTCAGGTTTGCTAATAGGAAAGTCACTAATAAACTGGTCAGTTTTATTATATTCTTTTAATAGTAACAGCTGGGACAAGTTGGCTACATTCTGTCTTAAGTTACTGCACAATTTTTGGCATGGGGAAAAGGGTCCGGCTCTTAATTCAATCCCCCTGGGATGACCAAACTTTTCTTGATTAACAGACAAACTGGCTTTCTGATTTACTGGGAAATTTGGTAATGATGGCTGAAAAAAGTAAATGACAAAATCTAGCTAAAGATGGGAATGAGCCCATTTTATGGTCTGTAACTCAGGCCCTAAAATGTGAAGTCAGCAATGCTAATTTTATTTCAGTGAATGCAAGTGACATTTTTGGTAAATGGATGGGCTTGATATAATTCCCTCTATGGAAAAAATACTTTCTGGTTGCATGTCAGTGGAAAGGCAGGACTACTGCTTCAAAGAAGGGAAAGGGCTTCTTCTCACACAAGCCCTGCTGCTTGTCTTCCAGCGAACAGGAATACATGCTGGGAATGCAATATGACACCCCTGCTTCCCCATCTGCTGTAAAAATGAAAGCCTTCAAATATTCCTCTTGAACTGAAATACAAGATGAAGTTTTTATTTGCTTTTAATCATCCTTGAAGACCACTGTGTGAAAAGCAAGCACGTTTTCTCAGTTTATGGAGCATAGTTTTAGGATTGTTGGGCCCGGGCTGTGGCGCAGGCGGGAGAGCAAGCCAACTGCAATTAACTGCAATGAATCACTCTGACCAGGAGGTCATGAGTTCGAGGCCGCTTGGAGCCTATGTTTGTTTGTCTTTGTTCTATGTTAAAAGGCATTGAATGTTTGCCTATATGTGTAATGTGATCCGCCCTGAGTCCCCTTCGGGGTGAGAAGGGTGGAATATAAATGCTGCAAATAAACAAACAAATAAATAAATAAATTGTTGTCAGTTCATTCCTTCAGCACAGAACCTCTAAGTACAACTGATCTGCTTACTTGTGACCTCATCACACAGGGCTCTTCCCCATCCTAGGATGCTGCTGAGATACAGCCAGGATGAAGCCCGCTAGAGCCCAAGACATGATGCAGGGCTACCTTCTGACTCCATCTCAGCTTCGTCTCAGCAATGTGGTCAGAGGCTCATTCAAGAAGCCAGGGACAGTGCGGGACAAAGTCAATGTCAGATGGGAAACACCATTTGATGGTAAGAGGTCGATGTGGGGTGCTGCCCAATGGTTTATGGACCTCTGTCTGATGAGGTCCTTGGACTTAGTCCTTCTCATCCATCTGAACAGCCTCACACCCTCAATAGCCTACTGCCCCATAGTCTGTAGGGCCATCGGTCAGTTTCCTCATCAGGAAATACAGTGACCATATGACCACCTACCTATAAATGTTTCAGTATAGGGTGGAGAGAGAAAAAACAGGAGGTAGTGAGGGAAACAAAACTCCTCGACATCCGTCCATTTTCTTTATCATGGTTCCATTTTCTTTTATCGTCATTTCCCCATGTTCATTCCACCTGCTTCTTTCACTTGCCTTCTTTAATTCCTTTCTTTTCTCACAGAACTCGTCAAATTACCCGCGTTGAAATAAAATGTTTTTCCGAATTCTTTAAAATCAGTGCATACAGTGAGTGCTGAAAAGACTCAGCAGAATCCATCTAAGAGTAATGTGACTTTGACCCCTTCCACACAGCTGAATAAAATTCCACATTTTCTGCTTTGAACTGGAATATATGGCAGTGTAGACTCAGATAACGCAGTTCAAAGCAGATATTTTGGGATTTTTTTGCTTCCATATTCTGGCTTATATGGCTGTGTGGAAGGGCCCTTTGATACCATAAACCAGGTAGTGGCACAGCTCCTGGACACTGCTATGTAGAGCACTTTATTGCAATCTAAATAATGTAAATAAATTCAAAAAACTGCAGCGAACACATGAGGGATAATTGTGGAAGTATATACCTTTCTCCTGCCACCATAGAAAAGAAATGCGTCAAGTGTTATTCCCAAACTATATTCTGGGTCTTTCAGAGGAACCCTAAGCCCTTCCAGAAAAGGTTGAATCTCATGTTGTCTGGATTCAGTCTCAGCTTGCTATTGAACTGAAGAAACATTCAAGAATACTAAATTGTTTATAGGCATTAGATGACAAGGAGAAATAAATCTGAGTACCATCAACATATTTATTTCTTTATTCGTTCCATTCTTTCTGGAAAAAACTGTGATTGAAGTCATTTCACGACAAGATCAATTAAAAAAATGGAATAGACGTGGAAACTTAAAATATCAAATCAGAATTGAACAAATTACAATGCTCAAACACAATTGAATTAAAATCATTTTGAAATAATGTCAATAAAGAAAGATGTTTGTGTGAAATCCTACATGATCAGATGTCTTATTATGTTGTCTATTTAGATGTGTATTCATTGAGTTTTCTGACTGCTGTTTTAACTTTGTTAATGTTCACCCTGGTATTATTTAAATGAAGGATGGGACGTCAATATAAACTAGTGGTTCTCAACCTGCGGGTCTCCAGGTGTTTTGGCCTACAACTCCCAGAAATTCCAGCCTGTTTACCAGCTGTTAGGATTTATGGGAGTTGAAGGCTGAAACATCTGGGGACCCACAGGTTGAGAACCACTGATATAAACAAAGAAGCTTTGGCCTATTTTGTACTGAGATATTGTTCAGCCATGACCTAATGCAGTATTAACAGCAGTCTATGCAATTAGAAAGGAGCCTCCGGTGGCTCAGTGTGTTAAAGCACTGAGCTGCTGAACTTGCAGACCGAAAGGTCCCAGGTTCAAACCCAGGTAGCGGAGTGAGCGCCCGCTGTTAGCTCCAGCTTCTGCCAACCTAGCAGTTCGAAAACATGCCAATGTGAGTAGATCAATAGGTACCGCTCCGGCAGGAAGGTAACGGCGCTCCATGCAGTGATGCCGGCCACATGATCTTGGAGGTGTCTATGGACAACGCCGACTCTTCGGCTTAGAAATGGGGATGAGCACCAACCCCCAGAGTCGGATACAACTGGACTTAACGTCAGGGGAAACTATTACCTTTACCTTATGCAATTAGTGCAAACACATCAAAAAAACTTTTCACATACTTTATTCAAATTATCTGTAATATTTAATATTCATGCAAAAGCTGGAATCATGTAGGACACAAAATATTTTGTAATATTGAGGCGGGAGGTTAAAGAACCCCAGGAAATGCCATATATGGGCAGAGATGGCGACGGCTAGCGACCCGGGTGCATAAGCTCACAGAAACATGTGATTTCTGGGAAATCACGTGTTTCTGAAGAAATGAAAGCTAAAGATAAACAAACTGCGCATGCGCACGCAGGCGCTCTGAGTGATTGTGAACACGACACAGAAAGAGTGCGCCTGGGCCGCTGGTCAGCGCTGATTGGATACAAGTCGAGCCGCGTCACAACTCTAAGCCAATGAATTTGCTTGTGGGCGGGCATAACCCGAACCCTGTAATGTGTATAAATATTTACTCAGCCCACCGCTGGGGGTTCTCCCTGGGAAAGCACCGTGTTGTGCTAGGGGGAACCCCAGCGGCCGCTTGCCAATAAACTGTTTTCTTGGAAAGACTCCAGTTGTCCGTCTCCAATTCCTCCCACTGCGCTCGCAAGGACTGTAGCACAAAGGTTCCGCTACATTTTCTGGTGACCCCGACGTGATTTCCTGTAAGACGGGCCAGGGAGGTGGAGGCGGATCCCGTTGACGGGACGGCCCCGACTCGGCGGCGGGGGCCAGAGACAACTACCGTGAGACGAGGAAGGGGCCCCCTGAACATCCTAAGACCGGCTGCGGTGTTTGTCTCTACAGCCAATGCCGACCGACAGAGGGAGCTGCAACACCAGCGAGGTTCCATAGAAACCAGCCAGGAGGGAAAAGGATCCAGGGAAAAGTCCAGGGGCGAAGGTTGGTCCGACGTCTACAGAAATCTGGCAAGTATAGTGGTTAAATGAGACACTAAGGGAACACCGGCGCCGGGAGGGACACACAAAGGTTCCCAGGGAGGTAGAAAGGGGCTCTGTCTTGTGATTCCTGACGCATACCGTTGAGTGTCCGGGTGCCCAGGCCAAGGCAGTCCCCTCTATTAGGCAGGATGGGAGGGAAAAATTCAAAGAGCTCCACTCCCTTACAATGCATCTTAGATAATTTTGGCTCTTTTGCCACCCGAGCCGTAGCAGGCAATCCAAGGGACCTGAGAGATTATAGACTGAGGAATTTGTGTCAGGGAGAATGGCCAGAGTTTGGGTTAGGTTGGCGAGGAGAAGGGACGTGGGATCTGAAACTGATCCGAACAGTGGAAGAATATTGTGCTGTGAATCATCCGAACCAGTGGGTCTATATTGCTACCTGGGAACGGGTAGTTAGAGAAGATCCAGATTGGGTTCGACAGTGCAAGAATGGCAAATGTATGGTGGTGAAGAAGGAAGGGAAAAAGAAGGAAGTTTTCCAATCCAACGAGGAGGACTACCCAGATTTACAGTTGAGTGTACAGGCCAGACAACAGGAATTATTGCCGCCACCCTTGCTACCGCCCCCACCCCAGGGAACAGTCCCCGGTGCACCTACACTAGGAACGAGACCCCCACCCTACTCTCCAGAGTCAACCGAAGCGGCCAAGAAACACTATCCTAGCCTAGAAAAATATCAGGAGGAAACAAAGGAAAAGAAGAAGTCACAACGGATGCCCAGTGATGCTTCTCCGGCACAAACTCGGAGACATGGAGCTCCGGTGTGGCCTAGTGATTCACCGACCGGGCCGGCCCTCCAGATGCCTTTGAGGACGGTGCCTGTGATAAACAACAGGAATGAGATAGTTCAAGCATACCAGGTAGTGCCTTTCAGTAGTAGTGATATTCTGAATTGGAAGAATAATACTCCACCTTATAGTGAAGAACCCCAAGCTATGGCTAGGCTATTGGAAGGGATTATGGCAACCCATAATCCCACCTGGCAAGATTGCAGACAATTGTTGCATATGTTGTTCACATCAGAAGAGAGAAGAGCAGTGTTGAATAATGGGGTAGCCATAGCCCAGGTTGGGGCCCCACAAGATGGTGATGCAGCCGAGTGGGGAGCACAGAGGTTTCCTGTGGAAATAGATCCCCAATGGGACACTGAGCAAGAAGGACATTTGCAGAGACTGAAAGGATTCCAGCGTATATTGGTAGAAGCGGTAAAGAGGGGCCCGCCGCGACCCGTCAACATTATAAAAATTCAGGGAGTGGTACAGGAAAAATCTGAGTCACCAACAGCCTTTTTGGAAAGGCTGGAGGCAGCATATAGAAAGTATAGCCCGTATAATTTGGAGGATGAAAACGGTAGGAGGGCGATTCAACAGTCTTTTATCAGTCAAGCGGCTCCTGACATCCGGAGAAAGATTCAAAAGCAACCAGGATTTCTAGGAAAGACTATGAATGAATTGTTGGCACTCGCAGATCAGGTTTATATGGCAAGGGACCAGGTAGAAGAGAAGAAGGACAGGAAGAAGAAGCAGGAATACCAAGCATTAGTTACCATGATGGAACAGAGTGCAAGTGGACAGAGAGGAAGAGGAGGATATGCCAGAGGGGGACAAGGAGGAAGAAGAGGGCCCCCTCGGAGGTTAGGTCGAGACCAATGTGCTAAATGTAAGAAGTTTGGACACTGGAAAGGTGAATGCCCAGAAGGAAAAGAAGGAAGTCAGGAAGGACCGAGAGGAAGAGGAAGGCCTGAGAGAGGAAGAAACCCAGGAAGGGGAAGAGGACGTGGAAACTACGTACCTTTTCCTGCGAGAGAGGTGATAGCTGCAGCAGCTGTGATGGAAGAAGAATGGGAAGATATGGATGGAGGAGAGGAATGAGGAAGCCAAGGCAGGTGGCTGTGATGCATTGTAAAGGGCACCAACGTGGAGACGATCCCGTAGTGCAAGGAAATAGGCAGGCTGATCTGGCAGCCAAAGAGGCAGCTAGGCTGCCCCATACTGAACATCAGGTAATGGCCCTACAGGTAGAATTAACTGAACATAACGTTACATATACACCAGAGGAAGAAGAATGGGCCTTAAAGGAGAAGGGTCAGTGGTCAGGAGAACTCATAGTGATGCCAGACGCCCGTGTCTACGTCCCTAAGGACTTGGCATGGCACTTAGTCCAACACATGCACCAAAACACACATTTAGGAAAAATGGCATTGGCAAATCTGCTAGGACGACAGTTGTATATCGATGGATTACATAGCCTAATGGCAGCAGCAGCCCGAAGATGCTGGACATGTATCAAAAATAACCCCAGAGAAGGACCCCTCAAGCCACCAGGAGTCCAACATGTGGGTGGGGTACCCTTTGAAGCTTTAGTCACTGACTTTACAGAAATGCCCCCATACAAAGGATACAAATATTTACTGGTGTTCGTGGACACATACACAGGATGGGTGGAGGCGTACCCTACAAAGACTGAGAAGGCTGTGGAGGTTTCAAGAGCTCTAATGAAAGATGTTATTCCCAGATTTGGCATACCCTTGGAAATTGGATCAGATAATGGCCCAGCATATATTCAACAGGCCGTGCAAGGATTATGTAGAATTTTGGGCATAAAATGGAAGTTACATTGTGCATATAGACCCCAATCTTCTGGAAAAGTGGAAAGAATGAATAGGACATTAAAGGCTCAGCTTGGGAAACTTTGCCAGGAGACAGGATTGCCGTGGATGGTGGTTTTGCCCATGGCATTATTAGGAATCAGATGTACACCACACAAACGGACAGGACTCTCCCCTTTTGAAAGACTCTATGGACGACCCCCTTTGAACTTGAAGGGAGCCTTAGAGACAGGAGCTAAGCAACACCTCATAGGAGAGAAACAGACATTGGCCCAGGTTCAGGCTTTGGGCAGACAAATGCAGCAGTTAGAAAAATACATTTCTGAATTGAACCCACCATTCCCTACCACAACTCTACATTGTTTTTCACCAGGTGACGAGGTTTTGGTCAAGGATTGGAAGATTGAGCCATTGGGACCCAAGTGGCGAGGACCCTATGTTGTGCTCCTGTCTACCCCCACTGCAGTGAAGGTGAAGGAGATTAAGCCGTGGATACATTACACCCGTGTAAAACTAGCACCTGAGGAGTGGCGGACGGAGCGAGTTCCTGGTGAGGACCTGAGACTCAGGATCATCCGGCAACTCCCTGAGGGGTCAACAAGGCCATGAAGCTGATCCCTTCGGGTGCAACGGAGCGTTGGTGGTCAAGTATGTCGCAGCATGGCCCAACAAAGGCGCTCTCCGGGAGATGGTGGCTAGACATTTTGAGAGGAAAAAGTGGGAGACAAGTTATGAGGAGAGGAGGAAAGCGTACTGTGTTTGGTATATTATTTGTGTTGAGTTTTATTCTTTCTTTTTGAAAAAGAGCACATGGGAATTGGATAAAAGAACATGCCAATTATATGTTTGAACAACATGGGAAAGAGGCAACATTGATTTATGAACACCCCCTCACCGTAGGAGATTTTTCATTTCTTCCCGATTTGATTGATGAACCACAGATTGTTTTAGAGGGACTAGAAAAGGTCCAGAACGCGTGGCCACCCACTCTATTTTGAAACATATCCCGGAAGTTAAACTCCACCCGATTCCGGCGTTTCAGATATCATGCCTCCACAAGAGGCCTGTGCTTCTGCCATGGGGGGCTGGAGGTTGATAATTCCATGTGGAAACATTGGGGACCCAGACAGGCATTCTTTTCCCGGTTAGGAAACTACTCCTATTGCCGGGACCGTTTCTATCTACATGGTCTGTATAACAGATCATATGCCTTCCCTAATCTAGCTGATACCGAGTGGACATCTATGTACCCCGAATATCTTCCCCCCGAACCTATTCACCCCGAGGACATGTTCAAAACTGACAATTCTACTGATGGTAAGATGGGATATCTTCCTTATCTTAGTTGGGGGACTGGTCAGGTAATACGGCCCGTTAGGACCCTGCCTGATATGCCGCCTTCATGGTTAATCAGAGACCCCAACTTGTGGTTCTTTTTTGATAAGTGGGCAACAAACTATCACCCAGGAGGCTATCAATGTGTTGGAATAGGATACTTAACTTTCCCCGTTAGAGTTTATCATAAAACACGACTTAGATGTAAGCGAGACATAATCCAAACCGATCCTCTGGGACCAGAATGTATAGATGAAGTAATTATTAATAAGGCTTTGTCAGGCTCAGAAGCTTCTCGTGTAGGAGGAGGCTTGGTCACTGGCTTATTGACCCTGGGTCCCTACCCAGGGATTGTAGCCCAGGCTAATCGTAGAAGTGTTCTAGGTCTGACTTGCCGTCTTGAAAAGTCCATAAATGCCACTGGTAAAATTTTCCGGGAAATCCAGTCTGAAGTAGAAGAAATCAGCCAGATGGCCCTACAGCATAAGCTGGCCCTTGACTACCTACTGGCGGCCAGGGGGGGTTTATGCGCCATGGTTAGAGGGCGTTGTGTAGTGAAATTTCATAACTTGAATAGTACTATTGAAGATGACATCGAGTCATTGCAAAAGTTAATTTACAATAATGTCCAGGAGGTAGAAGGTTGGTCTCCCTTCTCCTGGGTGACTAGCTGGTTACCCTCAGTAGAATGGTTGAAGGACATATTGTTGGTAGGGATTTTAGGATTGTTCATTGTTCTCATAGTTATGTGCTGCACTCCAATAATGATGCAAATGTGTACTAGGTGTGTCACACAATCTTTACCTGGGAAAAGATAGCCATACTCCAAGCCAAGTGGGATTGGATGGAACCATAATGCTTTGCTTCAGCTTTTGTACACGCACTTCGCAAAAAGAAAATGGGGGAGTGAGGCGGGAGGTTAAAGAACCCCAGGAAATGCCATATATGGGCAGAGATGGCGACGGCTAGCGACCCGGGTGCATAAGCTCACAGAAACATGTGATTTCTGGGAAATCACGTGTTTCTGAAGAAATGAAAGCTAAAGATAAACAAACTGCGCGTGCGCACGCAGGCGCTCTGAGTGATTGTGAACACGACACAGAAAGAGTGCGCCTGGGCCGCTGGTCAGCGCTGATTGGATACAAGTCGAGCCGCGTCACAACTCTAAGCCAATGAATTTGCTTGTGGGCGGGCATAACCCGAACCCTGTAATGTGTATAAATATTTACTCAGCCCACCGCTGGGGGTTCTCCCTGGGAAAGCACCGTGTTGTGCTAGGGGGAACCCCAGCGGCCGCTTGCCAATAAACTGTTTTCTTGGAAAGACTCCAGTTGTCCGTCTCCAATTCCTCCCACTGCGCTCGCAAGGACTGTAGCACAAAGGTTCCGCTACAATATGTTAGTGGGTATTTCCTAAAATTAAATGTCTGAGACTAAGGTTGCATTAAAGTGAAAGGGAGGGGAACTTATCTTTTAAAACCCACTTGTATAGTCTAGTAGTGCTATATCATATGTTTTGTTTCCCTCCTGTACAAATATATGCATCACTGAATGCAGGTGATGTTACTGAAGATAACTACTGTCTTCATTGGCTCACAACTGGAACAAATTAGTAAATCAAGAATTTAAATTGAGAAGACAAATATTGTGGCCTTCCAGATGCTGTTTACTCCAAATCACACTAGTGCTGCTCACACAGGAAATGGCAGATATGATAGGAATTGTAATCCAACAACATCTGACCCACCTGTGGTTTACAATCATGTAGAGAAAGCTGTGTAAAGAACCACAGGAACAACTACTCAGATGTTGCTCGTATATTTAACACACGCACACATGCACTAGGAAGGAAGGAAGGAAGGGCTGCTGCATTGTTTGCATTTTGTTGTTTGAGAAGAAGCAAATAATTTGTTAATATATCCCCTTTATAACTAACCTTGTGCTTGAAACTGTAGGAGATTGATAATGCCATGCCAAAAAAAAAAACAAACAAACCTGGGCTTTGGTACCATGTTGTGATATCAGTTCTTTGATGATTATTTGTAAGGTCAGAGAACAGCAATTTGGGAAAAGAATAAAGCAGGATTGAAACTCACATCTGCAAGGCAACAAACAAACCTACCACTTTCCTCCAGTTGAGTGATCTAATCTTTCAGTTTCAGGTACGAGATCTTAAAAAACCTCAGTCCCTATGGAAAGTGATTTATGTTGAAGTTAGGGCATAATCAAAAAAATAGTTTTACTCTAAATGAGTCTCAGGAGTAGATCTGTCAATTTTTGATTGCAAAAACATAAATAAACATTAGTCCCTAGGAAGACAAGGATGCAGAGCTAAGCAGAAGGTGCAACCTGGCCATTAAGAGCAAAGCCTGATAAATTCACAGGTTGAGTAGAAAATGGCATATCACAAAAACAGCAAGAATCTTGTGCAAGGAAGTTCTCTCCAACTCAAAGTAGTTTTTTCTTGTACCCAAGTTACTAATATTAAACTGGGATGCATCTGTACAGTAGATTTAAGGTAATTTGACATAACTTTAAATGTTATAGCTCAATGATATGGAATCATGGGAGTTGTAGTTTGGTGAGGAACTACCACTATTTGACAGAGAAGGCCAAAATTTTGTAAAACTGCAAGTCTTGTGATTCCACAGGATTGAGCCCTGGCAGTTAAAGTAGCATCAAATTGCATTAATTCTTCATTGTAGATGCACCCATGGTGTATTATTATAGCATCAACTTTTATGTGTGATTGTCTGAAAGCTGGTGATTGTCTGAAGATTGGTTGCCTTTTCTTGATTGTCTTTTTTTAAAAGGAGAGAACAGTAAGTGTGTGGCAGATGTCTATGACTGGATCCAGAGGAACTGAGATGCTTGTAATCAGATACCAGTAAGTATATGGGGACAGGTCATTGCAAAAACAATTGACGAATGGTATTTGACAATTACTAATTTTGCTTATCTAATAGGTTCTTGAACGGAATAGCCACTTTGGAAGTCTACTTCAGGGCAACAGAGGGTATGAGGTATATACATATCAATTGCCTCTACTAGAGAAACAACACACATATTTCAGGAAAATTCAAAGCATATGGAGCAGAACCCTTCTGAGACTTGGTGAAGCAGAAAGTTTTGTTGATGTAACTCCTAGGAATGGTGGAAAGGATATAGATATCCAGTCTGTATGTGTCTCTTTGCCTATGTTGGTTTAGAGCTGTACCTAAACATAAAACTGGAACCCCCTTCTTCCCTGGAAGTGTTGAAGATGTTTGGGTAATATTTTGTGTACACCCGTCTCAGCGTGCTCCTTATGTAAGACATCAAAATTGTAATAGTGAGCACAAATGGCAGTTGAACAAACATAGCATCCCTATGAAGTCCAGTCCGGAGCTAGTTCCGGTATTTTTGTTTCACAGCTTTGAAATTGCTATTGATTTCACTTTCCCAAAGAAATATGTACAGAGGACAAAACATTTCTTGTTCTTACCCTCACTCATGTTTCTGTGTGGCTACCATCTTGTAAAAAGAACCCTCTGTCTTCAGACAACATGAAAATAAAGTTATGATGCTTGTCTTGAGGAGTTTTGTGCATGTGTGAAATTTCACACCATCTGCTTTCAAGAATAAACAGATGTAGGCCTTCAGAGTATGCAGTTCTTCCGTCTCTCCCTTCTTCTTTTGTGCGTGAAGGGAGAAAGGTCTAATCACTGTTGGGAAGAAATCATAGTTTTCTTTTTCATGAGATTGGGAAGACTGGTTTGTGCAAAATAAAGTTTGTTCAGAGACCAAGATATAAGCCCATGATTCACTACATTTTCATAACTTGTTATTAACATGTCTTTGAATTGGCACTGTCCACACTAATAAGCTTTTAGCTAGCAAGTTAGGGCAATACAAGAATATGGAATGTGAAATGACTAATGGAATGGCCTTGGATTATGATTTCGGATGACTTGATTTTAATAATTGATTTTTAAGACTGATGTTTTAATTTGTTGGTTTTAATGTAGTTGTTTATTTTAATGTATGTATGTTTATGGAATTAAATTACTTTATTTTAGTAAGGCCGCTTTGAATCCCTTTCGGGGTGAGAAAGGCAGAATATAAATGGAGTAAATAAATAAATAAATAAATGAAAACTTCTACACAACTGCTATGCTGTTTTAATTGTCTTTTCCTTACCTATGCAGTGCTTGAAACTATGGTTTGATTAGATCAGTGGTTCCCAAACTTATTTCGCCTGCCGCCCCCTTTCCAGAAAAATATTACTCAGCGCCCCCTGGAAAGAGGGACGTGGCTTAGAGGGGTGGGCGTGGCTCCTGCTCAAGGGGGCGGGGCTGAGCCTCTCCCCTAGTCCAAGATGCAGGGCTGAGAGGGGGAGGTGGGCGGGGCCACAAATGGGCGGTCAGGACTGGGATGGGCGGAGTTATGAGCTCTGAGGCAGGGCTGAGCTTCTATCCCTGTCTTGCAGTGCCTGCCAGGACACAGGGGGAGGGGCTAGAGGAGGGGGCGGGGCCTCTTCCCAAGTGCCTGATGGGGATGAACCTCTATACCCCGCCCCCATGTTCTAACAAGCACCTCAGTGGAGGTATATAGAGGCTCAGCCCTGTCTTGGGCTCTTGGAAGGAGGCCCTGCCCCCTTCCCTAACTCCGCCCTCTGTGTCCCAACAAGCACCTCAGGAGAGGTATAGATTCTCAGCCCTGTCTCGGGCTCTTGGGAAGAAGCCACGCCCATTCCTCTAACTCTGCCCCATGTGTCCTGACAGACGGCTCAGGTGCTCAGCCCTGTCTCCGGCACTTGGGAAGAGGCCCCACCCCTCCCCTGGCCCTGCCCCCATGTCCTAATAGGTGCCATCAACATCCCCCTGGATCGCTACAGTGGGTAGTGCCCACTTTGGGAATCACTGGATTAGATGCTTAGAGAATCTCAGAGCAGTTCTACACAAACATTAAATCTGAGTTAAGAAGTGGATTAAAAGGAACTGGTTACACTGCAAAGCACCTACACAATCGCCCCAGGATCGGTTTGAGGCTGGAACAGTGGCCACAGTATCTGCTGATTGCAGATCTGATTTGCATCCAGTATTGTTTTTTTATCCAGTCTGCCGTGATGCACTGATGTGTATCACCATGTCCGTTCAGGATCAATGCTAGGCTGTTGCAGGGCACAGGAAATGAGAACAAAGGGATGGAAAGCAAAAGTCCCAGTGAGAATGATGTGTTTTTCTTTCTTGGGGGTCCTTGTATACCTCCCGGTCAATTGTGTTTTGGCATTTAAAAAACTGTGTCAGTGTTAGGGCTGTCCCGACAAGCGCCCCCTTTTTTCAGTCTCGAATTTGAGTCTTTTATGGGATATACCCAGTTTGGCTGCAGTGGATTTTCTGGCTTATTCCAGAGTTTCTGGTGAGTGCTTTAATGCACTGCTTCTGGCTTAATGAGTGCTGCAGTGCACCTTATACGGTTTTTTGATTCCCCACCCTTGAGCCAGCTTAAAACTGCGTTATAGTGCCTGTGTAGAACTGCCCTTATCCACCAACATTCACAAAACTACATTTTAATTAATCTATGTTTAATGTTTGGTTTTAATTGTAATTGTTATTTTTGGAATTGTATGCTGGGCATCAAATTGTTGCCGATTGTGAGGCTGCCTTGAGTCCCCTTCGGGGTGAGAAGGGCAATATACAAGTATGGGAAATAAATAAATAAATACATTTCTTAAAATGGGATTTTCATTCTCCACTAAAGGAGGAAGTAAGTTTAGCTTGGAGTCATGTACCTTACTATAACCTTTGTGAACACTTTCACAGGACTACTCTGGCAAATATTCTTTAAAAATAGAATATTAATCCCTATATTTGTTTCTAGACCAGGATTTAAGAGCCTTAAGACATTGTCTATTAGCCCCAGTGCCACACAAATCTGGCAGCAATGGCTGAGCTTTTTACTGTAGCAGTTCTTGGTGGATTATGCCCACAGCGATTGTTCTCCTGATCCCAGCATCTCTTATCAGATAAAATGTTGGGGGTGGTGTTTAGTAGGTATTCCAGTTGGCAGCCATCCAGCTTCCCTTCCCATTCAAAATTTTGCAAGCTATTTTCAGATAGAGAACAACCTTACAGAGCACTGTCCTGACCTCTACCAAGTGAGGTTTTGGAGTAGGGCTTTTTAGAGCTATGAATGGTTAATGAACAATTCTTTGGAACTCGAATGCTTGCACAAACATAGCTTACTAGAAGTTGGTTGGATAAATAAGTATAATTTTTGCTGCAATGAGAATCAAGTTTATGTTTGTGTGTGTGCGCATGCTAAAAAATCTTAGTGTTTTAACAAAATAGTTTTTATATTTTAGAAATGCTCTCCTATCCCGACATACAAATCTATTTAATTGATTAATTTCTCCTAAGATGTTTCAGAGTTGCTAATAAGCCTACCTGATTCAAGCAACTGTCTCGTTGCTAACAAGGCAACTGCATTCCCACAGTGAGCTGACATCTGCTGTTGTGAAGTCAGCTGGTAGATCACAGCCCTCTAATGTGCTGATTTTTCATACTCAAACTATAGGTAATGCTTAATATTTCTCTGCTGTTATTTGAAACAGTAAGTCTTGGTGACAATTATTTCAGGATCATTAAAACAGTGGCGCAGTGGGTTAAACTGCTGAGCTGTGGAACATGCTGACTGAAAGGTCAGCAGTTTGAATCTGGGGAATGGGGTGAGCTCCCACTGGCAGCCCCAGCTTCTGCCAATTTAGCAGTATGCAAACATGCAAATGTGAATAGATCAATAGGTACCACTCGGCAGGAAGGTAAAGGCGCTCCATGCAGTCATGCTGGCCACATGACCTTGGAGGTGTCTACGGACAACGCCGGCTCTTTGGCTTAGAAATGGAGATGAGCACCAACCCCCAGAGTCGGACACGACTAGACTTAATGTTAGGAGATAGACTTAATGTCAGGGGATAACCTTTACTTTTATCTTTACTAAAAACCTAACCTAGTGCACAACACTGGCTATAGAATTTTAAATGGCTATTGATTGCTTTATGAAAAGTAACACTATTTCATGAACAAAATGTTGATTGTGATGTTCCGGTATAAATGATAGTTGAGATGATAGTGTACCCAGTTATACCATGATGTACATGGATCTGTATTCTGGGGAACTACTCTATTCTATTAGAAAATGAGTTTTGTGAATTATGAGGAAAACATACAAGGATCCCCTTATCCAAATATTGATTTCTCTAGGCCAAGAGTAATGGAGAAATACAGGGAGGGATCAATCAAAGGTGGCTCCCTTCTTTGTGTGTGTTTATGCTGCAATGTCTGAATACATGTATTTTTAGGAAGCTTTCAGCAGGGACTACACATGGAAACGTGTGTCAAGAGAAGAGTCATTTAAGATATGCACACTCATACCCCTGCTCAATTAATTCCTTAGTTTTATCAAAATACATTTTATTTTCTGTAGGAATTTTACCACAGCAGGAAACTTCACAGCCATCTTTATTTATTTATTTGCAAGAAGAATGTTCAAATCATACCACAATTTCATTTTGGATTAAATTGGGTGATGACTCATATTTCAGATTTTTTTTTTATCTTTCCCATCATGTTATCAGCTGTCAGATTTCCAACAAGACATTCAGAAAGGCAAGTAGTCCATGTGCATCTTGGTCTCTACTGATATTTTTTGGTGGTTTCCACATAGGTGTCCCGAACCTAGCGGAATAATTTTTCCTTTGAAATCTTTAAACCCCAAAGCTATCATACTTTGGAAGTGTATACCAGCACAGGTATAAATTGTGAAGACAGTAGCTTCTTATAGATGTTGTATTCAAGTAGATTAACATCTATTATGAGAAATCGTATTTTGATGGAATGTGTATGACTTCCACCAAAATATACATGAGATGGGAATAACCATAACAAATATACACACTCTTTTGTTATTCAAATAACCTTGGGAAAATCAGGGCACAGTTACCACTGTGGTATCACTCCCTTTCCCCTATATAAACAGAACCCATACGTATGGAGGAGTATCAGCTGATGTTTATTAGGTTTGATTGTACAGAATATGAGGTCTCCCAAATCAAGAGGTTATCAGGATGAAATCAACTTCATGTGGTTCACTATCAGATCTATGTTCCATTGTTTGAGGCCCATCTACATTGCCATTATAATTCAGATTGAATTATATGATATGGTCAATGTATTATGTACAATGAACTGGATTATATAAATCTACATGGATCATATAATGCAGTTTAATTTGCAGTTTAATGACAGGGGCCCAAGATTCTTCCTGCTGATTGGTAATAGTGATGAGGATTAGGTGGACTGTGATCCATTTGCCTAAACAGTTGGATAATAAGGGTGCTTGGAGGGGTTCTTGAGGGAGTTCAATGGTGTTATGTATGGTCCAGATTTTCCATAGTTGATAAATGATTCTCCTGTTATAAGTTATCCAATAAAACTCATACAGACAATCAGATAGACAGACAGACACTTGTATACTTAACCATAACCAGTAGATTTAAGTAGATGGTTTAAAGTAGTTCTTTGTATTTAAGTGTAGAACATGAACAGTCATACACAACTTTGGTGGGGGTGACTGCCTTTAACAACATGAGTGAGGAGTATTGAATTCTCCTTGTGCCTTTTAATAGTCCTTCTCTCAGAGCTTGGAAATCTTACTTTTTGTGATAACAGTTTATTTATTTATTTATTTACAGTATTTATATTCCGCCCTTCTTACCCCGAAGGGGACTCAGGGCGGATCACATTGCACGCATATAAGGCAAACATTCAATGCCATAACATAGAACAGAGACAGAGACAGACGCAGGCATGGGCTGGCCTTGAACTCATGACCTCTTGGTCAGAGTGATTTGTTACAGCTGGCTGCTAACCAGCCTGCGCCACAGCCCGGCCAATTCCCACAATCTCGATTTGAGGAACATATTATTTCCAAGCAGTGCCCTTCCCTCCATGCAATATACACCCAGCTGAGGTCCCTTATAAGGTTAGAACTTGGAACAAGCCATGGAAGAGTCTTTAAGGAGGAAAATTACAAGGAAGAGCAGATTCTACACTCATGGCCCATTTGGGATGAGTGGTGTGTTTTAAAGTCACAACACTGCTATGTCACATCTGATTCATCACAGATTCTTGGGAGTGCTTAGTGAGTCCCTTTGGGGAGATAATAAAGATTATTATTATTATTATTATTATTATTATTATTATTATTATTATTATTTTACTGACACAAAAACATAGTATGACACAGCAAACAAGATGTATATGCTGAATTTCATATCACAAAATCACAAGTCGAACACTTCCCAAGTGTTTAGGACTGTGTGATGTATTTTTGAATGATGCACGCAGATCCAAGTAAGGTGGCCTTCTGTCAATGTTTATTGTTTTCAGATGCAGTGTGCCGATTACCACTGGCATTACCTGTACTTGTTTATGCCAGAGCCTTTGCAGTTTGATTCTGAGGTCCTGATAATGGGTGAGTTTCTCCTGTTGTTTTTTATGGATGCTGAGAGCTGTGCTGGTGGTCGTGTAACTACCAGCAGATCCAACCAAGTCAGAGAGGTCTCAGCTGAGGAGTGGAACTAAGAGCATCTAATCCATTAGCACTACAGAGAAACAAACCAAAACGATGTATATACTGGCTCAGTTGTTGCCCAGGATAAAAAGGACGATGGTGGATGCTGCTGATTCTGGACATCTATCGAAAAGTGGGCTACAGAACCAAAATACAAATGAACAATCACAGAAGCAGCAGAAATATACAATGCCAGAAAACCGCACTATTATTATTATTATTATTATTATTATTATTATTATTATTGACACAACGACGTTGTATGACACAGCAAACAAGATAGGTATGCTGGATTTCGTTTCACAAAATCACAAGTCGAACACTTCCCAAGTGTCTACGACTGTGTGATGTATTTTCGGATGATGCGTGCAGATGCCAGTAGGGTGGCCTTTTGCAGTTGGCAGATTGTGATTTTGTCAATGTCTATTGTTTCCAAATGCCGGCTGAGATCTTTTGGCACGGCACCCATTATTATTATTATTATTATTATTATTATTATTATTATTATTATTATTATTAAAGTTATTGTTTGAACTATAACTTCCAGAATCTTGCAGCCAATGGCCATGAGCATGACACATTCTGGTTGGGAGATTCTGTTACTGCCTCATCACACTAGAGCATGAATCCAGTTTAAATCCAGTTTCTGCCTCTTGCAGAATTTTGGGGTTTGTAGTTTGGTGAGGCCCAGGACCTGTCTGGCTGAGCTGTTTAAAGCCCCCTCTCTAAAGTGGATTTAAAGTGGATCCAAGCTCTAATGTGATGAGGCCTGTGAAAAGTTAGTTTTCCAAGCTCTGATTTTTGGGTTATTTATTGAGGAGTTCATAATAAACAATGGTGGTACATCTCATCTAAATGTACAGATTGCAATTATGTAAAGAATAGATTTCTGACTCTTGTATCCCTCATATGTTGATTATGAGAGTTTGACTATCTGCCCCCTACCCCCCCCCCCCCCCCGGCGTGTTTTTTTAAATTGTTTTTTGGTTTTTTTGCTGTAGCAGTGGGGAAACTCCGGACCACACTGATTCATCTGGTACTCCTGCTGCTTTGGGGACGGCAATACTTTTTTAAACAGAAGATGCTAACTCACATGGAGGTATTATGTGGTTGCAACCAAGATTTTTCTTCAGTGCATTGACACTGGAGTGCAGGTGTGCAAATACAGCTGTAGCAGCTGCTTGCACAACCGACATGAACGGTCTGTTGTAAATGGCTGTGGTGACCCTGTTTATAAGCAGGTCCAAAGAACTGGGGCAAAAGCAGCATGGATGCAAACAAGTCTGATCTCCACTATACAATAGGAATAATGCCAGAAACAAATGTGACCTGTGATTTTAAACTGAACATTCTCAACACTGAACTATAGCAAGAGGAAACGATGAAACATTTTTATAAGGTAAAGCAAGAAACAGAAATGAAGTCTTTGGCAGCATAAGAACAATTCTACAAATCACCCATACTTATAGAAGTTATCTTCATCGGTCTTTCTCCTTCCGGCAATACAAATTGTCTTTCAATATGTTATTACAACTCACAGCTTTTTGGTGTGTCCTATTAGTTTCATTAAATCAACTATAATATCAGAAGACCCTGAAGGGGCATTAAGTGGAAGGTTAATATATTAATAGTAGAGTTATAAAAAGATTGAGGAAAAGTGGCTCAGCTTTTTATTATCTTATATAATAATAATAATAATAATAATAATAATAATAAATAATAATAATAACAACAACTATGTCTTTGTGTCAATAATATAACAATATAAGACTTTATTTCTAGACTGCCCTCTCTCCTCGAAGGGACTCATTCAATGCCATAAATAAGTATAAACACATCAAAAATTAGAGAATGATACACAACAATAACAGTAAACTTATAACAAAGGAATTAATCGTCAAAATAAAAATATTCCAGTAAGACATAATAACACTAATAGCATGAGTTAACATTAAGACATATATCCTAAAAGACAATTAAAATATGTTAAAAATAACTATCACAGGTGTTCACTTAAAATGTATCATAGCATCCATGAGGTAGAAATAAGTTAGCCAGCATTCTGATGGCATTCATTTAAAGTGTCCTAGTCCTCTTCCTCTCCATACGCTAAAGTCCATAGGTGCATTTTCAAGAGTTTTTTTTTAAAGGAGAGGAGGTTGGGGCCATTTTAATGGGGAGCGATCACAGAAAAGGCCCCCTCTCTCATTCCCACCAGTCTCACTTAAGACAAGCTGTGGGAGTGAGAGCAGGACCTCCTTCACTGACCGCAGTGCACGTGATTGCTTATATGGGGAGATGCAATCATATAAATAGTCAGGACCTGAACCATTTAGGGCTTTATAGGACTTTGTATTTAGCACAGAAGCCGACCGGCAACCAGTGGAGCTGCCATAGCATGGGAGTAGGGGCTCCAGTTAGTAATCTTCCCCATCCCAAGAAAGATATAATTATATTATCTATTTGGATTGAATATTTTGTGAGAGATTAAATGTAAAGAAACATTTTAAAGAGTCTAGGTATGTTTTGCATGACCTATTAAAAAGCCCCTTATGTTCAGACCACTCAAATCAATACATTGGAGCATGATCTATTAGGGTAGAAAGGAGCATCCATTGTATATTTAAAGATCCAAAACTCTCTTCCTGTTGAATTGATTCTGACTTCTTTAGTTTTCATTTAATAATACCCTTAGGCTTATGAGCTTTATTTTGACATATGAAATTTAATACGAGTTTAGACTGTTACTTCTCAAAAGGAACACATTGCAGTAAAAGGTCCAAAGCCAATATGAGTCCGACCTACAGTTTCCCCATGCATTACAGTACTATCTTTTCAGTATTTGATTGTAAATGGTTATTTTCTACAAAACTTCTTATTTATGGGCAATATTTGTTTTTGAATCCCTCTGTTAAAAAAACATTTCTTTAATAAAATGAATAATAAGAAAGTAAATTCAGTTGTCTGTCACCTTTTGCGAAAGATCACTGCTTCATTTCAAAATCAGAAGGTAACAATAAGTATGATGCACACTTGTTTTTAAATGGGGAAAAAAACCTTCAGATCCTCTGCCTTGAGATCCTGACATAAAGACACAAGGGAACATGTAAGGAAAACAGTTTTTCCTGCCTGGAAAACAGTGAAGTGTAGACAGAGGTCTTTGTTATGGGAATCAATAGCTGTGTTCCCATGCATAGCCAAATAATCACTTTTTGCATAGTGGCATCCATATAGACTTATCTGCTTCAGACTTTGTTGTTGAACCTGCAATCATGGCTGTTTTGATCATTAACAGCCCCCCTTTACCCTTGTTAATTTTCTACATCTGTGAGTCTTTGCTGAGTCTGCAACCTTGCGATTATGCCCTGCTGGGGAACAGACATTCATGCTCCACGAAAACATGTTTTGACAAATAATATAATAATTTGTTAAAGAATGTCAAGCAGAACAGCAGTTAAATAGAGTGCAATCACTTGAAACCACTGCAAATAAGCTCCATAATGAAAATTTCAAAGAATTGGAGTAACAAAATATGCATAGATTCCAGTATAGATCCTTACTCCCTCCATTCCCCAACCCACAAAATAAATCAAATACAGAACATGTACATTAAATTTCCAAGCTGGAACACTGATTTTGTTTTTTTAATGCTTTTCAGAAATAATAAAAATGAAATTGTTTTAAGAATACTAGCAGCAATGTAAATATGCACTATCTTTGTCCTAAAATTATATGTAGTTATACAAAAAAGGCAAAAATATGGATTTCTGATCATTTTCAGACATGCATAGTTTCCTATTTCTCTTTTGTTATGGCTGCTAACCAATCTGAGAACATTTAGCTGGGCAGTTGTTTCCCATTCAACTAAAGTGTTGATTAATCAATCACATTTAAATAATTGTAGTTATAGCCTCACCACAGATATATATTTTCTGAAAGACTGGAGTGTTGTTATCATCTGTGTTCTGTGATGGGTGACAACAGGAACTATAAAACAGTCTCTCCAGAGGTACATTTCACCCAACTCTTACCTGTTTAGTATACTATTAAAGTCTAGCATGCTTTCAATTAAATGGTACTTTAGTTATAATGCTTTAAACTGCTGCTGTTTTAATAATTTCACTGTTGATCATCTTTGTCATTGTGATGTATCATTCTTAATGCTGAGTAGTCCTTTAGCAATTTCTGGTCAGGTCTGTTTAATTATTATAATTTTGGTATAATAATAACATGTTTACAATTTAATACAATTATTGAACTTCTGGTTAGAAGGAAGTGTCATCTTTGATATTTTTATTTGTTATTGCCTAGTATATAATAATAATACACTTTATTTATATTCTGCCCTTCTTCCCTATGGGACTCAGAGCGGATTACAACATTTATATACATATGCAAACATTCAATGCCTTTACAATCACATGAGATACACAAACACGAACAAAGGCAAGGCTTCCCCTTTCATTTCCGGCTTCTGGAGGTGGTGCTCATCTCTGGCTCTGGAGGTGCTTTTCTCAATTTTCAAGCTGAGGAGCCTGCATTGTCACCTCCTGGTCATGCTTGGAGCGTCTCTTTGCCTTTTTCCGCCAAAGCAGTACCTATTTATCGACTCAGATTTGCATGTTTTCAAACTGCTAGGTTGGCACGAACTAGAGCTGACAGACGGGAGCTCACCCTGTCTCGCGGATTTGAATTGCCGACCTTCTGGTCAGCAGTTCATCAGCACAAGGATTTAACCCATTGCACCACCGTAGCCCCTAGTATATGGCAGGCCAGTTAAAAATATCAGATATTTTCAGTCTTAAATTTAAATCTGATGAAGAAAACCAGTTCTTATCAATTTATCAAATGTAACTGACATTCTAAAAACATGCAATTGGATTAAATTCTACTGGACAGCGTGTGCCTGGATCTATACTATATTATATGATTAATATATGAATAAATGTGCATAGAATAGGGCATGATTTGGCTGTTCTTGGTTTAAACTTTGTTTTTATATAATGATTTTAATTGGGTAAAATAAGTTATTCACAATATGATAAAATAAGGAATATAGGTGTAGGGAAAAAGAGAAAAGGGGGAAAGAAAAAGGTTCATGGTTGTGGGAAAGTGGGGGATGGAGGGAGGAAAAGGTTTTTCGACTTCCAATCTTCTTCATTGTGGTTTATAGTGTCCTTGTTAAATTATGTTTAGTTTCTACTTCCCCTCTTCATCCTTCTTTCAGGTGTGACAGTTTTTCTCTTTCTCTTTTGTTTTATTATGTTATCATTTTTTCTTGTGTCTTGTATTCTTTAAAAGGTAACCAATCAATTGGTTTCTTTGGTTTACCGTGTTGGTTTGCTAATAACTGGGTTAGTTTATCCATATTCATAATTTCCATTATTTTTATAACTAGTATTCTATTGGAGGTATTTTTTTGTTTGTTCTCCAATTCCTTGCATAGACTATTCTAGTAGTCGTAACTAAGTAATTGAAAAGCATGTCTTTATTTTTGTCCAGATGGATGTCAATTATTCCCAATAAGAAGTATTCTGGTTTCAGCTGAATTTTTATGTCGAGTATATTCTGGATTTGTTTCTTGTATTTTCTTCCAAAAATGCCTTCCTATTCTGCAGGTCCACCACATGTGGTAAAAAGTACTCACATGGGCTTTGAACTTCCAACATTTATCTTGCATATTTTTATAAGATTTTGCTAACTTTTGGGGAGTTATGTATCATTGGTACATCATTTTGTACCAATTCTCTTTTAAGTCATAGGCGTATGTGTATTTTAATTTGTATTTATATATTTTTCCCAGACATCTAGTTTTGTTGTATGACCTACATTAGCTGCCCATTTGACCATACACTTTTTTACTTGCTCTGTTTCTGTCGACCATTCAAGCAATTTCTTACAGATTTTTGTAATTACTTTCTTTTCTGATGACATTATTTTGTCGCAAAAGGACTCTTTTTCATCAAATCCTATTACTTTATCTTTATTATAATATTCTGGGGCTAATTACAGGGAAAATACAACACCCCTACTAAAGCAGCTCCACTGGCTGCCAATAAGCTGCCGGTCCCAAATCAAGGTGCAAGTGATGGCCTATAATGCCCTACACAGCTCAGGCCCTGCCTATCTCCATGATCACATCTCCTCCTACAAACCAGCGTGGGCATTAAGATCTGCCGGGGAGGCCCTCCTTTCACTCTCACCACCATCACAAGCATGGTTGGCGGGGACAAGGGAGAGGGCCATCTCGGTGGTGGCTCCCTGGCTCTGGAACATCCTTCCCAGAGAGATCAGACAAGCTCCCTCACTGTCTTCCTTCCACAAGGAATTGAAAACTTTGTGGTTTCTGGGGATCTTTGAGCAGGATTAGTCCCTGGTTCTCCCTTTTGATCCCAGCTCAGCACTTTATCCGCTTCCTGGCCCCAAGCCCTCCTGTTGCACAAGTCTTGAATAGCACTTTATATTTGGCCATTTCAGTGTTGAATTCTGGGTCACCATACCTGGCCCGTAAAGAGAGTTTTGTTACTAGTTTTATTTTTCATTCTTTGGATCGTATGTTGTGTATTTATGTTTACCATTTGTATTATTTTAAATTGTTGTATGGTTCTGTTTATTATGTTTATTATATTGTACTGTAATTTTTATCATGTTGGAAATCGCCCTGAGTCCCCTGAGGAGATAGGACGGTATATATATAAATAAATAAATAAATAAATAAATAAATAAATAAATAAATATTATTATCTTAATTGTCTAAACTGAAACCAGGAAATGTTCTTGTATACTTACCACTTCATCACATAACTTAAATACACTGAGTTAAAATTTGGTATTCTGTGGATCCACTACATTCGTTGTGGTTAAAGTGCAGTTTTTGAGTCTTTTAAAGGTGGAGGGCAGCATTTTTTCCGGAAGAGATGAGGAAATTGATATTTCTCAAAACTTCGGATGCTTTGCCAAATTTGGAATGAAGTAGCCCTCTTTGCACTCAGGTTAGAATCGCCCAATTTGTGGGAGGAGTCAAAATAAACTTTTTGGGCAATTTCCGCCATTTCCTTTTGCTCCACAAGCAGGAAGGTTTGCTTGTAAGCTACCTCATAATGCTTCTACTTTGCAAAAAAATAAAATAGCCTTTTAAGGTACCTCTTTCCCTTTCTTCCTTGATTTGTCTGTGTCCTGTGTTGGGAGGGCCAGTGCTGTTCCACATAGGATTTCCTCCCATCCCTTTTTTCTCTCTCTCCCTCTCTGCTTTTGAGAATTGTGGGAGTTGTAGTCCAAAACACCACCAGAGCCTCTGCTTCTGCCATTCCAAATGGGATTCCCTCCCACTCCTTTTCTCTCTTGCTCCCTCTCTACTGTTGGGAATTGTGGGAGTTGAAGTACCAAAAAGCACCGAGAGGGATGGTGGGCGGGATCAAATGTCTGCAATGTGGAAACCTCTTCACTGAAAAATGCACAAGACAACTGAGTGCACTAAACAGTGTGATTCCAAGGTAGGGAAAAATTCCTTTTTATTACGGAATGGAGTTAGACTGAACTCTCTTCTTCTGAACTCTTCTGAACACTTCCCAGCGTAATCTGATGAAGTCCTTAGTTAATCTATTCTTGAGTTTTTAAAACATAAGTTCCATTTTGTTTCTTCAATGTTTCTCTGTATGTGGGCCACTTTTCCCAGCCCATTTCCCTTCTCTGTCTTTGTTACTAATAATGTTTAGTAGTTACTTTATAATGTCTAAAACATTTCACATGCATGAATTCAAACTTTAAATTGGGGAGTGAGAAGCTGAGATACCAGTGTACTTATTGTGGGGATTACGTTCCAGGACCACCGGCAATAAGTGAAAATCCGTGAAGTAGGGACACTATATTTAATATTTATACATTATTTTAGAAGTTATACACTATTTTAAGTCTTTATCAACCAATCATGTGTTGATAAATCGCCTCCTCCTCCTCCCGTTGCCGCTTGGGCTCCTTTTCTCTCCCTTTGGCTTCTCCTTCCTCCCTTCCTTAGGCTGTAAATTGTAATTTTTAATGATTTATAATTTTCTTTTAGAGTTTATTGAAAAACCACGAAACAGCGAATCCACGAAAAGTGAACCGTGAAGTAGTGAGGGAACACTGTATCTCGCTTAAGGCCACGATAGTGACAAGATTCAAACTTGAGCTGTACTCACCCTTAGCTTAGTTTCTTTCAATGCAATTCTAGAGGTTTATTTACTCAGAAATAAATCCCACTGTGTTCAGTTGTGCTTACTCGTTTAGGGTTTTATTAGTGGCACTATATTACCCTAGTCTCTTACTCACCACACTACAGTAATTAGTTATGAAATTATTCCATTCTTATTATACTATTAATGATCACTTATTTGATCAACTGGTTAAACTGTCTGCAGTTCACAGAATTAGACATCAGCATAGCTCCCAGAATTATTCTTCTGTCATGTATGTTTTATTCACAAACAGTATGAAATCTGAACATATACATGAGAGCACAATAAAGAGATAATGTTTATGTGTGTGTGTGTGTGTGTATGTAGAGAGAGAGAGAGAGAGAGAGAGAGAGAGAGAGAGAGAGAGAGAGACCAAAATGAAAAAGTAGAGGCCAGATTAGATATGATATAGAATATATCATTTGCTATTACAGCTTTGGGGAAAAAGAAGAAAAAGGGTATAGAATTGAGAGAATTTTACTGGGACCATGGGATGCAGGGACAGAGTTTAATCCTTTTATCCACTGTATTAGTCACAATAAAAATTCCTCAGGCACTTTTAGCCACGGGAGGGAGGTTCTATTGGTTCCAATAGGATCCTTTATCGTGAACCATGGGCAGACTTTCTTGCCTTCTCTCTGTGTGTATTTTCACTGAACTTCAGTGTTTTGAAATTAAGAGACTAGCACTTTGAAGGGCAGCTATGAAGGAACTAGAAATAATCTCGAAGTATAAAGATATGTCATTTAATATTAAAGTTAGAATTGTTCATGATATATTTCCTATTTCTTTGTATAGGTATGAAAGCAACAAAGTGAAGAAATATGATAGGAAGAAAATCAATTTATGTGAGATGTAATATTGGAGAAGCGTTTTACAGATACCACAGACTGCTAAAACACAAATAAATGGGTCCATGATGAAATCATGAAAGCCTGAACTTCCCCTAGAACAATGTTTTTCAACCTGGGGGTCAGGACCCCTAGAGGGGTCATGAATGGGGTGTCAGGTAGGTCACCAAAGACCATCAGAAAACATATTTCTGATGTGTTGTCGAAGGCTTTCATGGCCGGGATCACAGGGTTGTTGTATGTCTTTCGGGCTGTGTGGCCATGTTCCAGAAGCATTCTCTCCTGACGTTTCGCCCACATCTATGGCAGGCATCCTCAGAGGTTGTGAGGTATGGAGAAAACTAAGCAAAGAGGTTAATATATATCTGTGGAAAGTCTAGGGTGAGAGAGGTCAGTGTGAATGTGTGTAGTTAATCACTTAAATTAGCATTGAAAAGCTTATCTGCTGTCTTCTTCCTGCCTCTGGGGCATCCTTTGTTTAGAGTCGTTAACTGCCCTTGGTTGATTCATGTCTGGAAACCCTCTGTTTTCAGAGTATTGCTTTTTATTTACTGTTCTGATTTTTGAGTTTTGTAATACTGGTAGCCAGATTTTGTTCATTTTCATGGTTTCTTCCTTTCTGTTGAAGTTGTCCACATGCTTGTGGATTTCAATGGCTTCTCTGTGTAGTCTGACATGATAGTTGTTAGAATGGTCCAGCATTTTTGTGTTCTCAAATAGTATTCTGTGTCCAGGCTGGTTCATCAAATGCTCTGCTATGGCTGATTTCTCTGGTTGAATTAGTCTGCAGTGCCTTTCATGTTCTTTGACTCTTGTTTGGGCGCTGCGTTTGGTGGTCCCTATGTAGACTTGTCCACAGCTGCATGGTATCCGGTAGACTCCTGCAGAAGAGAGAGGATCCCTCTTGTCCTTCGCTGACCGTAGCATTTGTTGGATTTTCTTCGTGGGTCTGTAGATAGTTTGTAGGTTGTGCTTCTTCATCAGCTTCCCTATGCGGTCAGTAGTTCCCTTGATGTATGGTAAGAACACCTTTCCTCTGGGTGGATCTTTGTCTTGACTCTCATGGCTTGTTCTTGGCCTTGCAGCTCTTCTGATGTCTGTGGTGGAGTATCCATTGGCCTGTAGAGCCCAGTTTAGGTGGTTGAGTTCACCTTGGAGGAGGTGAGGTTCGCAGATTCTTTGTGCACGGTCTGTCAGGGCTTTGATTGTGCTCCTTTTTTGACTTGGGTGATGGTTGGAGTTTTTATGAAGGTATCTATCTGTGTGTGTAGGTTTTCTGTAAACTGTGTGGCCCAATAGACAGCCTTACCTACAAGAAAATGGAGAAAGACATGGTTCTCCACACCAAGAGACAAAAACAAAAATTTGACAAATGCCGTAAGCAACAGCCAAAGCCAGAACTGGATAAATCACGGACCATCATCAACCTGACAGACAGACAACTCACTGAAGACCAAGTATCCATTCTAGAAAAAGGAGGAAATTTTGCAGTCACCACCACCAGGATCCCAGTAGAAAACATCATTGCCAATGTTGAATCAGCAATTTACCAGCTCCCTGAGGAAGAAGCAGAGGAAGTAAGAATGGAAACAGCAAGGATCCTGAGAAATGCAAAACTCCCCCCCAGCAACATAACGAGAAAAGAAAGACAGGCCATCAAAGATCTCAACTCAGATCCTGAAATCATCATTCTTCCAGCTGACAAGGGGAATGCCACAGTAATCATGGAAACAAAACAATACAAAGAAAAAATCAGACAACTTCTAGATCCCACAATTTACAAGAAACTGAAACAAGACCCCACTAACAAAATCACCAGAAAAACGAACACTCTAATCAAGAACTCCTCCATTAACTTTGACATACGCCAACAGCTGTGCAAATCAGAAGCCCTCCCACCCAGGCTTTACGGACTCCCCAAAATCCACAAGGACTCCATCCCACTCAGACCCATTGTAAGTGCCATTGGATCGCCGACTTACAACCTGGCAAAATTTCTGGCTACACAGCTACAAACCCACATTGGGCTCACTGCACATTATATCAAGGACTCTACACACTTTATAGAAAAGATCAGCAACCTCAATCTAAGCACCAAGGACATCCTGATCAGCTTTGATGTGGTGTCCCTTTTTACCAAAGTCCCAGTAGCTGACACCCTCACACTAATCAAACAAAACTTCCCAGAAGACATCACAGCCCTGTTTCACCATTGCCTCACCACTAGCTACTTTCAGTGGGACACTGGATTCTATGAACAGAAGGATGGAGTGGCCATGGGGAGCCCTCTCAGCCCAGTAGTAGCAAATTTCTATATGGAATACTTTGAAAAACAGGCCCTTGAAACAGCACCAAAAAAGCCAACTGTTTGGTTCAGATACGTAGATGACACCTTCACAATTTGGAGCCATGGAGAGGAAGAACTCAGCAAGTTCCTGGACCATCTTAACAGCATCCACCCAAACATCCAATTCACCATGGAAAAAGAAAAGGAAGGAAAACTGCCATTTCTAGATGTTCTGGTCATCCGCAAACCCAATCAACAATTGGGCCACACAGTTTACAGAAAACCTACACACACAGATAGATACCTTCATAAAAACTCCAACCATCACCCAAGTCAAAAAAGGAGCACAATCAAAGCCCTGACAGACCGTGCACAAAGAATCTGCGAACCTCACCTCCTCCAAGGTGAACTCAACCACCTAAACTGGGCTCTACAGGCCAATGGATACTCCACCACAGACATCAGAAGAGCTGCAAGGCCAAGAACAAGCCATGAGAGTCAAGACAAAGATCCACCCAGAGGAAAGGTGTTCTTACCATACATCAAGGGAACTACTGACCGCATAGGGAAGCTGATGAAGAAGCACAACCTACAAACTATCTACAGACCCACGAAGAAAATCCAACAAATGCTACGGTCAGCGAAGGACAAGAGGGATCCTCTCTCTTCTGCAGGAGTCTACCGGATACCATGCAGCTGTGGACAAGTCTACATAGGGACCACCAAACGCAGCGCCCAAACAAGAGTCAAAGAACATGAAAGGCACTGCAGACTAATTCAACCAGAGAAATCAGCCATAGCAGAGCATTTGATGAACCAGCCTGGACACAGAATACTATTTGAGAACACAAAAATGCTGGACCATTCTAACAACTATCATGTCAGACTACACAGAGAAGCCATTGAAATCCACAAGCATGTGGACAACTTCAACAGAAAGGAAGAAACCATGAAAATGAACAAAATCTGGCTACCAGTATTACAAAACTCAAAAATCAGAACAGTAAATAAAAAGCAATACTCTGAAAACAGAGGGTTTCCAGACATGAATCAACCAAGGGCAGTTAACGACTCTAAACAAAGGATGCCCCAGAGGCAGGAAGAAGACAGCAGATAAGCTTTTCAATGCTAATTTAAGTGATTAACTACACACATTCACACTGACCTCTCTCACCCTAGACTTTCCACAGATATATATTAACCTCTTTGCTTAGTTTTCTCCATACCTCACAACCTCTGAGGATGCCTGCCATAGATGTGGGCGAAACGTCAGGAGAGAATGCTTCTGGAACATGGCCACACAGCCCGAAAGACATACAACAACCCTGTGATCCCGGCCATGAAAGCCTTCGACAACACATTGAACATCTCTACGGGGAGAAATTGTTCCAAGACACACGGAGATTGGAAAAACTAAGGACCAGGAAAGCACATCTGCTGTGCTCCCTGACCTTCCTTCTACGCTGCAGAGACACAGATACCATCCCACAATTTCTTGCAGCCAAAAGGACCTTCAAAACACCACAGGCTCATCGCATTTACAACCGCCTGGAACGCAACCTCTTGAGAGAGAGAATCCACACCATCCGTAAAGAACTCGCAAACACAGACAAAGAACTGCTGCACCTCCACATCAACATCAGCCAAAAGATGAATACCCAGGACTGGGATAAAATAGACAGCCTTACCTACAAGAAAATGGAGAAAGACATGGTTCTCCACACCAAGAGACAAAAACAAAAATTTGACAAATGCCGTAAGCAACAGCCAAAGCCAGAACTGGATAAATCACGGACCATCATCAACCTGACAGACAGACAACTCACTGAAGACCAAGTATCCATTCTAGAAAAAGGAGGAAATTTTGCAGTCACCACCACCAGGATCCCAGTAGAAAACATCATTGCCAATGTTGAATCAGCAATTTACCAGCTCCCTGAGGAAGAAGCAGAGGAAGTAAGAATGGAAACAGCAAGGATCCTGAGAAATGCAAAACTCCCCCCCAGCAACATAACGAGAAAAGAAAGACAGGCCATCAAAGATCTCAACTCAGATCCTGAAATCATCATTCTTCCAGCTGACAAGGGGAATGCCACAGTAATCATGGAAACAAAACAATACAAAGAAAAAATCAGACAACTTCTAGATCCCACAATTTACAAGAAACTGAAACAAGACCCCACTAACAAAATCACCAGAAAAACGAACACTCTAATCAAGAACTCCTCCATTAACTTTGACATACGCCAACAGCTGTGCAAATCAGAAGCCCTCCCACCCAGGCTTTACGGACTCCCCAAAATCCACAAGGACTCCATCCCACTCAGACCCATTGTAAGTGCCATTGGATCGCCGACTTACAACCTGGCAAAATTTCTGGCTACACAGCTACAAACCCACATTGGGCTCACTGCACATTATATCAAGGACTCTACACACTTTATAGAAAAGATCAGCAACCTCAATCTAAGCACCAAGGACATCCTGATCAGCTTTGATGTGGTGTCCCTTTTTACCAAAGTCCCAGTAGCTGACACCCTCACACTAATCAAACAAAACTTCCCAGAAGACATCACAGCCCTGTTTCACCATTGCCTCACCACTAGCTACTTTCAGTGGGACACTGGATTCTATGAACAGAAGGATGGAGTGGCCATGGGGAGCCCTCTCAGCCCAGTAGTAGCAAATTTCTATATGGAATACTTTGAAAAACAGGCCCTTGAAACAGCACCAAAAAAGCCAACTGTTTGGTTCAGATACGTAGATGACACCTTCACAATTTGGAGCCATGGAGAGGAAGAACTCAGCAAGTTCCTGGACCATCTTAACAGCATCCACCCAAACATCCAATTCACCATGGAAAAAGAAAAGGAAGGAAAACTGCCATTTCTAGATGTTCTGGTCATCCGCAAACCCAATCAACAATTGGGCCACACAGTTTACAGAAAACCTACACACACAGATAGATACCTTCATAAAAACTCCAACCATCACCCAAGTCAAAAAAGGAGCACAATCAAAGCCCTGACAGACCGTGCACAAAGAATCTGCGAACCTCACCTCCTCCAAGGTGAACTCAACCACCTAAACTGGGCTCTACAGGCCAATGGATACTCCACCACAGACATCAGAAGAGCTGCAAGGCCAAGAACAAGCCATGAGAGTCAAGACAAAGATCCACCCAGAGGAAAGGTGTTCTTACCATACATCAAGGGAACTACTGACCGCATAGGGAAGCTGATGAAGAAGCACAACCTACAAACTATCTACAGACCCACGAAGAAAATCCAACAAATGCTACGGTCAGCGAAGGACAAGAGGGATCCTCTCTCTTCTGCAGGAGTCTACCGGATACCATGCAGCTGTGGACAAGTCTACATAGGGACCACCAAACGCAGCGCCCAAACAAGAGTCAAAGAACATGAAAGGCACTGCAGACTAATTCAACCAGAGAAATCAGCCATAGCAGAGCATTTGATGAACCAGCCTGGACACAGAATACTATTTGAGAACACAAAAATGCTGGACCATTCTAACAACTATCATGTCAGACTACACAGAGAAGCCATTGAAATCCACAAGCATGTGGACAACTTCAACAGAAAGGAAGAAACCATGAAAATGAACAAAATCTGGCTACCAGTATTACAAAACTCAAAAATCAGAACAGTAAATAAAAAGCAATACTCTGAAAACAGAGGGTTTCCAGACATGAATCAACCAAGGGCAGTTAACGACTCTAAACAAAGGATGCCCCAGAGGCAGGAAGAAGACAGCAGATAAGCTTTTCAATGCTAATTTAAGTGATTAACTACACACATTCACACTGACCTCTCTCACCCTAGACTTTCCACAGATATATATTAACCTCTTTGCTTAGTTTTCTCCATACCTCACAACCTCTGAGGATGCCTGCCATAGATGTGGGCGAAACGTCAGGAGAGAATGCTTCTGGAACATGGCCACACAGCCCGAAAGACATACAACAACCCATATTTCTGATGGTCTTAACCCCTTTGGCAGAGAAGGCTGAAGATCTCTCTGCCTGTCCTTCTCTTCAAGGTCTATTTTCCACAAACTCCACTAGTGTTTACATTTGGGCTTATTGAGTATTCGTGCCAAGTTTGGTCCAGATTCATTATTGAGTCCACAGTGCTCTCTGGATGTAGGTGAACTACAACTCCAAAATTCAAGATCAATGCCCACCAAACCTTCCAGTATTTTCTGTTGGTTATGGGAGTTCTGTGTACCAAGATTGGTTCAATTCCATTGTTGGTGGAGTTCAGAATACTCTTGGATTGTAGGTGAACTATACATCCCAGCAACTACAACTCCCAAATGACAAAATCAATGCCCCAACCCATCCCCCAGTATTCAAATTAGGTTGTATTGGGTATTTGTGCCAAATTTGGCCCAATGAATGAAAATACATCCTGCATATCAGATATTAACATTACAATTCATAACAGTAGAAAAATTACAGTTATGAAGTAGCAACGAAAATAATTTTATGGTTGGGGGTCACCACAACATGAGAAACCGTATTAAGGGGTCGCGGCATTAGGAAGGTTGAGATCCACTGCCCTAGAAGGTAAGATGACTAACCTGAGGGCATAGTATTTTAGTCATATCAGAAGGAGACATGACACACTAGAAACACAATAATACTTGGTACGAAAGAAGGTCATAGGAAAAGAAGGAGACTATATTACAGTTACATAGATTCAAGGATACTATGGCTTTGAGTCTTCAAGGCCTGTAGATAGGGTGACTTGGGGGACTCATTCATAGGGTTGTCATATGTAAAAATTGACTTGACAAAAATTAACAGCAGCAACGATCATAAGTAAAAATGGACTTGACAGCAATTATCATCAGCAACGACAACAACAATAGTGGGAGAAGGCTCTGTTACATACAATTCCAGTTTATTATAGTCCAGATATAAGAGCAATTGATGTTTACGGTATAGTTTGGTTCATTAAAGTTCAGATTTTAAGTGTTTCAGTTCAGGAACCCACCCTACAAAAGCTTTTGTACTGCAAAAGGGTTGTTGTTATTGTTGCTGCTGCTATATATGATAATTCCCATTACATAATTAGTAGTTGCTAGTATTCTCACTGCTGATGGTTCCCAAACTCAGTTAAACACAATAAAAAGAGATTATTGGTATTACTGTTGCTGATAGTTTTGATGAGTTTTGAATTATGGTATGTGTTACTAAAAGGTCATACATATATCCCTAGTTGGGGATGGGGAAGTTTCCCCTGCATTTGATTTTGGTGTACTTGGGAGTGGCATTAGAGAAGGACAGTATATACATCCTGTGTAAGGATTTTCCTTTCTAATGCTTTACTTTACTGTTCTGCTGAGCACTGTGTCAGCAGGTCTCTGATATCAGGCAGCATATCTCTTGTTAATAGAGTGTTTGTAAGGTAAATATTAATGTATGCCAACTGAATGAATGGGACTTAAATTAGGCCCCATCTGTACTGCCCCCGGTGGCGAAGTGTGTTAAAGCGCTGAGCTGCTGAACTTGCGGACCGAAAGGTCCCAGGTTCAAATCCCGGGAGCAGAATGAGCGCCCGCTGTTAGCCCCAGCTCCTGCCAACGTAGCAGTTTGAAAACATGCAAATGTGAGTAGATCAATAGGTACTGCTCCGGGGGGGAGGTAATGGTGCTCCATGCAGTCATGCCGGCCACATGACCTGGAGATGTCTATGGACAATGCCAGCTCTTCGGCTTAGAAATGGAGATGAGCACCAACCCCCAGAGTCAGACATGACTGGTCTTAACATCAGGGGAAACCTTTACCTATATACTGCCCCCGGTGGTGCAGTGGGTTAAACTTCTGAGCTGCTGAACTTGCTGACCGAAAGGTTGGCGGTTCAAATATAGGGAGCGGTGTGAGCTCCCGCTGTTAGCCCCAGCTTCTGCCAAACTAGTAGTTTAAAAACACACAAGTAGATCAACAGGTACTGCTCTGGCAGGAGGTAACGGCACTCCATGCAGTCATGCCGGTCACATGACCTTGGAGGTGTCTACGGACAACACCGGCTCTTCAGCTTAGACATGGAGATGAACACCAGCCCCCAGAGTCGGACACAACTAGACTTAATGTCAGGGGAAAACCTTTACCTTTAACTTACACTACCATATAAAATCCAGATTATCTTCGTTGAGTTGGTTTATATGTCAGTATAGACTCATATAATCCAGTTCAAAGCAGATAATCCACATTATCTTGGATTTATGGCAGTGCAGAAGGGGTTGTAGAGTAAAATTGTGTCGGTTTTAATGAATCTTTACAAAATGTGAAAGTTTAACCTCTGTATTTTATATATTTGTGTTGCTACTAGAAATGTATAGCAAAATACATCGACATATTGTTATAACAGCAAGGGCCCTTCCACACAGCCATATAATCCAGAATATCAAGGCAGAAAATCCCACAATATCTGCTTTGAACTGGGTTATCTGAGTCCACACTGCCATATATTCCAGTTCAAAGCAGATAATCTGGATTTTATATTCCAGGGTCTGATCTCAGATTATCTTCTTATCCCAGATTATCTGGCAGTGGAGACTCCTATAATCCAGTTTAAATCAGATAATCTGGGATCAGATCCTGGGATATAGGGGCAGTGTGGAAGGGGCCCAAATGGTCCACATTTAAGCTTACATGTTTACATTTGCAGTGCTTGGAGTCTAAGGCTAAATTTGTGAAGTTTTGTATTATGCTAAGCAATTAACCCAAATGCCTAGAAACTGCATGCTAAAATTCTGACTTTATTTCCAACCTGAGGTGTATCTTGAATATTTTGTCACCAGTTTGTCCTTGCCAATTTCTGAGTTTCCTGCTTTCTTTTTTCCATGGGAATGGAATGAAAGCAATTTTTTTGATAGAATATCAAAGATTTTCTTTGGACTTTGCCAAGAAAGAAATGTGCTTAAAATGGAGAATGCCCCTTTGTTTCTCCTTGCTGCTGCTTTTCTTTTTTTAAATTGCTATTATCGTGGCATACTTCAAAGATAATATAAATTCTTTCGATGTTCATTGATGGTCTTCAAGACCTAACTACAGATGCTTCCTATCAAATCACCATATGCTTTTCTGCCAGCACTCAATTTGTGCATAAGAGCTATTTTGTGATTATCTATAGTGCTTGCAAAGGACTAAGAGTTATATCAGCTGTTGTCTTATTTTTCAAGATTTTTTGGCAGAGAGAGCCATTTTTATTTGTTCTCCCATGGTGTCATCAGGGTTGGCAAGTATCCAGAACAGAAGCTATGTAGCTGGTTCAAAAAAAAACATGCAAAAGTTCTTAGTTTTTACAAAGGCATTGATCTAGGCCTTTTCTAAACCAATAACAAGACTGTAGAGCAGTGGTTCCCAAACTTTTTTGGACCAGGGCTCATTTAACCAGGGACCACTTTGACCAGGGCCCACTTGACCAGGGGCAACTTTGTCTAGGGACCACTTGACTGAGGACCACTTTGACGAGGGACCACTCTCCAACATTAATACCGAAAGGGTTACAAATCAGTTTTTGGTCAACTTTAGATTTGGTTTGGTTATTTGGAGTGCTGATGCAGAAAACTGCATTGGATAGACCACATCAGCTCTAGTTTCTGATACAGAACATATGCCATCCAGTAGCCACCATCTGCTTGCCCACAGAAAACCATATTTAATAATCTTGAGCTGATGTCCCCCACTTGTCTCATAGACCTTATTTTAGGTCTCACAGCCCCCCAATGAGCCATAACCCACAGTACTTGTAGAGAGAGAGACTGCAACTATGAATGAAATATCTCCAAGCTACTTGAAAACTCAGAGTTGAGTCTATCTACATGTAATGTGGTTTTTCTTCAAGTCTTCCACCTTAACACACATTATTGTCTTTACTAGTAAGTTATGTCTTCTCATGGTATGTCCAAGGTATAATAGCTTTGGCTTAGTCATCTTGATTTCTATGGTGAGTTCAGGCTTGATTTGCTCTGAGTCTCATTTGTTTATCTTTGGTAGTTGATTGTATCCATAGAATTCTCCTCCTGTATCACATTTCAAATGCATTGATTCTCTTGCTATCACCTTTTACACATTCCAGCTTTCACAACTATGCATCTCTATTTGTATCCAACTTGTGGTTAATTGTTCATTAATACCTGTGGATAACTTAAAGCACTGTGGTCCAACCCGTGGCCCAAGGGCCACATGCGGCCCACCAATTCATTTTTGTTGGCTCTTGCCCTTCTTACTGGAAAAATATTTTAATTTAACATTTGGGGAAAAATCATTTACCCTTCTTACTGCTTTAAGTTTTTAAGAATTTGTTTTCTTTCTGGAATGTCTCTGGCCCTCACATTCCTATACTAAAGTTTGATTGGCCCTTGGGTAACTAAAGGTTGGACCACACTGACTTAAAGCAATCACATCTTGACATTGCAAGAATCAAAATGTGTATATTTTTAAGTAACAGAAAAAACGGTTAAAATTGCCATGTTCTGTAGAGTTATTTGACTTTTAAGTTATGGAGGCTTGGTCAGTGTAACTGTGGGATTTTTCATAAGTAACTGAACTTATGATGAAACAGATTTGAGATATGATACACCAAAACAAGGCACTGGGTTGCATTGTATCTGGTTGTGTCAGACGTAGAGATTTAGGACAATGCAGGCTCTGAGTAATTAGTAATCCTGTGCCAGCAGCTGTCCTGTCTTCACAAAGTTTTGATCACAATTAGTAGATGCGTGAAAAATAATATATGATAAGATTAGTTTTCAGATTAATTCAGTGTCAGATCTTTTTATGCACTAAATTGGAGATATGCTCCAAGTGAGTGACACAGAATGCCATCAAATGTCTTTTGGGCATTAAAAAGCATTGTTATGGCAAAGATACAAGGGCTTGTGTGATGTTCTTGGATACAAACAGAAGAAGCATAATGATATGGCGCCTTTCTATTTGTGTTGTTCTTGCTAAGATCTCTAGGGCAGCAGGGCATCTATTTTATTTCCATTTCAAGAATGTCAGGTAGTCTATTCCCCATCCTTACACAGCCATACCTCTGAATATTGCTGAAATTGCTTCTGCTGGAGTACTACATGTCTTCAGGCACTTCTTTGTTTCCATTGTTACAGAACTTCTGTGAACTGTGTGCTATGGCAATTGCTTGTTTCTTTTGTAACCCCTAGTTGGTTGAAGGTGGGAGCTGGGATGTTTGAAGATTGCAATGGAGAGGGAAGGGACAATCTTGTAACACAATGCATCTGTTTAAAAAAATCTACAAAATGTCCTTGCCTGGGGAGAAACATCCCCTCATAAACAATCAGGCATGAACTAGTAGAAGCAACATATGTGGAGGGGGGGGGGGATTGAAGGAAGAGAGATGGAACCAGAAAGGAGGAAACACAATAATACCATTAACAAATAAATCCTTTCCACAGAAGTTGCTATCTTCAGAGGGGTTATGAGCTGACAGAAGTATACTTGCTTGTGGACTAGAATTCTGATGGACAAGAATGCTGCCTGAGGTGATGGTGAGGACCACGATGCTATGGAAGCCTCCACAGATGGAAAGCCAGTGGAGTATCTTGTGTTGAGATCCAGAATGGGTATAGCAGGACCAAGGATAAATTGGCTTTGAGTCTGTTGGAGTAAAGTTGCTTTTGTTCCCTTGAAAAATCATTCTGCCACCTCGACCAGAAGCTCAGTAGACAACCATCCCCCAAACACACACACAACTGCCTTTCATTGAAGTTGGGGAGAGGGGAATCTACCCCTATAAAAACCCATTAAAGCTGCCCCCTTCTACATTTGGCTATGGTAAGTACAAAATGGCTAAGCTTGAGATGTGACGGTAGATCTTCTATGTCATCCTTTCTTTCCCTGCTGGTCACCTTGTGACAGGGCAGAGTGAGCTCTTCTTTCAATTAGAGAGAAATTTGGAACAGATTAATATTTAAGTTGTCAATTTTCTGTGCCACAGCAGTCAAAGGATGTCACTCTGCTACAAGAAAATCTGAGTGATTCAGGTGCCCTATGAAGAACATTGGTCCTTGGATTTATATAACCGGAGCCTTGGCAAGTCCTCGAGCTTTGTGACAAAAAGCTAATAATGAACTTTGCTAGATTATTATGGTACCTTTGTCTAAATGTAAACCATAGAGAACAAACATTAGTCTTGTCTCACATTGCTCCTCAACTTGACTGTGTGAAAGAAAACTAGGAATTCACCATGGATTTGAGTAAGTCCAAGCACCTATCTATTATGAGATTTGGTCATCATGGACATCAGCAAGAAGGCAAATGAAGCAGAACGAAAACACTCTAAACTGGAAGTGAGAGCAAAGACAGTTCGTATTATCTGCTGCCCGGATTTTTCTCTCTTTGTAGCCTTTCAAGTCATTTTTAAAAATTCAGACAATGTCTGTATCGTTATTTGTGCATCCCACAAGAAAATAGCTTGCTTGCTTTGTTCTAAAATTCCCAAATTATAAGTCTGCCAACTGTATTTCCTCTTGATTTTGATTTTCTCTCTCTCTCTCTCTCTCTCTCTCTCTCTCTCTATATATATATATATATATATATTGAAAGCGCACCCTTCAAATGTATATTTATTTACTTTCTTGTTATCCATGTTATAGCCAGATGAATTTTAAGAAAACATGTGGGGGAAAAGAGCACTGCGTTTTCTGGGGGACTTTTTCATTGGCTTAATTGAAATAACATTTATATTGCAAAATATAGCTCACAGAGGTTGTAATTTTCCTATCATCTAAATTGCAGGTTGAAAATTGTGTTAAGAAAGGATCCATAGAGAATGAATTGCTGCTTTCAAAATGAGTCTTGTTCAGTGACAATGTAACTGGCAAATGATTACCAAAGACAGGAAGATGTATTTGTGTAAAATGTTTGTTACTTGCACCATGGGTATATAAATGCAACCCATTTTATAATGAGTGTGCGATAATTTTGAAGTGCAATGACAATAATCAATCGTGGTTAAGTATAGGATTCATTCTCTTCTTCCATGGAATGTTAAATACTATGATTCCACTGGAAGAGAGAGTCAGATATACTTAAACCCACAAATGTAAATTATTTTACATTTAAAGTTATGATAGATTATTGCAGCGGTGCTCAAACTGTTGTCCGGGGAGGTGTTGTGGGTTTTTGTGTTTTCCCTGCATGGCAGAAGGGGTTTGGGTTGGATGATCCTGGGGGGGGTCTTCCACTGAAATATTGATAGGTTTATGTTCTTCATTTTAAATACGGTATTTATTTATTTATTTATTTGCACTATGTGAATTTGTTCACACAAACACTCTCCATCTGTCTGCCACTGGTCAAGCCCATGCCTGATATATATATGATGCTGAACTTGCTGACAAAAAGGGTGGCGGTTTGAATCCAGGGAGCGGGGTAAGCTCCCACTGTCAGTCCCAGTTTCTGCCAACCTAGCCGTTCAAAAACATGCAAAGAGGAAATGGATATCAATTTGAAGCCTATAATACTTTTATATGTACTATTTGAATATAAGACTGTGACCCCTTAATGAAAATATATTATCTGAGAAATGATTATGGAAGACTAATAGCTGAAAAGTATTGCACTGTATGCAACAAACACTCACAAATGTATGTATATTTGAATGAATTAAAAATAAATAAATATAAAGGGAAAATGCAAATATGAGTAGATCAATAGGTTCGGTACTGCAGGAAGGTAACTGAGCTCCATGCAGTCATGCCAGCCACATGATCTTGGAGGTGTCTACGGACAACACCGGCTCTTCATCTTAGAAATGGAGATGAGCACCAACCCCCAGAGTTGGACACAACTAGACGTAATGTCAGGGGAAAACCTTTACCTTTACCCTAATATAATATAATATAATATAATATAATATAATATAATATAATATAATATATAAACATTTATTGGGATTCCACGAGAAACCTTTGCTTCAAAAAGGGCTCCATGGCTGAAAAAGTCTGAGAACCCCTGGGTGATGGCATAGGGTTGACACACTGAAAATAATCTGAGATTATAGCCTTATTTTGGGAGTCTGCTAGGACAGCAAATTTATGTTTGGCATGAGATCTTCCTACCTTCCTTACATTACATGACTACTGTGGCTTCATTCATGCGCTCTTTCTGTGAACAACCAGTTGACCAATACACTTTGCCTCTGCTGTAACAGCTGCTGGACTCCTTATCTGAGCTTTTGGGTCAACCTCAGGATATCTGGCAACCTGCAATAAACCTACAATAAACACAAGGAAAACAAAAGGCAATATCTTGGCCAGAAGTCTGGATCAGCTACTTAGGACCTCATCACATGGGTGTTTCCCTTGTTTTTGCATGCTGACTTAATGGAGTCCCACAGAGACCATCCCATGATGCCTGACCACTTCTGGTGGCTGCCCATGGAACTCCATCTTGCTAGAGAGCTACAAGGGAGAGAAGACTCTGTTCTCAGAAGTCAGGTGTTAATCAACTCCTAATTCCAGAAAGCTTAGGGAAGTAAGAGAAAGTGAAAAAAGACAGGGAAAAGTTAAAGCATTATACAGATAAGATCCAAGTTATTTGACTGATCGCATCTCCTGGTATGAACCTACCTGGGCCCTGCGATCCTTAGGAAAGGCCCTTCTCTCAGTTCCACTTCCACACAGCCATGTAACCCAGAATATCAAGACAGAAAATTCCATAATATCTGCTTTGAACGGGCTTATCTGAGTCCACAATGCCATATATTCCAGTTCAAAGCAGAAAATGTGGGATTTTATTCAGCTGTGTTGAAGGGGCCTTACTTCACAGTAACCATACTTTAGCTCAGTTCAGATGTAATGAATGATAAACTGTGGTTAGTTTACATAAGGAGGCAGATACTTCTAGTGTTTTCTTAGGGCCCTTCCACACAGCCCTATATCCCAGAATATCAAGACAGAAAATCCCACATTATCTGCGTATGGACTCAGATAACCCAGTTCAAAGAAGATATTGTGGGATTTTCTGCCTTGATATTCTGCCATATAGGGCAGGGTGGAAGAGCCCTCAGTTGCACTAGCAATGAATAGGAAAGGGCTTGTTCTAGCTCAGTGTTATTTATGTAATCCTAAACAGTGCTTTAATATTATATTAAACTACATCCATAGATTTTAAAAAATCAAAAAGCAAATCTTGTTTTTGCCATATTATATAAAGAATACCACTTTACTATGCCACTGTATATAACAGGACTTGAGCATCCATAGATTTTGGTATCTATGGGTATGCCACATAGTTATTTCATATTACAGTAGCGTCTCACTTATCCAACGTTCTGGATTATCCAATGCATTTTTGTAGTCAATGTTTTCAATATGTCGTGATATTTTGGTGCTGAATTCGTAAATACAGTAGTTACTACATAACATTACTGTGTATTGAACTACTTTTTCTGTCAAATTTGTTGTATAACATGATGTTTGGGTGCTTAATTTGTAAAATCATAACCTAATTTGATGTTTAATAGGTTTTTCCTTAATCCCTCCTTATTATCCAACATATTCGCTTATCCAACATTCTGCTGGCCCGTTTATGTTGGATAAGTGAGACTCTACTGTACTATGATATTTTAAATACATATGTGCTTGTGTAACATTTTATCTTTTTTGGTAAGAAAAAACTATTTTTACATTACCTTCTTCTTAAAATGCTAATATCCTGCATTGAATAAGGACATGCTAGCCTTTTATAAATCAAGGGTTTCTGAAGTTACTTTTAAAAGTAATGATTGACAGTGATAAGTATAATTTCAGAAAATAATAGTTTATTTTTATAGTTTACTCAAAAAGTAACAGAAATATTGGCGTTGACAAGCTGCTGGCCTGTAATACAAAATACCACATTGTCACAACAGAACATGAGGCATAAGCACAAGGTATAACAGTTGTCACATGGTTAATTTCTTGTCTCCCAGACAAAGTTATAAGAACAACTTTATGTTATAAAGAACAACTTTGTGTTATTATAATCAAATGTTATGATGATATTGTTTATATTGATTTTAACTTGTCATATTTTGTGTTTGCTTTGGGCCTGGCCCCATGTTAGCAGCCCCGAGTCCCTTCGGGGAGAATAGTGATGGGATAGAAAAATAAAGTATTATTATTTATTATTATTATTATCTTACAATTATACTGCAAAAGGTTGAGAAGTAACTTTATTACTCTTTGGTTGTTGCAGAAAGAAATTAACAGCAAATAAAAAGTTATTTTAGAAAGCTCAAATATATATATACATACACATATTTTAAATGTCTGAGTAAACAGTGTATAAAGTGCTGCCGGGACATTTTTTTTTTACTATGAAAATCACCCCCAAAATTCCAGTTTATTTAAAACCATTCAAGAATAATTTCACACTGTCTTGTGGGATTTTCTGTGCCACTTGGCAACAAAGATCTCAAAGGCATAAACCCCTAGATAAAGAAGCAATTTCCTGAGCTGTGCCAACATTTAACTCTTATGTTTTAAAATTTGTTTTGAGACCCAAATGATTTTGTTTAAAGTGAGAATAATAAAGGGTTTAATTTTTTTGGTTAAGTCACATTAGCAATCAGTGGGCAAAGCCAGGCACATCTCCCCTTTCAGGTTGCGTAGATTACCTGCAAAGATAATAAGTGAGCATTACAGATGCCTCTTTATTTGAGGGAAGGTAGAGAGCTTTCATTTCCTACCATCAAATGCATGGCGCTGGCGGTGAAAGCCCTCTGCTTTTTGCTGGCTGTTAGTTTGGACCACGAGGCAATCAAGCCATAAGGGTCATTTTCTGCATGAGCTAACCTTTTCCTCTGCTATGGTTTGAAGCCTTTGTTGACAATGAGATGCTCAGTGGGAACATTAAATTAACACTCCATATTCGCGCCTGTAAATTTACTGACAGGCTGAGGAAAAGTCAGGGAAAACAAACACTTCATCATTTCTGCTTCATTTAGCTTGTGAAGGGGGACACTCTCACCTGCAGAGAAAAGAGGTCAGGGCAGCCAGGGATAATTTTAATCTGACTCTCAGCTGAGTCTTTAGTTGTAGTGGATTGTGTTACACTCTGTGCTTAAAGCATAGGTGAGAGAGAGGTGAATGCAAGAAAAATCACACTAAGTACTGGATGAAATGTGCCAGAAAGAACTTGTTGCAGACTGTCGCTTGGAAACAAAGAAATGGTTGTATTCATTTACCGAAGGAGTAAATAACTTAAACACCTTTGGTTTCCTAATGTTTTGGCATACGTTCTTCCTGTTGGATGAACAGTCTTTAAAATACAATGTAGAGTTTCTGTACATCATACACAGATACTGATTTTTATTCCACTTTTCTGCACAAAATGTATGCAGATAATGAGGGAATTACCTGTGAAAACAGGCTCTTAAAAGTAACACATCTTTTTGAGTAGATCAGGTTTTCCAAACACATATAGCAAATGGTTGATTTTAAAATAATTATATGTCTGCATGTATTTGTATGGGGCCCCTGATGGCACAGTGTGTTAAAGCACTGAGCTGCTGAACTTATGGACCAAAAAGTCCCAGGTTTAAATCCCAGGATCGGAATGAGCGCCCGCTGTTAGCCCCAGCTCCTGCCAACCTAGCAGTTCGAAAACATGCAAATGTGAGTAGATTAATAGGGACCGCTCCGGCAGGAAGGTAACGGCGCTCCATACAGTCATGCCAGCCACATGACCTTGGAGATGTCTATAGACAACGCCGGCTCTTTGGCTTAGAAATGGAGATGAGCACCAACCCTCAGAGTCGGTCACGACTGGACTTAACGTTAGGGGAAACCTTTACCTTTACCTTTATGTATGTGTATAAAATGTTGCTATCCAAACAGGAGGATACTGAATTCGTAGCATTTACAGGCACATGGAGGAACTGAACAACATCAGGAGATTTCAGGAATTATGTTGCCCACTTCACATGTGTAATACTTTTGGTTTTTATATTGTGTCAGAAGCGACTTGAGTATATACTGCAAATAGCTACTGGTGTGAGAGAATTGGCCATCTACAGAGACGTTTCCCAGAGGATGCCCAGATGTGTTACCATCCTGCTGAGAGGCTTCTCTCATGTCCCCGCATGGAAAGCTAGAGCTGACAGATGGGAGCTCACCTCATCTTGCGGATTTGAACTGGCAAACTTCAGGTCAGCAACCCAACCTTCATGTCAGCAGTCCAGCCGGCACAAGGGTTTAACCCATTGGACCACTGCACTTTTGGTTAGATTACTAGAGTTACAGAGCTGTGGAAAACTCATTTATGTATTTTAGATGTGCTTTTGGTTTGATGAATAGAGCTTAAAAGGGGGACAAATGTATCCAGAATTCACATGCACACAAGATATTCATGTGCAAGTAGAGTTCTTTGATTAGTATAATGAAGGGATAAAGTCTTCACCTGGATCTTTAGCACAGACCAGAGTTTCTCAAATTGTGCTACTTCAGATGTTTTGGACTTCAGTTCCCACAATTCCTAACAGCTAGTAAAATGGCTGGGATTTTTGGGATCTGAAGTCCAGTTTGAGGAACACTGGCATAGACAGTAGAAGTAACCAATATTTTTCTGGCTAAGGCAGAATAAGAAAAGCATCGCTTCCATCAACTTGACTACTATTCAAGAGTGGCCGAGTTATGTTGGCATCTGAGTAAGATATTTCCATGAGCACCACTACTTGAGAGGTAATAACAATATTAAAAGTAACCAAGTCTGGCACTCAACATCTTCTGTCCAGCCTGCCAGTAGAAATTGATGCTCTGCTCGGAAGAGAAAGAGGTGCACAATCATTCCCAAACTTGCGGGGCAGGATGGGGAGAGATTGAGGAATTGTGAAATGGTGGGAAAGCTAAACTTTATTGTCAGCTGCCCACTTATGATTTCAAGGCACTCCTACTCATTCATCTCTGATCACCACTCTCTTTGCAGCCTCATGTCTTATTTGTTCACTATTTAATTCTCAGATCCTCAGTCTCTCTCCAGTTTCATGTTGTCTCCAGATATGAGGCTGGAGAAAGACTGAGGATCTAAGAAACAAATGAGCAGGAGAATCACAGCTGCCAGAAGAGAGTGGTTGGCAGCAAATAAAGACTGAGGATCTGTAAGATGAACAAGCAGGAGCAGCTGCCACCTTGAAAGCAAGTGGATGGGAACATTTTTTTAGTCTTTGGGAGCGGTTGGATTTTCATATAAAGCAGGCACAACCTGTGCTAAATTTTCAAAACTTATGGAGATTTTTGGATTTTTGCTTCATTGTTGTTTTTCTGTTCATTGGGTTGTAGGAACTGCTTTTTAATCTCTCCTTCCCACCCAGCTAAGAAAAGTGCCTACAAAACCAGAAAAAGGTAAAAAGATCTGTATGAAACTAGCAACATGTCTCCAACTTGTATTTTTGTCTGCATATATGTGTGTATATACAGTGTCCTTAACTGTACACTTGTGGTTAGGGTATACACGCACACAGTTACATTGGTTTAAGATTTCTATATTGTCAGGGTTTCAAAGTTTTCAGATGTGTGCGCTTTTTAGGAGTGTATATGTAAGAACAAAAATGAAATGCTGCTTTTTAAGGCTATGGACAAGCACAATCTATCTACTATCTCAAATCTGATGCCATGGGAAGTTCTCAAGCAAAACTAGAAACACACTGTTCCACCAGCTTTATGGAAAAACCACATACACCCTGAAGTTGTCGAAGGCTTTCATGGCCGGGATCACAGGGTTGTTGTATGTCTTTCAGGCTGTGTGGCCATGTTCCAGAAGTATTCTCTCCTGACGTTTCGCCCACATCTATGGCAGACATCCTCAGAGGTTGTGAGGTACCTCACAACCTCTGAGGATGCCTGCCATAGATGTGGGCGAAACATCAGGAGAGAATACTTCTGGAACATGGCCACACAGCCCGAAAGACATACAACAACACCCTGAAGTTGCCTCCTCAACAGCCACCAGGCTGAAGCAATTCCATCAGGCTGCAGCAGAGGGCAAACAGCTGGGAGTGGTTTGCATTTCATCAGCTCTACTGAACTTGGACTTGTTTTGTCAGTTATTTCTAGCAGGCCTTTACAAGAACTGCCACTTCAATTTACATGTTACTGCTTGAGTTTTGCCATTTTTCCTTCTCCTTTCCATCCTCTGACTCTCTCTTTCAGTTCCTCATTTAACTGTACAATTGTGGACAGGGAATATCTCATTTTTGCAAACTATATGCAAGCTGACTGGAATATTGTTTTATCTGAAGTGTGCTCAAATGTTTCCGTTTGTACTGTGTGGCCACAGAGCTTTGGAAAGGTCTTATCATTAGAATTTGTAAAAGTGATCATGTTTCTATAGAAATTTTTATTTAGAACTAGGTTAGGTATCCAGTGATGCCTGGGTTAGGTCTTTTGTAGTGCTATTTTTTTTAAGTTATTGTTTGTTTTTGTTTTTTATGAAATCTCTCATTAGAAAATGCATAAAGTTGTGAGTGAACTACAACTCTTAACATTGTTGGTCACTTACCCCCAAACCCCTTTAGTATTTTCTGTTGGTCATGTTGGGCATGTGTGCCAAGTTTAGTCCAGATCCATTGTTGGTTGGGTTCACAGTGCTCTTTCATTGTGGGTGAATTACAACTCCCAACCTTGTGGGTCATTTCCCCCTAAACTCTGACAGGGTTTAAGGTTGGTCATGGTGGGTATGTGTGTCATGTTGTTTGGGTCCAGATCAATAATTGTTTGGGTTCACGGTACTCTCTGGATGTGGGCGAAGTATAACCAATATTTAAAGTTGGTCGTGTTGTTTATGTGTGTCAAGTTTGGTTGAAATACATCAGCGGGAGTCAGAGATCTTTCTGAATGTGGGGTGAACTTTAGATCTCATCACCCAGGGTCCAATTGTCAAATAGTTTACTTCTGTCTGGAGCTACTTTATAACATGGTCCATGTTACAAAGTAATAGTAGTAGTAGTAGTAGTAGTAGTAGTAGTATAAAACATCTGGGGTTGCAGGGTTATATTAGTCTGCTATAAAGAGAGTCAACATGGTGTAGTGGCTTGAGCATCTGACTGACTCTTCAAAACAGAGTTCAAATCCAACTGGGTCTCTCAGCCTCAGAAGAAGGCAACTGCAACCCCTTCTAAATAAATCTTGTCAAGAAAATCCGATCATAACTTTGCCTTGGGGTCTCTATAATTTGGAAATGCCTTGACGGTACAGAACAACAACAAATAGCCCACCTCACTTCCACCTGGGACTCCATCCTTCTTGTTACCACCAATATTCCTTCCTCCAGCCATAAAATCCATTGCAATTTGGGATGGCACTAATGGTTTCTGAGTAGTAACAAACTCCTAGTTGCCCTCTGTGAACATAATTCTGTTAGAATAGAAAGCTCCTATCTGCTGGTGAGGTGGGCATTATATATTTTTAGTTGCAGAAAGATCATATACTCTTTTTAACAAAGGTACTTTTACAGTCTATTTTTTACTAGTGTGAAAGCATTTAAAAACTAATAGTAAATTTCTCTTACAAGAAGTGCTGCAATTTTTTTATTTTCTTCTGACACAAATCATAAAGACTGACTGTGAACTGTAAGAAAGTGGGCTCATATTCCAAAGGTTTATCCTGAAGTGAGCAAGAAAAGGCTGATTTGTTTGGCTGCTTCATGTAAATAGTGCTGCTTCATGTTTATGGGTGGTTAAGGAGGCTGCTGTGATGAGGCAATAATATATAAGAAGGTGGGCATTTATATGACAGAATTATTGTCTGGTTTTCTTGCCACTGCACCATGCTCCTGCTCCAGGTGCTCCCACAAAAAGTAAAAAGCCCATTATTGCATTGCCTATGTTATGGTGGTTTTCTTGTTGTTTAGTTTGAACTCTTCTTGTGAGCGACTGAATTCAGGAATTTCACTCCTTTCGGCTGTGTGGGAGAGCAAAGGACTAAGTGGGAGTGCTGAGCCGGTGTCATGTTAAAATTAGCCTACCAGGTGGTCCCAGAAAGTAGACACAGTGTGTCAAATAAACTGAAAAGACAGGGCTCTTTGCTGGCTGAGGCTGAAGGCTATGGGGGTGGCACTGCAATGGCTATTGAGGATTCAGACAACTCTGTGTCCGGCTTGGTTTACTACAATCAGAGCAGTGATTAGGCCTCTTTTGATCACAGGTTTAGCTTTCAGCCTATCAAGGGATTCAGGGGAGGGGGGCTTGGATACATATTAATGTCTTGCACTGGGCCCAAATAATTTCCCAGGGGGTCATGAGGTCAGGTTTGTATTTAGTTAGCATTAATGATCTCGTTAGGGATCTGAATGGACCACCGTCCAAGCCCTTTCAGGGATCTGAGCGTACCCTGCCTTCACCGTCCTCTCCCTTCGTTGTGTGGGCTTGCACAGGGCATGAACTGTGATTAATAGACTTCCAGTGCTTAATAATTTGCAAAACAGTATTAAACAAGGAACGCTGGGGACAATTGAGATTGGACACAGTGGGGACAAGAGGTTGTTGTAAACAGAACCAGTGCAATCCAAGTGCATGGAATTAAGTAAGATGCTTGCATACAATGTCACAGCTGGCAACTGGCTGGGAGCCAGACCAGCGTGTAAACTCCATTGCTATGCCCAGGTGGTCAGGCTGAGCCTAGTCCTTTTGAAGCAGTGTGTGCGCGCCAGAGAGACAGAGAAGGGGGGGTTGTGCACATACACACACAGAGAGAGAAGCAAGGAAGTGAAAAAAGGACTACTTCTGCAGTGGGAAAGCAAGTAAGAGGCAACCATTGAATAAGAGAAAGAAAGAGATTAAGAAGCTCAGAAAGTGACAAGCAGATAATGGAAACCACTTTCAATAGTAGTAATCCTTGACATACAAGGACAAATATGAATACTTTTGTTCTTGAATTTAGATTAACTTTAGGCTCAGGGGTAAAACTTGAAGTTACTTCATGTGTTTGTATCTCTTGGTCTACTGTGCAAAATGAGAGCCTTGTAGTTCATTACTAGTGACCTTGTAGAAGTGGTACTTCAAAGATAATTTTCTAGAGGCATCATGGGTTTGGTGGCAAATAAGATTAAAATATAAGGAATGACCACTTTGCCAGGAATCTAAGCAAGTCTTGGCCGAACTGTGCATATATACATGTTTCATACTGTTCTGATACTATTCCTCATCTGACTAAAGTGCGCAAAACAATTGCTTTGTAGAACAAATGTGAGTAAAGAGAAATATATTTGATGAAATGTACTTATTCAATGTTCAGTTGTATTTCAAGTCAGAATCAAATGTTACGCATGCCCACATTATCCTCACTAGAAAACAAAGGATGCAAATCAGGACAATAGGCAGGAGATTCTGCTGCACTGTGAATACAAGCTGGATCTCCTCTTACAAACCAGCCCGGGCACTGTGGTCAGCGAAGGAGGCTCTGCTCTTGGTTCCCCCCCCCCATCTCAAGTACGGCTGGTGGGAACAAGAGAAAGGGCCTTCTCCATGGCTACCCCCTACCTCTGGAACTCCCTTCCTAAAGAAACAAGGCTGGGCCACTCCTTGCTCTCCTTCAAAAAACAGCTAAAGACTTACTTCTGCTCATTAGCATATGAAGAAGAGGAGGATTAATTAATGAGAGACCACTTCAGATCCTGATTGAGAACTATGCTGCATCTGGGCTCTATTTGTCTATGTCAACCCAACTTACCACCATAGGCTACATAATCCAATCCACACAACTTTGTTGAACTTCAGTTGGTTTTTGTAAATTACTGTGAACATTTCTTTAGATTTTATGTCACTATATAATTCTTGTCTGATTCTGTCTGTAAGTATTTTCCCCATGGAGGTTTGATTTGATGATAGGTTTTTAACATTGTTTTCATATGTGGGGTTTTGTTGGGATTTTATGCCAATATTTATCTGTTTTATGAAGGCATTGAATGTGTGCCGTTGTTTGTTGGAATCCGCCCTGAGTCCCTTCTGGGAGATAGGACGAAATAAAAATAAAGCTGATCATGAACACCATTGCAAAACTGCTTCTTATTTCACATGCCAAAGAATTTTCTGGTGGAATGTGCCCTTCCAAAATATGCCATATTAAGGCAAAAATTTCAAACCAAGTTATACAAATTTCACCCCTTGAGAAATCACTGTAGATTAGCTGTGAATTAACATGAACTACCAGAGCTTCTTAGGAATAAAGATATCATGAATCATGGTCAGGATAAAGTGGAGTGTTAAACACGGTCCTTGGGTTTCCCAGGAGGTGATCCTGAAAACTGGAACTAGTAGTAACTGAAATAATTTCTATTGTAGTTTGATGTTAATTTCTCACATCTGCAATGGCAAAGTATCCAACATCTTTGACACATCACCATCACTATCACCATCACCACCCCCACAATAATAATAATAATAATAATAATAATAATAATAATGATCTTGAAGAAAAAAAAATCTTACCAGATGAACAGAAAGGCAAGAAACGGAAAAGCAGGGGCACAAAAGACCAGTTATTGATTGACAAAATGATTCTGGAGAACTGTAAAAGCTGAAAAGCTAATCTTCACATGACGTGGATTGACTATAAAAAGGCCTTTGACTCACTCCCACACAGCTGGATCATCAAGTGCCTGGACGCCATTGGGATTAGTAAAAATGTTGGCATCTTTATTGAAAACATGATGGAGCACTGGAAAACTGAACTGTTTGTTGGAAATGAAAGCTATGGACTTGTCAACATCAGGAGAGGAATTTTCCGGGGAGACTCATTGTCCCCTCTGCTTTTCATTATTGCCATGATCCCACTGTCAACAATCTCACAAAAAACAAATCTCGGCTATCAAACATCTAAGAAATCTCACAAAATTTCGCATCTGATGTACATGGATGACCTGAAGCTGTATGGGAAAACAGAAACTGAAATCCAGTCTCTGACTAACACTGTCCAAATTTTTAACACTGATATCAGCATGGAGTTTGGTTTGGACAAATGTTCGACAGTGGCATTGAAGAAGGGAAAAATCATTGAAAGTGAAGGCATAAATATGCTTAATGGCCAAACAATAAAGTGTCACCAACCAGAGGCCTATAAATACCTGGGCATATTACAGAAGAACAACATCAAGCATGAACATGTGAAAACTGTGGTCAGCAAAGAATACACAGAAAAGGTCAGAAAAATTCTCAAACGCAAGCTCAATGGAGGCAACACCATCAAGGCCATAAACACCTGGGCAATACCTGTCATAAGATATACTGCTAGCATCATAAACTGGACACAGGTGGAACTGGACAATTTGGACAGAAAAACAAGAAAACTCATGACCATTCATCATTCACTGCACCCCTGCAGTGATGTTGACCGGCTATATCTGCCTAGAAGATCAGGGGGCAGAGGACTCTTACAAGTAAAACAAGCAGTCAAAGAAGAACATGCCCTGGCAGAATATGTAAAGCAAAGTGAAGAACCTGCTTTGATTGAAGTCAAAAATCAGAAACTCCTCAAAACACAGCTGACAAAGAATCAGTACAAGAAAGCCACACTACAAACTAGAGCTGACAGCTGGCACAACAAAACATTGCATGGAAAGTTCCTTGACAAAATTGAAGGAAAAGCTGATAAGGAGAAGACCTGGCTATGGCTCACGAATGGGACCCTGAAGAAGGAGACAGAAGGCCTGATCCTTGCAGCCCAGGAGCAAGCCATCAGAACACAAGCAATTAAGGCCAAGATCGAAAAATCAGCTGATGACCCAAAATGCAGACTGTGCCAGGAAGCTGACGAAACCATTGATCATATCCTCAGCTGCTGTAAGAAAATCGCACAGACAAACTACAAACAGAGGCACAACTATGTGGCCCAAATGATTCATTGGAACTTACGCCTCAAATATCACCTTCCAGCAGTAAAGAACTGGTGGGATCACAAACCTGCAAAAGTATTGGAGAATGAGCACGCAAAGATACTGTGGGACTTCCGAATCCAAACTGACAAAGTCCTAGAACACAACACACCAGACATCATAGTTGTGGAAAAGAAAAAGGTTTGGATCATTGATGTTGCCATCCCAGGTGACAGTCGCATTGACGAAAAACAACAGGAAAAACTCAGCCGCTATCAGGACCTCAAGATTGAACTTCAAAGACTCTGGCAGAAACCAGTACAGGTGGTCCCAGTGGTGATCGGCACATTGGGTGCCGTTTCAAAAGATCTCAGCCAGCATTTGGAAACAATAGACATTGACAAAATCACGATCTGCCAACTGCAAAAGGCCACCCTAGTGGGATCTGCACGCATCATCCGAAAATATATCACACAGTCCTAGATACTTGGGAAATGTTCAACTTGTGATTTTTTTATATGAAATCCAGCATGTCTATCTTGCTTGCTGTGTCATAATAAAATAATAATAATAATAACTGTATTTTTATATCCTGCCACCATCTCCGTGAAGGGACTCGGGGCAGCTTACATGGGGACCAAGCCCAGCATAAACAAAGATTACAAACTAAAACACAATTAAAAACATTAAAAGCATAATAACACATAAACAATCTAATTAAAATAATTAAAAACAGCAGAGTAAAAACATAAAAATACATCAACTAACATTATCTCTATAGCCTGCCTTTCTCCCCAATATTGGGACTCTAGGTGGTTTACGATTTAAATTAAGAACGATACAGCAAAGGTACACATTGAAATATAATTAAAATATTCACATTAATAAAAACCTTTTTAAAAACCACTTGCTTGTTCCTTACATAATTTGTAGAACAGGGATTGATGAAGTGGGTTTGCAGTCCATGAAGTATGTACCAAATAATACTTGTGAATCTCTAAGATAACACTAGACTTTTTGTTGCTGTTTTTGTTGAGCTAAAAACATCTCACATATTTTTAACAGTGTCTGGGCCAGCAAGGAATAACATCCTGGAACCATAACCTTTGGGTTAGAGGATCTCAAAGGGTTCCTTTAGAAGTCTGATGGGAAGCTGAAAACTGAGTGAGTGTGAGAAAAGGACATAGCCTGTGGTATTTGCTGATGGCAAGAGCACCACTTGTCTTCTCCTAGTCATTTATTAGACTTTTACTGATGTAATCCTTTATGTCCTATGTTTTGTCCAACAAGAATGAGTGACAGCTTTATTTAGCAAGGATGTTTCTTTGACAGATATCCATACAAGGTTACTGTGCGTCTTTTCAGGGAATGTCAGGCTGTGTGGGGAAAAGACTTCAACGATTTCCTTCACTTCCCCAAGCCACCTTGGATTTGAGTGAGGGTACCCGCGTGATAACAAGCGCATGTTTTTAGCAGGTACGCACTCGTCTGCCTACTTATTCCCTAGTCCCATGTTTCCTCACAACAATCAATCAATACAGAAATAATAATAATAAAAGTAAACACACAGCCTCCTAGAATGCTTTTCTTGTAAGTTAGCTTTTTGTTAACTGGGAATTTTTTTAAGAGTTAATGTGGAGCAGCATTTAGAACAGGCAAAGTTTATTTTGGACAGTATAACACCAATGACATTTGTGTTATATATGATTTTAAAAACGGCTACTCATCTGCATGCTCATGTCATTTCTGTTTAATTGTCTCTAGATCTCAAGATGCTCTCAAAACACAAAATTCAGAGAACTGAATGACTAAACAGAGTACCACCACTTAAATTGTCCAAACTCCATAAGTTTCAAAATCAGAATCACTCTGACATGGAACACCATTCCCATTTAAATTTTTCTTTTATCATTAATTATTACAGGTAAGAAGAGCTCATCTTCCATAATTATATGCTCATTCTGCCCATACACTAATAAAATCACAAACTTGTTAAAATCCCTTCCCTTTTATTTTCCTAACAACTAAACCAAATATTTTATTCTCATTTCATTTAACTTGCAGTTTTAAATCTCTGATTCTACTTTTAAAAAGCAATCATATGAATATATATTCTGTTCCAAAAATGCAGTTCACTTATCTATGGTTTTACTTATTCATTTAGGGCCTCCTGCACAAGTTATATTATCTTATTAGTACCACTTTGTCCTACTAAAAATAATAGTGTTCTTTATTTTCTGCATTTCACATATCCATGTGAAGTCCAGGAACATATTCCCCCATGAGTATGGGGGTCATACTGTATACACATCAAAGTGAACATTTCTACAAATGTAAAACTTTATTTTTGGATACTGAGTAAAAATTTTAAGGGAATGTGTTTTTTGTGTGTCTAAAGAAAGAGTGGTTGGTCCAACAAGTATTATATCTAAAACTGGAAGTTAGTTGAACGCATAGTGCTTTCCCAGTTGTTCATTTAAAAAGTAAAACAAGTATTTGTGAAAATTTCAAATTCATAAATATCAAATTCAATATGAAAGCAGAAAATGTATTTTGATTGTAAATATTTACCTGAATAATAATAATAATAATAATAATAATAATAATAATAATAATAATAATTTTTATTTTCATACCCTGCCACCATCTCCCAATTGAGACTGGGGGCGGCTGAACAACTGAGAATGGAGGATAGTCTTTTTAAAATTGTCTCAGAAGTGACTTGAGAACATACTGCAAGTTGCTTCTGGTGTGAGAGAATTGGCCGTCTACAGAGATGTTGCCCAGGGGACAGCCGGATGTGTTACCATCCTGCTGAGAAGCTTCTCTTATGTCTCCACAACCTAGAGCTGACAGAGAGAGGCTCACTCCATCTCACAGATTTGAACTGGCAACCTTCAGGTCAGCAATCCAACCTTTAGGTCAGCAGTCCAGCTGTCACAAGGGTTTAACCCATTGCACCAGTGAGGATAGCCTTGGACAGCCAGACATTTTTGGAGACTGTACCAGGGGAATCCTCTTGTATCAGAGCAGAGACTTCTGCCTCTAAATCACAATGGGATGAGCCAAGCTGCTGTGGAGCAGAAACGTGGAAGTCATCAACTTCTCTGCTCAGTGGATGGCATAATAATGCCTCTAGTAATTGCTATCCAGATGTGGACCCCAGAAACATATATTCACTCTCCTGATATATTGCTCCAGGAGATGGAATGAGTGGCATTATGTGCAGCAAATGTGGTTGGAAAATACAGTATAGTTGAACTGTCTGATCGTTAGATTCACAGTACAGTATATCTTATTTTATTTACTTCTAGCAAAAAAGAAGAAGAGGGGGGAAGGAGGGAAGTTGTACAAAGAACAGTAAGAATTTATTACATTCTTCGGATACATGAAAGGAAAGAGATGGGCAAATAAAATTGGCATATTGCCATTGTTGTAGTTATCATCGTTATCATCATCATTATTATTTAATTTGAGGAGCTAATGATTAAAAAGAGGTACTCCAAAATAAACAAGATGGAGGTAGAATCAACTATGTGCATGACAGTAGTTCTCTTACAGCTCCTTTTATATCCATTAAGAATTTGAAAATAAGAAGCTGGGAGAATTACACATTGAAACAATGCAATAGTGTAACAGCTGTGAAGTTGGAAAAGGAGAGTGGGATAAAGGGGTTGCATTTCAAAAGTTTATTTATTTATTTATTAAATACATTTCAAAAGTAATGCAAAGACTGAAAACATTTATTATTCTTGTGCACTTCTGGTGTAATTATGTTATGGCATTGAATGTTTGCCTTTATGTGTGCAATGTGATCCGCCCTGAGTCCCCTTCGGGGTGAGAAGGGCGGAATATAAATGCTGCAAATAAATAAATAAATAAATAAATAAATAAATAAATAAATAAATAGCAATGTCTACCAAATTACCATTGAAATACATTTTAGGGGTTTAAAAATATTCCCTTGGATAGCCAGACATTATTGGATTCCAGCTATCACATAGAGCAAGACTCAAAAAAATGTAATCTTAATGGCAGGGACTAATTTGTTTTCTAACTGATCTGTAAGCCGTTCTGAGACTCTTATCTAAATCAATAATGTGACATATTAATGATGAAATGCTTCTACATGTTTGACACTGCTGCTTGCCAGATTGACTCTTTAGTGAGTTATTAATTATTGGATTTGTATCCATCTATTCTTTGCAAAATGAGTTTGATGACAGCATGATTACAATAATGCAATCAAAACACAAACAGTTACAATGGTAAAACACAAGTATTATCTAAATATGACATTAAAAGAACTCGTGCAATAAAAGACTTCCTTGGCCAGCACCCAACTTCCAAAATCCTTTGTCAATAAAAAAGATATTTGCTTGCCAGTGGAGGGACAATAGAGGCGGTGGTAGGATTTTGTTAGCTTCACTTGTCTTAACGGGTGTGTGTAGAGCAAGGAATGGATCTGTTCACCATACTGAGGTAGAAAGGGGAGAGAATTTAGTCCCTTTTGCTTAGTGCCACCTTGTGGCATATACAGCTAAAACTATGGGCTCTTTCACACTACACAATTACAGCACTCTGGTTCTACGTTAGTGTCACGTCTGCATTCTGTTGAATTCTGGGGCTTTTAGTTTGGTGAAGCTTGAGAGGAGCCCTTCGTTTGAGAAATGTTCTTGTCTACACAGCCAATCCTGGGATTCCATAAGAAGTTATCATGGCAATATTTATTTATCATGTCAAAGGCAAATTGGGGGTACAGTTATCATGTACTTAAAAACACAAAGTTAAAAACTTAGTATTATACTAAATGTCTTTTGATCAGAAGCTGGTTACTTGGAGTGCCTCTGGTGTTGCAGTTAGAAGGTCCTCCGGTGTGCATGTGGCCAGGCTCAGGCTGCATTGTAGTAAGTAGTCTGTGGTTTGCTTTTCTGCACACTCACGTGTCATGGACTCCACTTTGTAGCCCCATTTCTTAAGATTGGCTCTGCACCTCGTGATGCCAGACCACAGTCTGTTCAACGCCTTCCAAGTCGCCCAGTCTTCTGTGTGCCCAGGAAAGAGTCTCTCAACTGCTATCAGACATGGATTGAGGTTCCTAGTTTTAGCCTGCCACTTTTGGACTCTTGCTTGCTGGATTGTTCCAAAGAGCAATTAAAACACTATAATGTAGTGCGAAAGGTCCCTGCATCCCCTTTCAGAGATGGATGGCAATTGAACACATGCATATTGCAGTATAGTATTTTTCCTTTTTACTTTTGTCTTACCCAGTATGTATTAGTCACACAATGACAAGCTGTTCCATAGCCAAGGAACTGATCTCAAGTAAGCCCTCTTTCATGTCTCCAAAAATAGTCCCTTGAGGATGACAGGACCAAAATCACCCAAGGCCCAGCTAGGCTTGTATGGAAGAATGCGATTGTTGTTGTTGTAACTATATAATTCTTAATCTACATCAATTGGGTCAGTTCAGATTTAATACAAAACCAGAAGGAGCTAGGGTTGGATGTGGCAAATGAAGAGTGGACAGCTCATGTGGGGAAAAAGCAAGTGATTTCCAAGAAGGAGAAAACAACATATTTTGCTTCTTCCACGCTCCCAATGCTCTTCTCTTGTTTTGGTTTGCTTAAGACCATGGCAGAGCTTCAATGAAATCCTTTAATAATGAAATCCTTTAATCCTTCCATGCCTAAGCAACCTTTCTCCCTATCACGCTGCATTGGTATTGTGCTATTGTTCCACTTTACTTGCCATGTCAACATCCTGTGAAATGTTGCAGTTTGTAGTTTAGTGAGGCCTCTCTGGCGGAAAATTTTAAATGCTCATCCCCAAACTACAAATCTCAGAATTTCATAGAATAATAATGCTATAACAGTGTACTATGGTAGGGCCCTAAGACTTAGCAATGCAATGTCATTATTGAATATCAGTTATGCATCTGAGGCTATCAGTTATTCTGCATTTCAGCAAATACATGTATTTTCAGAATTGTTGAATGATGAGGCTAATAGCTACAGCCAGGTGATACATATACAGCAAGTAGTAAGCATAAAAGCTCACTTATTTGGGATAATTTGATATAGCCAAATCTTGCAGTCCTGTAAGAATCAGAAGATGCTGTACAAGACATAAATCATAATGTCTAGAACAGCCAGTCTCACCATTTGCACTAAGTACAGATTCTTATTTTCTATCTTATTTTCTTTTTATATATACTTTCACTAACAAACAATTCTGCCATTGTTCAGATACAAGAGAATTATTTTCTTCTACACTTGCATGGTATCCCTTTATAGGAAACTTACTGTGTGGACTTCCTTGGCTAAATCTTTTTTTTTAATGAAATGTCATTTATGGCATAATCTGCTATTCATATAAGTAACTGGATCCCTGACAATGCTTTACAGAATATTTGCTTATGGATTTCAAAACATCTACTTGAGAAAATAACATTGCAACATTTATATTCCTTGAAAATAATTTGCTTTTTAAAGGAAAGCCTCTTCTAGAATATCTGGATAGCTATATCCCATTCATGTTTGCAAAAGTAGTGTTCTGAAGAATTTAAGAGTAATTAAAATTAATGATCTGCCATTGCCTCTTTCCTTCAAAGAGAATCCTATGGCTGAATGTATAATTATATGTTTAAAAGTATGCACAGTTCCTACAAGAAAAATAAACTCTCTTTATTGCCATTACTTGTGAGAAAGAGACACATTTGACTAGAAAGTACCTGTTGGCACATATGGATTTGGATTTGGAGCTATATACAGCCTTTTCTTTTGCAAACATGGTGGTAGTTTATATGTGCTCTTTGGAAATGTAAAGTGGCTCAATATAACCTATATTTGGATGAGTCAAGAAGCCTCTTTTTTAGAATTTCGGAACTGATGAGTGATGTGGCTAACAGTGGGTTGACTTGTCAGCTACAGAAGATCTTGCCAATTGGAAGGTTGGCAGTTTAAGCTGTGGGTCAGGGTGAGCTCCCGCCATCAGCCCAGCTTCTCCCTACCTAGCAGTTCGAAAACTGCAGTGTGAGTAGATAAGTAGGTACCGCTTTGGCAGGGAGGTAAAAAGTGCCCCTTTGAATGCTGACAATTCAATCAAGGAAGGCGTCCATGGACAATGGCGTGGAAGGACGAAGCAACATCACCTCCTCATGGCCGATTTGAGCACAGCCTCCAGATGCCAGAAATGAAAAAAAGAGGGAAGCCTTGCCTGTGTTTATGTACTGTCTGTCTTTGCCAATTGTATGACGGCATTGAATGTTTGTCATATACATATCTGTAATCAGCTCTGAGTCCCCTTGGGGAGATAGAGCGGAATATAAATAAAGTATATTATTATGTGACTTTCAGCTCTGCAGTAGAAATTGATTTTTCATTAGGCGATATCAAGATGTCTGCAGGATTGTTTTGCTGGTAAAATCTGTCTGCAGAAGAGCTAACAAAAAGGTGAAATGAGCCAAGCTAAGACAGATCCAAATCTCTTGCTGCCCAGGGACACAGTTGCAATGTTGGCACTATGTTTGGCAAGATTGAGGGTATTCCTAAATAATTCCCAACACTTCTAAACTGAGAGGGATTTAGATTTAGCACATCTTCAACTGCACAGTTAATAGCTCTGCTGGCCATTGGCCATTTTCACCAGTTAAGATGGCTCTCTAGACTTTGGAAATGTTATATTTTGGACGCCTGCAATCAGTGTGTCCAATGTGATTTATTCTGTTGTGTTTTTAACTAAGCAGCAGTGGGGAAGAGGGCCACTTGCAAAATTTTCTGTCTCAAGTGCCAACTAGGTGGTATTCCCAGTTTTCATCAGTGAAGAGATAGAAAGTAGGAGAATATTCTGAACTTTGTACAGGTCATTTGCGAATCTTTTGGATCATTTGCATCTGGAAAAACAAAGGTGTTATAAACAGAGCGACAAATTATCTACTTGCCTCTTCTGAGGATTCCCATGTCCATCCAGTGAGTGACATACAGTCGAGGTTCCTCCAGTGTTAACCGTTCTCAACCAAAAGACAAATACAAATTGGGATGGATAGAGTCTCTGTTCCTCCGTGTTGAATCTATGTTGATAAGTCATCAGTTGTGTAGGAATATAAGGTGGCTTTGGACTTTTAAAATATGAGTTTTCCCCGTTTAATACGATTTTGTCTGAATTTTAAGGTTGTGAGGATGCCTGCCATAAATGTAGGCGAAACATCAGGAGAGAATGTTTCTGGAACATGACCATACAGCTCGGAAAATGCGCAACAACCCAGTGATTCTGGCCATGAAACCTTCAACAACACAAAGATGCCTGAGCCACAGAAGCAGCAGACCTCCCAACGTCTTCAAAATTACTTGTGGCACTCTCTTTTCCATGTCAAAACCTATCATTTCAATCTTCTAATCTTCCAGTCCCATTACACAATACTGAAAACTCTGCCACGCTTTCTGTTCCCTTTGCTTTATCTGTCCTTTATCTCTCTGCTGCCAATTGAGGAACCAGGTGGGTGTTCCAGGTTATCCCTACTATTTTACAAAGCAAAGTGGCCACCTCAAAGCAGTAGATTATTGGTTCAATAAAAAGGCAATTTAAATGATATGTAATAGAATGTGATCAATTAATTTATTTTACTGCTAAGGATGAGGAGGTGGTATTTTCTGCCTCTGGACCACTCTCTCGCTACCCATTCCTCATGTGTTAGCTTGCATTGTCCACAATATGGTATCCTTGATATGAATGTGTCAGCAGCTTCAGCATATGAAGCAGGAGATGGTGCCTTAAGTATTTGTGCTCATGGATTTATTTTACCAAGAATTGCATGAGAAAAGAGACCCACCACTCCAGGACTGAATTTCTGATGACCCTGAAGATGAACTGAAAAATTACAGTGCTAGCAACTCATGCAACACAATTTTATCAAGGCATCATTCCTCCTTCTTCCTCCATGCAAGAGCAAAATAGAGGGAGGGATGTAAGAGTGTCTAAGAAAAGGAGCAATTGCATCACTAGATAGTATCTGAAGTAAAGTAAACGTTTTCCCTGACATTAAGTCTAGTTGTGTCCAGGGCCGTAGCCAGAAAAAAAATTCGGGAGGGGTTTTGAAAATTTCGGGGGGGTTGAACCCCTAGCACGCACCCCTCCCCACTACAAACCTGTCAATATCTGCTTGAGATAGTGCCTGGAGGGACTCTTAATGTTTTGCATCTCATAGACTTAGCATGGGGATTTGGTTAACCAGTTAAAATTCATGAGTAAACCAGATTTTTTTTATAACCTGAAAAATTTCAGGGGGGGGGAGGGGTTTGAACCCCTAAAACCACCCCCTCGCTACAGGCCTGGTTGTGTCAGACTCTGGGGGTTCGTGCTCATTTCCATTTTTAAGCCGAAGAGCCGCCGTTGTTCAAAGACACCTCCAAGTTTATATGGCTGGCATGACTGCATGGAACACTGTTATCTTCCTGCTGGAGTAATACCTATTGATCTACTCACATTTGCATGTTTTCGAATTGCTAGGTTGGCAGAAGCTGGGGCTAACAGCTGGAGCTCACCCCGCTCCCTGGATTTGAATTAATAACATTTCGGTCAGCAAGTTCAGCAGCTCAGCGGTTTAATCCACTGTGCCACCAGGGGCCCCAGTATCTGAAGCAACCCTTCAATTCACATGTATGTACATGACTACCCTTGCCATGAAGATACCTCAACTGCAGATATACCAGCCTCATAGTTACTGGATGCAATATTATAAGGAACAGTGCCTTTAACATGTTGAACCAGCAACACTGTCATTCTTTTTATTTATTAGATAAATAAATTAAACCAGTGGGTTGCTGTGAGTTTTCCAGACTGTATGGCCATGTCCCAGAAGCATTCTCTCCTGACGTTTTGCCCACATCTATAGCAGGCAGCCTCAGAGGTTGCGAGGTCTGTTGGAAACTAGTCAAGTGGAGTTTATATATCTGCAAAAAGTCCAGGGTAGGAGAAAGAACTCTTGTCTGTTGGAGGTGAGCTGATATATAAACCCACCCCACTTGCAGAGTTTTCAACAGACCTCACAACCTCTGTGGATGCCTACCATAGATGTGGGCGAAACATCAGGAGAGAATGCTTCTGAAACATAGCCATACAGACCAGAAAACTCACAGCAACCCAGTGATTCTGGCCATGAAAGCCTTCGACAACACAAATAAAACCAGCATTATTGGCATTTAGACTGGATGTCAAGTGAACAGAGCTGGGGCCCCTTTCTGGTGCCTTGTATTCGTAGGGCACTTGTATAAAGGCCACCAAAACACCCAATAGGTATCCAAATTAACGTAAGAATATGTAGTCCTTTAGAATTGGAGTAGGCAACTGGAGCGTAAAGGATTGTACCTCCAATTATTTCATTCTCTCACTCACATTTTCTTTTAGTCTTTCTACTTTTGCTCCTTTCTTTCGATGCCGGCTTTGGGGGCCATATAGTGGAAAATCCAGTTTCAAATGTTAAGCAAGAAAAAAAAGTCTAATTTAGATGCTGCACCTCAACAAAAGTGGTCACTATGCACAGAGGGCCATTTTCAATACACCCAAACCTCAACTGGTAGCTCATTTTAAGAAGCATTTTTGTTTGATTTTTGCTGTTTGATAGAGGAAAATAGCATGTTACCAACAACTTGGCACCCCAGTGACTAGTTTTGGTCTAAAAGTTAGGCTTTTAAAACATTTTCATTAGTGGAGTGGGGACTAAAGCCACAAACACCCATGCCCAAGATCACAATATCTCCCAGCAGACCAGCATTTCAAAACAAGCAAGAGAATAGGCCGAACCTACTGGTACGTTATCCAACTATACACAGGGATTCTTGTTACTCTTATGACTATTTTTAAACTCTCATTTTACATTTTTCAGATTTATGAATTTAGTATAGTAGCCAACCCTTGGGAACTCTGGGGCATAAACAGTAATCATCTTCCTGAAAGTCTATGTAACAAATGTCTCAGTGATGCCTTCATAACAGACTTTGGGAGTTTTCTTGCACCCCCTTTTTTGGCAGGAAGGATGGAACTAACTGGAAAGTAATTAAACACAATCTCTAATGCACATCAGTTTGTGCCTTGGGAATCCAGCTAGTTAGTTGGGCCATCTGAGCATGTTTGATTCAAGGGCGTTTTATAGCAACATCCTTAAAGGCAAGTTGTGGCCTCTGTGAGATATCACAAAGCCACGGGGTAGCTCTGATTGCAGCATCTTTCAGTAAACTCTTAAATTTGTATTTGATTTGCTACTAGGAAGATAATGTTTCTGACTGAATGTCAAAGAAGTGCTTTAAAGATCCAGACTGGACTGATGCAGCATAAATCAAATAGTGACTTGAGCCCACCTCCCAAGTCAGAAAATTGCATTTTGGTTCTGAATTAGAGGGCAAGAAAGGCCAATTTTAGCTGTACTCCTCACAGTCTGTAGTTTGGATGGCAGTGGCCTTTCCAGACTCAGTCTTCAATGATCAGTTAAAATTATTGTGTTGAATACAGTAGTTTCTGTAAACTTTGGTGTTAATGATGTAAGTTTTCTGTGTGCTGGCTGAACTTTAGGTGCCACGGGATTGATGGGAAAACATGCAGCATAATAATCCTATGGACTTTACAAAGGGTGCATCAAACTGTAGAAGTAATGCAGTTTGACATCTCCTTAACTGCCATGGGTCAATGCTGTGCAGCTGTAGTTTTGCAAGGTCTTTAGCCATCTCTATCAAAGAGTACTGATGCCTCACTATAGTATAACTCCCATGATTTGTAGTATTGAGCCATTGCACTCAACTAGGGCTGGGTCTACATTGCCATATACAGTGTTCCCTCACTTATCGCTGGGGTTAAGTTCCAGGACCACCCACAATAAGTGAAAATCAGCAAAGTAGGGACGCTATATTAATTTTAATATTTATACATTATTTTAGTAGTTACACACTATTTTAAGTCTTTATCAACCAATCGTGTGTTGATAAATCGCCTCCTTCTCCTCCCATTGCCATTTGGGCTCCTTTTCTTTCCCTTTGGCTTCTCCTTCCTCCCTTCCTTAGGTTGTAAATTGTAATTTTTTATGATTTATAATAGTGTTTTAGAGTTTATTGAAAAACCGCGAAACAGAGAATCTGCAAAAAGTGAACCGTGAAGTAGTGAGGGAACACTGTAATGCAGTTTCAGAATCCAGACTAACTGCATTGAACCAGATTACAGGCAGTCCCCAAGTTACGAACAAGATAAGTTTTATAGGTTTGTATATGTAAGTCGGAATTAGAGCCGGCCCTAGGTATTTTTCAAGTGTAGGCGAACAGAATTTTGCCGCCCCTCTCAAACAATCACTGAAAAATAAAAGTGTTGGATAAGCGAAAATGTTGGATAATAAGGAGGGATCAAGGAAAAGCCTATTAAACATCAAATTACATTAAGATTTTACAAATTAAGCACCAAAGCATCATGTTTTACAACAAATCAACAGAAAAAGCAGTCTCGACAGTGCCCCCGTATGTTTGGCGCCCAAAGCGACCGCTTAATTCGCCTCATTGTTAGACCGGCTCTGGTCGGAACAAGTACATTTTAAGAGTAACTCCACACACACATACACACACATTTTGGAAAATAGGGAAGATTTAACACACCAGTGGTGTTTCTTTTAATTTCTGTGCCCCTGTTCAGAGGATTTTACCTCACTTTCTGTCTCTGTGCTAATTGGATTTTGAAAAATTTGGCTTGTTGTGGAAACAAGTATTGGTGAGAAAGCTTCAGTGGGGACACCTTGGTCACATAATAACTATTCCTGGGGATAGATGTCTGTCACTTTCTGTTGTCTCACCCCCATTCTTAACTATGATTCATTTGTATATTGGATGTTTCTAACTCAGGGACTGCCTGTAATAACAATGTAGACTCATTAATCCAGTTCAATTTAGTTAATCTGGATTGTAAAACAAGATTATGGACCTCATTGAATGGGTGGTTTTCCTCGTCTCTGTACACTGCTGGCATGCAGCTGGGATGGAATCTACCTCTGGTGGGCTTTGTGCCAGCAGCGTGCCGGCAGCATGCCGAGATGGAGTCCTGAGGAGGCAGGTGACTGCCCAACTCCTTATAGAAGAAGCTGGGGACAGCACGGAAGGAAGCTGGGACAGTGAGGAAACGTTGTGGGATGACAGACCATGACCCATGACGGGTAAGGGGATGAAACAAAATGCTGCCCCATGGTTTCCCCCACAGTCCCCTAGTTTCTGGACCTCCATGTGATGAGGTCTCTAATGGTAGCCATGCTGTCAAACTCCATTTCCATCAATGTTACTCAGGGAGAAACTAAGGATTTTTCTTCATACTACACAATTATAATACTATTAGTCAATTTTAATTACCATGGGTTTTTATCCAATGGAACCCTGGAGTCCACAATTTTTTTCAGAGCCCCAGCCATCATATTGCAAACCCCAGGATCCCATAGATACAACTATAGCACTTCAAGTTGAGTAAAAGCACTCTAATTGTGCAGTGTGGATGGCCTGTAGGATTAGGAAGAAGTATGTTTACCTTTTTTGATAACTATGTGTATAGCACAGTCCAGAATTTACTTTTGAGTAATGTTCATTAGTTTTCCAACTTAAGGCCTCTTTGTTTACAGGTCTGTAGAACGTGAAAAGAGAGAATGGGCATGCTTCTCTCACAAATATGCCTTGGGTGGAGAGACTCCACTAGAACCTGACATGTCCGGCAGCAACCAAGCACACTCAGACATTGCTCTCATGGTTTATTATAACATTAACAAACTAATTTGATGTGTTTAATTCACAGTTAACTGTTATTTATACTCTCCATATGTACTGTGTGTGTTTATGTTCTACATGTATATTTATACAAATTGCTGTTCACCAGGTTCATAAAATATCTTCCAAGAGAGGAGATGTGAGTCTGACCCAGATGTACAAGAGAGGAAATGTTTCATATCTCAAGGAGTGCCTTATGTGCACCCTAGACAGCTCCTCCCCCTTGCATCCCAGACGCGCAACTTAATGGTTTTAAAAATTAGAACATCTGCTTTGCTTAGAATTTATTACCTACTGTGCGGAAGGAGTGGAATTTCAACACACAATTAATGAGGCAGCTTCTTGTCACTTTAGGGAAGTTTGCCTTTGTCTGGTACCACATTCATGGTGCAGGAAGAATAATTTCATGAAACACTTGGTTTCTGATTAGTTAGCCATTGCCAGATGGAGTGGCCCAGAATACACACTTATGCTTTAGTCCTGAAATGCATATAAAATGGAAACTGGCTTTCTGGTATATCAAGAATGATAATGCAGCATGAAATAATAAGAAAAATGAATTAAAGTTTGTAATGTAATTTTTGAAAACAATAACCGTTTTTAAAAAGGACAGAGAAAAGGGTGCATGAAAAAAGTTCAGAGATAGAATTAAATGTAACTGGCTTTTAAAAAATGTGTCAGGGGAACATAAGGATAATTTTGGAGGTACAATGAAAACCAGCATCAAAGGTCATTCATTGCTCACGTAACTACTATCCAATATATACTATCTGTTAGGGAAAACTCCAAAAATACAGCAGAACATCAAAAAATGTAAACAGTTACTTATAATTGAGCAATCAGGTCACAGCAAGCAGGGTGTGAAGTGTTGTAGCTGGAAAAGTATTTAAAGCTTAGGAGGCAAAGATGCAGAGTTCAATCTTTAAAGTTACAGAAGGTATATTTACAAAAATAATAACTACATTTCTTAATAGTAAAGAACTGGGTCTGAGCTACTCCATTTCTTCTAGGGTTCAAAAGAGAGGTAAAAATCTCCTTGCACTACATTTCTCCTGACACACAAGCAGAGAGAGGTCTCAACACACTAAGATGTAAAAAGCAGAAGTCTGAAACAAAGGTTTGCATCTGTAAAATATCCATTCTACATAATCAATCAGAATCAGAGCAGAAAAAGAGAGGAGAACATTTTTTGTGTTTTCTTTTGACATTCTTTTATCAAGTGTCCTAAGATAAATTCTACAAAAACTAATTTGATTGGTGTCTCTTAGCTTTTTTTTTTTTTTTGCTTTGTGCAAGCTCTTTAAAACAAGGAGAATAAATGGCTGCCTGATCTGTATTTATAGTTGCACGAGATGGGATGGTTGATGCATGTCAATTGGACATGTTATCAGCACCACTGGATCCGACTATCCTTTGGATCCACATTTATGATGGTTTTATACTTTATCCCTCACACTAGTAACCTCTTCCTTTAATGCACTAGACATTCAGCCACTGGTGGGTTTTGAGGAACATTGTCACATAGGAAATCAAGTGTCTCCCATTCTCAGGTACAAGCCCCAGCTTGATTGCTGAAGCATTCCTGCTCTGCCAGAAGTTTATTGCTCAGAATATTACTCATGCTATTCTAACATACTGCTTTTGGCACAAACTTCACAAGGTCATTGTAACTGTTATGCAGGAAAACAAGTTTCTCTAAATATTGCCAAGTGTTCTAATAGGGTTGCATTTTGCCATGGTGCCTAGCATACAGACCCTGATGGTAGTAGGAAGGGACTGCTGGAGCTTCAAGCACTTGTCCAGGGCATCCCGAAAGAGGCTTATCTGCTAGTGGAAAACCACACATGAACTTTGAATTTAGCTGGAGAAAGAAAATGAAGCTCAAAAGACCTCACACAGCAACACATTTGGGTTTGGGGAGTTCTAAAGCAGCAGTGGATTTTTTTGCAGTTAGTACCCTTCTCCAGAGAGGAAATCCAGTCAATTTAGACGTTGGCTGATTCCTTGCAGGGGATGATGGCCTCAAACTGATGGTAGAGAAGCAGCCATGAGGAGCAAATGGACATTCAATATTGCTTTGAGGGACTCAAACTGACATCCTGATAGTAATGCACACAGGCACAAGTCCACCTTATGTCAATGTATGTCTTCTTTTGATCATTGCAGAGATTAATATTTTCCTCACTGAATCCCATTCCTGAAGGGTGTGGGTTCTGAGAAATTGCCAAGATTTCCCATTGGAAACTCTCAGAAGTTATTGGTCGGCATGGGACTGATATTTCCTCTACCTATCTGCACTCTTCACCAGCCCCAGGATTACAATTCATATTAAGAATATATTCATAACCTGTTAGGATTATGATACCAATATGGATAGATATTGGTGCAGAGTAACAAAAATACAGAAGTCTAGGGGTTTATGTGAGCAGAGGTGAGAAAAAGCAAAATAGCCAGCCTCCCTTTCCTATTAAAAGAGTCATGCGCATAAAATAAGCATCAGAGACATCAAAAGTAAAATAGTAAAAACATGTTCACTCACAACCATACAAGTAAACATGTCTTAGTTGCAAAAGAATACAGTTCAGGATACTACATATCTCTTTACAAGAAGTAACATCAGGCAGCATGACTGGATGAAGAGCCAAAAACCCCCTAAAATGGTGCCATCAGCTCTGGAATGCAGCTTTGGCTTCAGGTTACTAAGCAACAAACAAAACTAACTACATAAACCATCCCACATTGAAAATGCATGCATGATTGCTAGATAACCCAACAGTTCAAGGGGAGCTATCATAGTAAAATAATAGTCCTGTGAGTGGTAAACGTGAAAATTCCTATTACAGAACCCTAATGCTACACTGGACATTGAAAGATCTTGGGACTTAGGACTTCATCAGACAAGTCTTCAGCAGTGCCATAGGATGTTTTCGCCTCAGTTGAGCCATGGAGCCTCACACCACCCATCACACAACGCAGGCTCATTTCCACTGGGGCTCCGGAGCTCAACTGGCATCCTACAACACTTTGCCCAGAACATGGGGGGCTTTCCATGTTCCATTGGGAGGAAGCTGGTCATTGCTGCAGGCAAGGCAGGGATTGCTCCATTGCCCTGCTGATTTGTCACAGGGACTGGAGAATCACCCTGCAGGGCGTCATCAATGTGATGAGGTCCTTAGTCTCCTTCATGGCTATACTCCCTGTGTAGTTTCCATTCATCTATTCAACTTGTTTATCTCAACACAGGTCAAACATATGTGACAATCATGTCCCAAGTCTCCGGTATGTTGTCCTTTCACACTGGTCCTGGAAAATACTGTCCTTCAGGCTATCTACACTTCTCAAAAGCAGGGAGCATCACATGAGTTTTCTGGCAAAAAAGCATAGGCACCCCCACTCCCCCCCCCCCCCCGACTCAGAAGACTCCTTTTTTGTGACCATGAAAAACAAAAAAAAGGTGTATTATTCTCTCTCTCCATGTGTATGTTTCCAGGGTACTCAGATATTGCTATGTTTGAGAGTCTTAAGCCATTGAGAAATGAGATATTTCTTGGTGTGACGTCAAATGTCGATACCCGCACTTCTGAATTAAAGGGACAGCTTCAGTTATGATTTCCTTTATAATCTCTTTAGCACCAGTGTGTGATAAGTGGATTATATGTCAGGCCAAGTAAAGCCTGTCACAATTAATGTGCTAATAAACTGGCAGCATGCAATACTATTAACTCAATCGCAAGGGAATTAATGTATTTACAAAACCTAATTAGCAGTTTGTTACTGTCTAAGAAATTTAAACAAATCTGTAGCATCGCTGACCATCTGGGTTAGAAATCTTAGTTTGGGATTTAATTAGGAAATAATTGTGATAGAAAATTAGTCCTTATTAGTTAGCTAATGATCAGCTTTGCACTAATTGAAATGACTCTCCTGCAGGTTTGGGAAATCGTTTACGTGTGGGGGTGAAAAATCAAAAGACTTTGCATCCTTTGGGACTCAGAAAGCACAACAATTGATTAAATTTGAAAAGCAGATATTTTATTGAACAGCATGTAAAGGGCATTTTTTAAAAAATGTGTGTAAAAAAATCCTGCAATTAGAGAGAGGGGAGGGCACATCAATTTTAATGCAAGGGTGTGTACACACACACACACACACACACACACAGTCTTTTGTAAAATAAGTTTTTTTTAAACGATAAGATGACAGCATCCATAGCCAGCCTGAAAATAAGGTTTAAGAAAGACTGTAACTGTAAACTGGGAAAGCTGTCCTGATTTGAGCTAAATTCAAAAGAGCACAAAAGTACTACAAGGAAAAGAGATAGATGGCCAAGCCAATGGTCTCATTTGTAATGAAAGGATTTATTCTAATTCTGTTCCATCTCTTCCAATTACTTCCTCCCATATTCTAGACCTGTGGGCAAGTAGCTGTCTAATCACACCTTTTCTGGCTCTCTTGTTTCACTGTTACCACCTCATCAAATGGAGAGAAGGAAGCATCCTAGCACGCTGCCAGGACATTTCCTTGACAGAGCCCGCCGAACGCCATCACATAATGTAAGGCTACTTCCAGCATGTTCCATAGAGGAAACATTCTGGCAGTGTGCTAGGACGTTTTCCTGATTACATAAGAGGCTTCCCTTGTTCCATAGAGAAAAATGGAAGGAAGCCGGGCAATGATGCTTCCCGCTGTGGTATAAAGTAAGGTGTGCAGTGGGCGATGCGGGGCGTGGGGTAACAGTTTTCCCCTGCTGCTCCACGGATTCACCATACTGTGTGGTGACCCCCCCCCCCTTCTGCCCCATGGCTTTGAACCTCAATGTGATGAGGTCCTTGTTGTTTATTCGTTCAGTCACTTCCGACTCTTCGTGACCTCATGGATCAGTCCATGCCAGAGCTCCCTGTCAGCCGTTGCCACCCCAGCTCCTTCAAGGTCAAGCCAGTCACTTCAAGGATACCATCCATCCATCTTGCCCTTGCCCCTTATTATTATGAAGTTGTTGTTGTTGTTGTTGTTGTTGTTGTTGTTGTTATTATTATGTGGTCCTTAGCGAGTCGTTATTTCTAGATGTGAGCCTTCACTTACAAGCAGATTCATAAAGAATCCTCACTGCAGGGCAAGCTAATTGTTTTAAGATGTCATCATTGAAGTGTCTTCTCTTCATATCATCCCAATCTTTCCTGTATCTAGAACTTGGAAGTTGTGTGTTACTTGTAATGAGGTACTTTGTAATTTGTTATTTTCGACAGTAACCAGCTGGAAGAATGTTACTTTTACCTGTAAGGAACAGGGGTGTAATTCACAACTTTTCAGAATATAATAATAAAGGACGAGTAGGAAGAAAGAGTCAGATGTGTGAGTGCCTCTTCTTGCCTCTTTGTGGTATATTATGCATCTAGTGCAGTGGTTCTCAACCTGTGGGTCCCCAGGTGTTTTGGCCTACAACTCCCAGAAATCCCAGCCAGTTTACCAGCTGTTAAGATTTCTGGGTGTTGAAGGTTAAAACATCTGGGAACCCACAGATTGAGAATCACTAATCTAGTGAGAAGTAGAGCAACTAGCAACAGAGATGTGGAGAGAAGAAGATGTAAACTGGTGATGACACACTGAAATCACTAGTTACACTACAACCTTGGGTAAATTGAAATATTTTCAAATATATAAAAAAGTTACTCTGCCTTTACTACCCTTCCTTCCTGTCTAAACAATTTTTTTTTCTGCTACTATTAAAAAAAGGAGAGAAATATAGCATGTGAGGAGGGAAATCTGCTTTCTAGACTGGCTGCTCCCAACAAGAGCAGAGGGCATGCACTTGTATTTGCTGGATAAGTGGGAACTGTAAGAAAGGTAGTTTAGAGGAGGAGATATTTCCCTGCTCACTGAGGCAGGCTCAAGCGTGCAATTTACAGCAATTGTTTGGGGAAGGGGCAGATGGGAGAGGAAAAGGGATTGAGTTAATATTTCTGCACACCTATCCGAAGAATTTGTGTGCAGCATACATGGCAGCTGTGTGATATGTCTGCCTGTGTCGGTGAGGGAGGATAAATCTGAACAGAATAGGTGGTTGGAAATTATGATGGTCAGGGATGGAGGAAATAACAGAGCATTTTCCTGTATTTTTCAAAGGTACAATAATAGTAATGGTAACAAGTTAGAGATGTTTAATTCTGCAATTTCTGGACCGCAGTAACTGTAAGCCAGAATGCCTCTGAAATGAGTAACTCTAGATGACAGCAGGATAAGTGATATTAAGGGTTATGGGTATCCTGCACATTCTTGACATCCATACTGTGGGCAGGGGCTTGTGAACTGGTTCTAATTCAATTTCTCATTTGGAATGACAATATCTGATAGACTTCTGTAAGTCTGTAGACACATCCATTTGTATGTGCACACATGGAAACACACACATACATTTGACCAAGAGGGATTGCTTCTTTGTTCTACGTGGGGCTGACTTTGAAGACGGCTCGGAAACTGTAAGTAGTGCAAAGGTCGGCAGCCAGATTGCTAACTGGGGCTGCTTATATTGAAGCAGCTCCACTGGCTGCCAACAAGTTTCCAGTCCCAATTCAAAGTGTAGGTTGTTATTTATTTATTTATTTATTTATTCCATCATTTCTACCCCGCCTTTCTCACCCATCAGGGGACTCAGGGCGGCTTACAATATACATCGGAAACACAGTTAAAAATCATCCAAGATTAAAAATTACAATAAAAATTAAAATATAAATTAAAAACCAGCATAATTATACATCTTTGTTACCTACAAAGCCCTATACAATTTGGGCCCAACCTATCTTTGTGACAGCATCTCCCCCTATGAACCGGCGTGGGCTTTAAGATCTGCAGAGGAGGCCCTCCTCTCGGTCCCACCTCTGTCCCAAGTGCGGCTGGTGAGGACGAGAGAGAGGGCCTTCTTGGTGGTAGAACCTGGCTTTAGAATGCCCTCCCAGGGATATTAGGCTTGTCCCCACACTACAGTGTTTTTGCAAGGAGCTGAAAACATGGTTTTTTAGGCGGGCCTTTGGAAATGATTAAAATATCTGCTAATCTAAGGCCCAAACAATATAATATTGACACTGGCTGAATTTGGGCTGTGGCTGGGATGTTGTACTACTCATTTTAATGTCAATTAGTAATATGTTTTATTGATTTTAGGATCAGTCTTTTATTTTTGTAATGTGCTGTTTTTATATGAACTGATATTGTTGTCTAATATGTTGATGTGATTTTACCTGTATTTTATGTGTTTATGGCACTTGTATGTGCTTCTTTAAGCTGCCCTGAGTCCTTTTTGGGAGATGGTGGAGGGGAATAAATAAATAAATAAATAAATAAATAAATTATTATTTTTATTATTATTATTATTTCTTTATGAAGGATTCCAATTACAAGTTAGATCAAATACAACTGATTGTCTGTATCACTATCCATGCCTCCACAGACTCAACCAACCATGGCTTGAAATATTATTATTATTTAATTCTATAAGGCATACCTTGATTTTGCCATTTTATACAAGGAGTGCCATTTTGCTATGCCACTGTACATAATGGGAGTATATAATGGGACTTGAGCATTCACAGATTTTATTATCCGTGTGTGTGTGTGCGTGCATGTGTGTTGGATGAGAACAAAACTCCAGCAGATACCAAAGGCCCACTGTAACATTTTAGCATGTTTTTTAGATTATTTCTTTATTTATTTGCAGTATTTATACTCTGTCCTTCTTACCCCGAAGAGGACTTACAGAACATACATACAGCAAACATTCAATGCTGATGATACAATTAACAAGGGCAGACAACACAAACAGAGGTAAAGGCAGTTTTTCCCATCTTATTTCTGCCATCTTGGAGGTTGTGCTCAACCGGCCATGGGGAGATGCTGTCACTCGGTCTTCCATGGCGAGGAGCTTTCCTTCAATTGATGTCCTTAAGGGCGCCTTTATTACCTCCCTGCTAAAAGCAGTATCTATTTATCTACTTGTATTTCTGTTTTGACCTGTTAGGTGGGCAGGTGAGCTGGGGCTGACGGCGGGGGCTCACCTCAACCCGGGCACAAACTGCCAACTTTTCAATCAGCAGGATTTTTCTGTAGCACAGCGGTTTAGTCTGCTGTGCTAAGCCTGTCCCCTATACATAAGAAATGATGTATAGTACTCACATTGAGCTGTGAATAAGTTGTCCCAAATTTTTGTGGTGGCTAAAGCTTCTACATTTACAGATGAGTATAGTGTAAGCAGAACAGTATGCATAGTATTATCTAGGGCTGTCAACTTGTAAATGTAATCCCATAGTCCAAAACTTTCCAAACAATTCATGTTGATGACATTTTTAGACATGCATCATTTTGCAACACAGCAATTCAATTTTCGTAGTGAAGTAGAAATTAAATCAACCTCTTATAAAAAATATGGCTACATACATATTATAATAACAAAATGTATGGGGGACACAACATATCTCATGAAAATCTTTCATTTATATATTTAAAATACATTATTTTATAGCTAATTTCGCATAGACTCAGAGGTTTCTCATTATGTTCGCGTGACACACTTACACGCTGCAGCATGACACACAGTTTGGAAAGCTCTTCCATAGTCAGTTACCTAACTGAAATCAATGGAGTGGACTGTACATTTGTAACCAGAGGCGGTCCAACCATAAGGCGAAATAGGCATTTGCCGGTGGCGCCATCGTCCCGGGGGCACCATCGTCCTGGGAGGAGGGCACCACTCTCCACCTCCTTCTCTTTCGGGCCTTCCAGCGACCGCGCTGGGCCTTCCGGCCAGCGCAGACCCACCTTCGCACCACGCAAGCCCACCTTTGGGGCCTTCAGAGATTGTGAGGTCTGTAGGAACTTGGAAGCTAGGTATGTGGGGTTTATATATCTGTAGAAGGTCCAGGGTGGGAGAAAGAACTTTTCTTTGAAGCAGGTGTGAATGTTGTAATTAATCACCTTGATTAGCATTTAATGGCCCTGTGGCTTCAAGGCCTGGCTTCTTCTTGCCTGGGAGAATCTTTTTTTGGGAGGAGTTAGCTGTCCCTGATTGTTTACTGTCTGGATTTCTTCTGTTTTCAGAGTGTTGTTCTTTATTTATTGTCCTGATTTTAGAGGGGTTTTTTTTTAATACTGAGGGCTATCTGGGTTATCTAAGTCCACACTGCCCTATATCTCTGTTCAATGTTTAGTGCTAAATTTGCAAATATAGTAATTCCTACATAACATTACCATGTATTGAACTGCTTTTTCTATTGATTTGTTGTAAAACATGATGTTTTGGTGCTTAATTTTTAAATTCATAATGTAATTTGATGTTTTATAGGCTTTTCCTTTATACTTCCTTATTATCCAACATTTTCGCTTATCCAACGCTTTTATTTTTCAGTGATTGGTTTGGGGGGGCGCCAAAATTCTGTTCGCCTACACTTGAAAAATACCTAGGGCCGGCTCTGTTTGTAACCCAAACATTACTAGAGTTAATGACTAACATTATCCACCTGATTTCACTGGGGAGAGGACAAGCCAGTAAATACCCGAACCATGCAGGTAAGTGTAGATCAGTCTTTACAAATGCATATGATAATGTTTAAGTTTCAGTATTAATTATTTTGCAAACTTTCTCTTTATGGATTGCTGTTAAATTTAACAGTGTAATTTCATGTGCCTACTCAGACGTAAGTTCTGTTGTATGCATAAAGACTCATGCCCAAGTAAGTTTTTTTGTGTATGTATGTGTATTGCAGCCTAAATCAAACTGCACACGCTAAAAATGTTAAATAAACAAATTGTTATTTTTCCTGAATGATGTTATTTAGTACTGAGAAACCGTTTACATATTCTAAAAACTGAATGAGGGTTCTACAGGGGCTGTAAATCACGCAGTATTGAAAGGAAGTCCCAGCTGGCCTTATCAGTCTCAGTGTAAAATTGTTAGAGGTCTCCCCACCAGCTAATAAATTTGATTCAGGGTTGTTTCTGCTGACATTTGTGCAAACCCTCTGAGAATGATTGTTACTGTAGTGTGCTTTCCACAAAGTGTATTCAGAACTGAAATGCTACTTTCCGCTTTTACTGGGGGTTGAAGAATGAAGCTCTACATTACAATTTTAACAGCCTTTGGTCAATATATGTACTGTCTAACTGACTCCCAGTACCAGCAATTTTAACTGGCATCTTTTTTAGCCATCTATGGGGTGTTGTTAATTAATACAGATATAGAAAATAATTAACAGCACTTCTCCTCACTCCATCGCCTTCCCTTGTGTTAGCCTGGCCATGTAGTCATTTGCTCTGAACACTGGAAACAACTGAAAAGATTAACCAGTATATTTAAGATGCATTCACAGGAACGTGGAGTTTGACTGTGGATTAAAGCATGAGCCTCTGGTTCGAACATCACATCAATCACACATTCACTAGTTTGCCCAACAATATCTTAGTAATGCAGGAACAATCATATTGGCCTACCATAGTAATGTATGTATAGCAGAGGGGAAAATGAAAATTTGTTATGTATTTTATTATGAGTTTATTCTAATCTCTGTGGTGCTTCTCTAATGGTTGTTGCCTCCTTTCCCCACATTTGTTTCATGCTACTTCTGTACTTATTCCATACTTTGCATTATTGCGGATTGATGATGATAAATGGAAGCTCTTACGTGTGCCCGCATTCCAGAGTCACCCGCAGAACAATAACATGCCACTCAGGTTTGCAGAACAAAAATACAGGAACTTTACTAATTCCAAGAGATCAAGAAAAAAAAGTATCTGATTGCTTATAGAAGTCCACAGTCATAAACAGTCCTTTCTCAGTCCACAAATCTACTTCAGAGAAGAATACAGTTCTGGTTTCTCACCGTCTTTTCTCAGCAGCAAACAGGCCTCAAAAATAGCAAGGCCTCTCTGAGTACACAGCTCTCATTCACCAGCAGTACTCAGGCAGCACTGAAAAACTTGTCCAAATTGGTTCTGCAGCAGCAGCAGAACAGAAACAGTATCAAATCAATCCCCAGATCGTTCCAGGCTCAGCCAATTGGCTTCATGCACTTCATTTTCCAGTTAACACATACAGCACAGTGTCTTTGCAAAACATGACAAGCATAGCCAATGGTAGTAGTTTCCAATATAACAAGGTGTTTAGATGCTGGTTATGTAAAATTGAGGAGTAAACAGTTATGAATACCTGCAGAAGTATATCTGCACTGCAAATTTAAACTGTTTTAATTATCTACCTCTCCAGGGGCCTGTAACTGAGAATGCTCTTTGTCCCCAACCAAACAGTCCCCAATATACAGTAGAGTCTCACTTATCCAACACTCGCTTATCCCACGTTCTGGATTATCCAACGCAGTTTTGTAGTCAATGTTTTCAATACATCGTGATATTTTGGTGCTAAATTTGTAAATACAGTAATTACTACATAGCATTACTGCGTGTTGAGCTACTTTTACTGTCAAATTTGTTGTATAACATGATGTTTTGATGCTTAATTTGTAAAATCATAACCTAATTTGATGTTTAATAGGCTTTTCCTTAATGCCTCCTTATTATCCAACATATTCACTTATCCAACATTCTGCTGGCCCATTTATGTTGGATAAGTGAGACTCTACTGTACTTTGGGAGAAAGCCAGAATGTGCAAATGTGTATGAAACAGATTTACATGTGTAGCATAGATATATCTTTGTAGTTGGATGCAATAATTCTCGCAAAATACAACTGAAATGGGTTTAGGGATATGTTTCGAGCACTGTCAGTGAGCAATAAATTGATGACTAATACAGACTGCATTTTACTGCTTAAATTTATTTTCAACATAGGCTGGACCGGCGGCTCTCTCTGTTTATGCTCTGCGCTTGGGACCAGGAGAAGACATCCTTTCTACCTTGGTCAAATTTGTGAAAGACAGGAAGCTAAAATCTCCCTTTGTAATGACTTGCGTGGGGAGCATCAGCAAAGCAACGCTGAGACTAGCAAATGCCATAGCTTCCAATACTAATAAGGTATCGGGATGTTCATGAAGGTTTATCTAATGCAAAATTCATACCCGGAAAGATTCTCATTTGCAACTGACCTCAAATGTAGACTTCCTAGACTGCTTCGTTTTCAGAACTAAAGTTCAGACTAGAGTTTTCCAAACATTTCATGTTGGTGACACTCTTTTTAGATACATAACATTTCACGACACAGTAATTCAGTTTTACTAGCAAACTGCAGGTTAAACCCACCACTCAAAAGGGATCAGGACACACATACAAATTGTGACAGTGAAATGTATGGTGGCCTAACATATCTCATGAAAACATTTGATTTATATTTTTAAATATATTATTAGTAAGATAATAATATGCATTTCCAAAATTTTGTCAGGCCTTGTTTTATGTGTTGTTGAACACACCTCCACATTGCAGCCAAATTATTAATGTATCATGACATACAGTTTGGAAAGCTGTAGTCTGGACAGTGCTTTTCTGAAAGAAGGATTTTAAAATAGAAGGCCTTGCTTAGTGGCCCTTAAGGCAAGCCTATGAATGCTTGCTGAGCAGTTGTGGAATTTGTAGTGAATGGGTTTATGAAAATGTCTTCAGCTGCTACTTCACTCCATCTCCTAATTATGCTGCTTTTCTTTTCTTGCAGATTGTTCACCTAAATGAGCGTTTTGAAATTGTTTCCTTGGTTGGAACTCTGAATGAAGCTCCTCACCTACATATCTGCCTGTCTGACAAGGATGGCAAGACTATTGGGGGGCATGTTGTGAGTGACTTGATAGTATTCACCACAGCTGAGATAGTGGTTGGGGAATGTGATGGCCTGTGGTTCAGCCGGGAGATGGATGGCAGCACTGGTTTCCCAGAACTTGTGATTAGTTCTTGCTCTAAAACAGCTTAGCAGTGCCTGTCCTGTAAATTATGTGTCCCCTCTGCACCCCAAAGTGGATGAAATAAATGGAGTCGGAGCATGCTTTCTTGCTCTTAAGCAGACACCTATTGATCCAGGCATATTTTCACTCAGAGAGAAAGGCAATTCTTCAGAGCAAGGACAGAATAAAATAATTTCAAGCTAACTCTTGTCGTTAATTTGCCTTTTGCCAGCACTTGTTCACGCCAAACAAGCTGTGTTTAGCTTCCTCCAAGTAGGGGCTGAGCAGGGCCCCTGGGGGATTTGTGGCACTGATTGGCCGTGAAGAAGGGGATTGGGTTTGGGGGGCTGGGGGAGCGGGGAGGAAAGGTTGAGGTTGGCAGGGAGCTAATGAATGCACTATGTTTGCTCATCTTTACAGAGTCACTTATTACCACTAATTGGGAGGGACAGTTCAAACAAGCACAGAGGAGCAGTTGTCACACGAGCGTGACATGGTTTTAAAGAGGCAGTTATGGAGGATTGCACTGCCTGGTCCTGCCCCCGATCTCCTCCTGCATCCTGGCTTAGTGCCTAGCACACATCCGACTCAAAGTGGGGCCTTTGTCAGGAAGCCCCATTACAAGTCAGCAGTCTTTTAGAAAAAGGCAAGGCGAGGCAAGTCATTTGAGGGAGCTATAGACAGACGCACAGCTGTCTCAGGCACTCAGAAAGTCAACAGCTGACGGAAGGGGTGGACTTCAGTTTTGGCTCCAAAGGATATAAAGATGTGATTGGAATTAATCTGTCACGCATCGTTTAGAGCTGTTCTTCATTAAAAGCCCTTTCCTTGAAGAGCACCTTGTGGCATTTGGAAACTCAAGCTAACATTAGAAAGTGAATTGCTCATTGTTTCACATCTGTGAGATGACACCCTTTGATTTAAAAGTTTCCAAATTAAAATAATCTGACAAGTTTTTGTCAAATCTTCTAAGATTAGAAATACAGTGTTCCCTCACTACTTCGCAGTTCACTTTTCGCGGATTCGCTGTTTCACGGTTTTTCAAGAAACTCTAAAAGACTACTATAAATCATAAAAAAATTACAATTTACAGCCCAAGGAAGGGAGGAAGGAGAAGCCAAAGGGAGAGAAAAGGAGCCCAAGCGGCAATGGGAGGAAAAAGAGGCAATTTATCAACACACGATTGATTGATAAAGACTTAAAATAATGTATAACTACTAAAATAATGTATAAATATGAAAATAAATATAGTGTCCCTACTTTGCGGATTTTCACTTATTGCGGGTGGTCCTGGAACGTAACCCCCGCGATAAGTGAGGGAACACTGTATTGTTAATGGAGGGGAATCTTGTGATAGGGAAGGTTAGGCCACCTCCAACTCCCCCCCCCCCCCCCCGCCTTTTGTTCAGTGTTATTGCTTTTTGCTCCCATTACCCAAACTGAGCCACCGATGGCGCAGTGGGTTAAACCCTTGTGCTGACAGGACTGATGACTTGAAGGCTGGGTTGCTCACCTGAAGGTTAGAAGTTCGAATCCAACCTAGGGGGAGCTCAGATGAGCTTTCTCTATCAGCTCCAGTTCCATGCAGGGACATGAGAGAAGGATGGTCAAAACATCCAGGCGTCCTCAATGTAAAATTAATCTAAACATGTACATAGGGGAAGCTATAAGACTGTAGACAAGGAGGAAATGGATATCAATTTGGAGCCTATAATACCTTTATATGTATTATTTAAATAGAAGACTGTGACCCCTTAATGAAAATATATTATCTGAGAAATTATTATGGAAGACTAATAGCTGGAAAGTATTGCATTGAATGCAACAAACACTCGCAAATGTATGTATATTTGAATGAATTAAAAATAAATAAATATAAAAAAGAAAAAAAAACATCCAGGCATCACCAAGCAATGTCCTTGCAGACAGCCAATTCTCTCACACCAGAAGCAACTTGCAGTTTCTCAAGTTGCTCCTGACACACATACACACACACACACACACAAACCAAACAATGTCAGACCCAAAGAAGGAAGGATCAAAGTGCTTCCATTTATAACCCCAAAGCACCAATGACTGACTGTGCAATAATTATACACACACACACACACACACACACTGCAGTATACATGTATGTCTCTGCGCTATGCTATTTATGTATGGTAATATAGTGGGGAGCTATTTATTGGAAGGTCTGGATTTCCCTATCCAGATCTCCAAAATCTTGTGAAACTTGAAGCAATTTAGATGAGTTAGGATATCCAGATGCCTTGACATAAAATGTTAATGCTGTCAGCCTGCCTTTAATTGTTACTGTATCCAGGCCACAGTATCTATAAGTAAAACTGAATATATATCAATACATCTTCAGGTTATACCTGCAATCTTGCTTTCACCTCAACATTGCCTTGGAATTTCCAGGACTTGCAGAATTCAAGTGTTACCCTTTTTATCTGCTACACCAGTGGTTCCCAAACTATTCGGCCTACCGCCCCCTTTCCAGAAAAAATATGACTCAGCACCCCCTGGAAAGGGGTGGGCGGGCGTGGTCCCTGCTCAAGAGGGCGGGACTAAGCCTCTCCCCAGTCCAAGATGCAGGGTTGGGAGGGGAGGTGGGTGGGGCCACAAATGGGCAGCCAGGACTGGGATGGGAGGAGTTACGAGCTCTGAGGCAGGGCTGAGCTTCTATCCCTGTCCTGTGGCGCCTGCCAGGACACAGAGGGCAGGGCTAGAGGAGGGGACGGGGCCTCTTCCCAAGTGCCTGACAGGGCTGAAGCTCTATACCCCGCCCCCATATTCTAACAAGCCCCTCAGGGGAGGTATACAGAGGCTCAGCCCTGTCTCGTGCTCTTAGGAAGAGGCCCCGCCCCTGCCCCAGCCCCACCCTTTAGTCCTAAAAGGCCTCTCAGGAGAGGTATAGAGGCTCAGCCCTGTCTTGGGCTCTTGGGAAGAAGCCACACCCCTCCCCTGGCCCCACCCCTGTGTCCTAATAGGTGCCATCACCACCACCCTGGATCGCTGCAGTGCCCACCAGGAGGTGGTAGCGCCCACTTTGGGAATCACTGTGCTACACTAATAATCAGTTCTTCAGATTTGTGGAACTGAAAATGAGATAAGGTATCTGTGGTGTTCTTCTAGATACCTGGTACAAGACAAACTAGACATAAAATGCTAAGTTCTAAGTAGGCAAGCACAACAATCCATCAAAAATTATTTTGATGTTTGCATTTTCACAATTCAACATCAAGGATCCAAAGGGTTCAGGAAGAAAGTTACAAAACAATCCAGGGACCTTTTCACATGGCCCTTGGGGCCATGCCATTTCGGTAATAGTTACTGGTGAAATGGCAGGCACGTGCAGTGCCTCGTGGTGCCCTGCATGTTCTCCCTCCTTCGCCCATTACTGTCCCTGTCTGCATCAGATGGAGGAAACGGCGGCAATGCACATTGCCCTTTCCCCATCAGATGGAGGAAACGGCAAAAAAATGCGGGTAGCTCCATTGGAGCTACCCAAAACACACTTACCTCTCCATAGTGGCAGAGGAAACTTCTTGTGATGCTTCCCCTCCACTTCAGGAGAATGGGAATGGAGCCAAGCCCGCGTCACATCTAGAAGACTAAAAAAGGCTCAAAAAACCTCAGTGTGATGAGGTGGCAGAACAGCAGAAGATTTCAAGCAGAGATGTGCCAGGGCTGATGTGATTTTCAATATTGGTCAAAGCTACTGCCCATCTAATAATGCTGAACTCTGACACTAGCACTATCTGGCTTTCTAGCTGTATTTAGTTACAACATTTTTAAATGGACCCCCCCCCCCCACCACCACCTCCAGAAAACCTTGACTGTAGCAGCGTACTATATCTGAAGGGGAGAGTTTGGCCTAGCCACTTTTGTTTATAACCTTTTTAGGGACCAGGCGATAGTTCTGAGCTGCCTTGCTCAATAAAAGAGGGGCCTCGCTCGCTGGTATCTGGCTATCTGACTGGTATATGAGCTTACGAGACTTTTATGTCACTCTCTTGAGCGTGAAATACAGTCAATTTGTCATAGCATGTTCAAGTAATTTTCTTATCTGCAAACAAAAAACTATTCAGATGATGAGTAATTGCAAATTATCTATTAACATATAACTTCCAGAAGTATCCTAAGACTCAACAAGAAATAATGTATCAAAATAATATGACCCTCAAATAAGTCACTATGTTATTTCTTAGTAAACACTTATGGTCCTTCTCATTTGAAATGCTGCATCTTAAAACAACAGCAAAAAGTCTTATTAATTCTGACAAGGGAAGAGGTCCAGGCTGCTTCTACACAGCATAAATCCAGTTCCACTCCAAAGAGCCTCCACACACACTGTAGGAACCGTGAAAAAGCTCCTGTAGTGTCCACAAAGCTCCTCTCATGTCAAATTGATCCAACAGAATAACATTATTTACAAGGAAACAGTTGATTTATAAAGATTGGTTAACATTAGATAATGACCAAAGTAGGTTAAAGACGAGAGAAGAGTTAATGATGGAACATTACCCAATACAAATGCTCAAAGATAAATCATTGAGTGATTTAAAATTGATAAAAACTTTTATGGATTTGAAGTATTAAACCAGACTTCTAAACTTATTGTGCTCATGGGATAAGCATTTTATTGCTAAAATGTATAAAATGCTGTTAAAATATAAAATAGAGGAAGAACAAGTGAAATATTGTATTGTTAAATGAGCTCAAAATAGAGGCACCTATATCCAGTTGGAACAATGACAGAAGGTGTGGACACAAGAGTTTGAAGTTTACTTTGAGTAATGATCTGAAAGAAAACTTTTATTACATATATACAGGTGGTATTTAACACCAGAAAGATTTGCCAAAACAAATAAAGACAGTTTTAGTAAATGTAGGAAATGTGAGTATCATGTCTGTCCTATCTTGTGGGATTCGTTTCAGCTTGTTCACCTAGATGACGTGGACAGGATCCTTGAGGTGGTGAGACCAACTACCTGTGCCATGGATCCTTGCCCTTCTTGGCTAATTAAATCAGCCAGAGGTGGGTTGCGAGACTGGTTTGTGAGGATAATTAATTCCTCTTTGGATCAAGGTAAATTTCCATCTTCCCTTAAACAGGCCATAGTGAAGCCAATCCTGAAGAAGGCCTCCCTTGATTCGACCATTTTAAACAATTACAGATCTATCTCAAACCTCCCTTTCTTGGGCAAGGTCCTGGAGCGGGCGGTTGCCTCGCAGCTTCAGGGTTTCCTGGATGACACTGATTTTCTGGACCCATTGCAGTCTGGCTTTAGACCTGGTCACAGTACTGAGACGGCTTTGGTCGCCTTGGTGGATGACCTCCGCAGGGAGCTGGACAGGGGGAGTGTGACCCTGCTGGTTCTCTTGGACATCTCAGCGGCTTTCGATACCATCGACCATGGTATCCTTCTGGGACGGCTTTCTGGGATGGGCCTTGGGGGTACTGCTCTGCAGTGGCTCCAGTCCTTCCTGGAGGGCCGTTCCCAGTTGGTGAAGCTGGGGGACACCTGCTCGGACCCCTGGCCATTGACCTGTGGGGTCCTGCAAGGTTCCATTCTGTCCCCCATGCTTTTTAACATCTACATGAAACCGCTGGGTGAGGTCATCCGGAGTTTTGGAGTGCGGTGCCATCTCTACGCAGATGACACCCAACTCTACTACTCTTTTCCACCAAACTCCAAGGAAGCCCCCCAGATACTGAACCAGTACTTGGGAGCTGTGATGGGCTGGATGAGGGCGAATAAGCTGAAGCTTAATCCCGACAAGACAGAGGTCCTCCAGGTCAGTCGTATACCTGATCGGGGTATTGGGTGGCTACCTGTGCTTGACGGGGTCGCACTCCCCCTGAAGGCGCAGGTCCGTAGCTTGGGGGTCCTCCTGGACTCATCGCTGACACTTGATGCTCAGGTGTCAGCGGTGGCCGGGAGGGCCTTTGCACAACTAAAACTTGTGCGCCAGCTGCGACCATACCTCGTGAAGTCTGACTTGGCCATGGTGGTTCACGCCTTAGTTACCTCTAGATTGGATTATTGCAATGCGCTCTACGTGGGGCTGCCTTTGAAGACGGCCCGGAAACTTCAATTAGTTCAACGCTCGGCAGCCTTGGTTCTAACGGGAGCCCAATACAGAGAGCGGTCAACCCTCCTGTTTAAGGAGCTCCACTGGCTGCCGCTTATTTTCCGGACCCAATTCAAAGTGCTGGTGATCACCTATAAAGCTCAAAACGGTTTGGGACCCATCTACCTTCGGGATCGTCTCTCCCCCTACGAACCTGTACGGTCTCTTCGGTCATCGGGGGAGGCCCTCCTCTCGCTTCCGCCAGCATCGCAAGCGTGGTTGGTGGGGACGAGGGACAGGGCCTTCTCTGTAGTGGCCCCCCGGTTATGGAATTCGCTGCCTAGGGAGATCAGGCAAGCCCCCACCTTGATGGCATTTCGGAAGAGTCTGAAAACTTGGCTTTTCACTCAGGCCTTTGGTTAAGATCATCTTTTTTCCATCACAATTATTATCCTCCTCGACCTTTTGCATTGGTCGCTCTTCCCGATTCCTGATTTATTGATATTACTAAGGACTCCTCCCTACCATACCTAATGTGACCTTAAATGATTCTAATGCACTTTATCTATTTATGAATTTGTTACCCATAATGTGCACCGTACACTTTGCTTATCCACTATTGCAACCTCATTGTTTTTAACCTGATGTTTTAATTCTGCGTTGTGTTTTTTAACTTATTGTGTATATTTTTATTGGTTTTTGCTTTTGTCCTGATGTTTTATATTTTATCATTGTTTGTATTTTGATTTTGCTGTAAGCCGCCCCGAGTCCCTTCGGGGGAGATGGAGGCAGGATACAAATAAACTTATTATTATTATTATTATTATTATTATTATTATTATTATTATTATTATTATGTTGGGTCATTTTATCATTTGTGGTAGTATTGCAGAAAGAAAGATTACTGAATCAGTTGTGTCATTCAGTGAGACTCCCTTCTGGAATGATTGAGTCTTTGAGTCCTTCTACATCAGTGATTCTCAAATCTGTGGGTCTCCAGAAGTTTTGGCCTTCAATTCCCAGAAATCCTAACAGCTGGTAAACTGGCTGGGATTTCTGGGAGTTGTAGGGCAAAAACATCTGGGGACCCACAAGTTGAGAAACATTGTTTTACATGGACCAAAATGTGGGCCCAAAATGACCTCTGAGTTAAACTTCCCCTGAATTAAACAAATCTGGGGTAGGGTGTGAGATTCTGAACTTGCCGTAAGGGTCTTGACAACCATCCCGCACTCCCTGGGCTCAGGCGGCCTGGGGATGCAGGGCGGCTATGCCCTCCTGTCACCTTCCCCCTGAACCTGGGGACCATGGCAAGGCTGTCAGGATTAGGGTTTCCCCTCAAAATAGATTAATACAGAGGAAACCTGCATTAAGCTGTGTGGCATTTAACCAAAGTGAGTATGATCCCTTTGCACAACAATCTAAGTGGTCAGTGTAGATGTGCTGTACCTTGCAACCTTATTGGGCTCAGGGATACCCAGTTAGTTGGTGTTGGGAGAGTTTGAAGTGGTCTAAATACCCTCACCTCCTTTGCCTTTTTTGCTATATAATTATTTGCTATATGCGGAACCAGCCAGATTTTCTTGGGTAACCTAAAAACATTTCACTTGAATTAAAATTCTAAAATCAATTTCAAAACCTTCTGGCAACACATGGTTGTTGATCAGCTATTGTTCTAGGACCAATAAATAAATTTGTGTTGGGATGTTGTGTTTGAGGGGTGGTACTTCTACTTTTGATCTTAGTAGTTCAGAAACAATGCCTCTGTTTTTTGGGGGGCGGGGGGCTTGTTTTTGGTTTTTTGGCATGCAGGGCCAAGATGGAACTCTGCAGAATAGCCATAGTGGTGGTTACTGTGGTATTGTGAGGACCAACTGCTGGAGGTTTCCACTATTGAAGCGACCACCACCTGGTTATTAGAGGCAGAGCCGGCCCTAGGTATTTTTCAAGTGTAGGTGAACAGAATTTTCCCCCGCCCCAAACCAATCACTGAAAAATAAAAGCGTTGGATAAGCTAAAATGTTTGATAATAAGGAGGGATTAAGGAAAAGTCTATTAAATATCAAATTACATTCAGATTTTACAAATTAAGCACTAAAACATCACGTTTTACAACAAATCAACAGAAAAAGCAGTTCAATACCTTGTGGAGGCAGGCCGCAGGAGACAGGAGTTGCCTCGATGGCGCCCCCAACAAGATGGTGCCACAGGCAACTGCCCAGTTGGCCTGGTGGTTGAACCACCTCTGATTAGAGGCAAGCGAGCAGCCTGTAGTTACTTTCCACAATGTTTTAATGATAGGGATGCTTTACTGTCTACCTTATTTGAGTGCTCTCAAACATAGTGGGTGGAATCACCACATCCCTATTAATGACTATAGGTTTACCATTATTGGCCACTACTGCCATAGACATTGCTCTTTGATTATACCTCTTCGTTCCTACACAGGAGTATTAGTTATTGCAAGATCTCATTAAACATCTCTGCTTGACACTAGGGACCTGCCACCAGCTTCTCCAACTGATACATGTATTGGCCTGTTGATACATCCTAATTGGAGTAGACCAACTAAACCAATCATCAGATGGCGAATTAACATTTATACAAATCCCATCAATTCAATAGGTCTTCTCCAGTCAGAACTGCCAATAGGGCATTGGATGTGTGTTGTCAGAATGTAATAAGAGGTTGATTTCTGTCAAGTTTCTCTTTCCTAATTATATCAGCCAAGGTTTTAATGATGTATTCAAAGCTCTTCTGGTAACAAAACAAAAATTCTTTGTTATTTCACTTTCTTAAACATACTGTAAGTATACTTAATTTGTAGTTTGTAAATTCAAAATGATTATTCAACATGGATGTGTTGTGCTCTATCGTCTTAATGATGCCATGGCATTCAATAGTATAGTGTTCCTGATCTAAATGGCAGCGCCAGCATGCCTGCCTCCTTGTTTCAGCAGTACAGCAATCAGGAAGATTACCCATAGCAGTAGCAGCAGCTCATAGAAGTGGCTCATAGGATCAGGCTTTCTGTAAACATTAAAATTCAGCAAGAACAATGACACATAGTTTCTAACAAAAATGGGGATGTGCAAGTTATAGTCTAGTGACAATAGAGGCAAAACAAGGTGCCTTCAGGAGATTCAGGTAGAAGGTCCCCTGGCAGATTGGCCATATTGTCTAAGGAATATAATGCAAATTAACTTCATTTTACTGAAAGCCATGAGAACATTTTTCAGCAACATGGAAGATAATATTTAATAAATAAATATATGTTAATATAATGTGCAAAGAGAGATTTGTGTAAGAACTGCATAAATTAATTGAAGACTCTCAAGCTAGTTAAGGAATAATACTGATTTCATTTATTCATTAGTGTATAAGTCGGCAGATAAAAATCACTGTCTAGGTCAGTGGTTCTCAACCTGTGGGTTCCCAGGTGTTTTGGCCTACAACTCCCAGAAATCCCAGCCAGTTTACTAACTGTTAGGATTTCTGGGAGTTGAAGGCCAAAACATCTGGGGACCCACAGGTTGAGAACCACTGGTCTAGGTAGTGGTCACAAATAATAAATAAATAAAATAAAACCAAGAAAAATCAGCTTAACTGCACAATCCCATCCTCATCTGCTCAGATGTGAGTCCTGCTAAATTGAATGAGGTTTATTGCCAGGTAAAGTGAGTAAAGAATTGGGTACACACTTGTTATCACAAGCCTAACCTCACCACAGATGCAATCCTATATGTTTTTTGTGTGGTACATTCACATTAGTGGGTCAAGCCTGAGCTCAATCTACTATGGCAGAAGACAAGGCCAGTTCTAGAGTCTCTGCACCAGAAATGATGGTGTCACCTATTCCTAATTAATTTCAGGATCAGCTCATTCACGGAATACATCTTTAGACAGTTAAGTCAAAAGGATGGATCTGCTTAGCCTGACCATAGTGCCTTTTAAAATCCTAGTCTGTTAATACATCTGTAAAGGGCAAACTATATATGGCACAAAACTGAAGTCTTTTTAAAATGACTTCATCAGACGGGTCGTTGGAATTGCCATGCATTGTGGTGAATCCGGCAGTGCCCAGCATGGGGAACCTGTTGCCCAACACCCCACATTGCCTGTCTCTCTTGTTGCCCCATCCCAAGAGGAGAAGTGTCAGGTGCCTGGCTTCCCCCTGTTGATCACCATTGAACATGGTAGTCCTCCCGTGTTGCCTCCATAATGACATGTACTGTTTTCTCTACAATTTTACAACAGTGCCCTGCCAGAGGTAGTTCAATGTCATGGGATGGGAGCCGGTGGGTTCCATTGTAAAACTGTAGAGGAAGCAGCACATGCCGCCAAAAGTCACATCATCTGATGAGGTCGTAAAAGTCACAACCTTGATCCAATCCATTTTTAATAAAATGGGTAGGAAACACTCCTTAACTCTTTCTTTGTGGAGCACTATTCCACTTGTGTCCTGGTTCCTGCACACTAGGGTTTGTACATTTGTTGAAAATGGTAATTGTTTTGTCACCCCATGTTTCCAACTCATGGTACCTCACACTCCCAAACACCCATGCTTACAAAGGCAAAAGCCAAACCTTGTTCAGATAGTCTCTGGTCCCATCTACACTGCCATATAATGCAGTTTTGGAAAGCAGTTTTACTGCATCAAACAGGAATATAGGATAGTGTAGACTCATATCATCCAGCTTTTTTTCGTTTCAGGAGCAACTTGAGAAACTGTAAGTTGCTTCTGGTGTGAGAGAATTGGCCGTCTGCAAGAACCTTGGCTAGGGGACGGCCAGATGTTTTACCACCCTGTGTGAGGCTTCTCTCATGTCCTTGCATGAGAAGCTGGAGCTGACAGATGGAAGCTCACCATGCTCCCCAGATTCGAATCACTGACCTTTCAGTCAACAGTCCTGCCGGCACAAGGGTTTAACCCATTGTGCCACTGGGAGTCATATAAACTGCATTCTGAAACTGCATTATATGGCAGTGTAGATGGGGCCTCTGAGAACCACGTTGTGTTTAGGCTGACCAGGTGCAAAAGAGGACAGAGACCTTGCACCTTTGATAGTTGAATAGTTGGCTGTTTCAATGCCTGTGGTTTGCATGGAAAGCCACATCTGGTAAAATGCCCTCTTCGACATAACTGTATTTCCTTATGCAATAACGTTTTTTTCCTAATATTATTCCTAGGGTAAATAACACAACTCCTTTATGTGTGTGTCTCAGAAGCCGTTTAAAAGAGTCATTCTGTTATCTTTTATTGCTGGCTCTCTTCCCCATTGTCGCTGCCCCACTTGATAGAAGTCACATTAAGTCCTAGGCATGTTTTCTCAGAAATATCCCTGTTCCTCTGTCCCCAGCTTGAGAGGCCTGGGATTTTAAAAAGAACAGGCAGCCTGTGTCCAGTCAGTAGCCAGTCAGCCACCCCTTCCCCAGAATAAAATACTAGATGGTTTTATTGGGGCTCTTCAATTCAAGTGAAGAGATAATGAAGGCATACATTGCAGAACTGCTCAGTATTTCTTTGCCAGTCCTCTCTCATTGCGAGACCCTCCCTAATTCTCTCTCTTTGGGCCAGGGGTGTTAAAAGGGCTTTTGTGAAGTGCGGCCTGGCCTGGGAGCATGTCGAAATGAAGAACTGGATGCTTTGCTGTAAAATGCCAGGTGTTCAAATCCTTCTGCCTCTGACACTGCCTCTTTTCTCCCTTTTGCCTCTCCGCATCCATCCAGCCCTTGCCCTTTCTGTGACTTTGGTGTCTATTGAACAGATTTTTTTTAAAGAGTCTTACACTATTTTTCATTCACTGGCTGTAGACACCATCCCTATCTTTGTCTGTGTGAAATTTTGTAGATTCCTTGCCAAGTGACATTTCTATGTTATTTGCCATTTCCATACTGGAAAAGGGAGGTAGCATGAGGAAAGGAATTACTTTCCTCTCCTCAAAAATTTAATGCTCCTTTTCCATTAAAAATCCTACTTCTATTCCTCTGAAGTTTTGACAATTGTGAATCATTTTTATAACAGCAACAACAAAAAAGATATGCATTTAAGGAGCTAAATGCATTCCCTCCCTCCCTCCCTCCCTCCCTTCCTTCCTTCCTTCCTTCCTTCCTTCTCCCACCCCTTCGGTCTAGAAATGTTTGCACTTTGTCCTTGGGCCCCAAAGCACTCTAGAACTATACTATTGTACCTTAGTTTAAGTGGCCCCTCCACGCTATCCCCTTCACCAACCTGGATGGTCGTTTTTATCTTATTTTATTTTTAAGCAATTACAGTAGACTCTCACTTATCCAACATAAACGGGCCGGCAGAATGTTGGATAAGCGAATATCTTGGATAATAAGGAGAGATTAAGGAAAAGCCTATTAAACATCAAATTAGGTTATGATTTTACAAATTAAGCACCAAAACATCATGTTATATAACAAATTTGACAGAAAAAGTAGTTCAATACGCAGTAATGCTATGTAGTAATTACTGTATTTACGAATTTAGCACCAAAATATCACGATGTATTGAAAATATTGACTACAAAAATGTGATGGATAATCCAGAATGTTGGATAAGATAGTGTTGGATAAGTGAGACTCTACTGTATGTCAATTGAGTTTTTATGGTTTAATGTATTGTTTTGTTTAAGGTAATTGTTTTGTATAACTGTTGATTTTACCATGTTTTTATTGCAATATGTTTTAACTGTTTTACTTGTCCTGTATTTTCGGGCTTTTGTCCCGTGTTAGCTGCCCCGAGTCCCTGCTGGGAGATGGTGGTGGAATAGAAAAATAAAGTTCCTTCCTTCCTTCCTTCCTTCCTTCCTTCTTTCCTTCTCTTATTGTAAAGGCTGCTCTTGAACAAGACACCCTTCACCTGTTTATCTGAAATGTGGTCATCTGATTTCGGTCTCCGGAATCTCTATGAGTTTGATCAAGATCTGCCTTGAGATAAAAGTGGCATTGGCAATGTACTAAAAAAAACTATCAACATTGTTTTACACTTGGATTCCAAAATCTCTGTAACTATTTCTTGAGGTTTTTCAGGTTTCATCCCCTAAGAAGAGGCGGGTTGTTGGGAATATACTACCCCCTTCTTAAAGCAGCTCCATTGGCTGCCAATTTGCTTCTGTGCCCAATTCAAAGTGCAGGTTATTGCCTATAAAGCCCTATTCAACTCGGGTCCTGCCTTCTTATGTGACCACATCTCTTCCTATAAACCCGCCTGGATGTTAAGATCCACTGAGGAGGCCCTCTTCTCGATCCCACCTCCTTCACAAGTGAGGTTGGTGGGGAAGAGGGAGAAGGCCTTCTCAATAGTGGCCCCTCGACTCTGGAATGATCTCCCCAGAGAAATAATTGTTAATTTTCAGGAAGGAGCTAAAAACTTGGCTATTTAAGCAAGTCTTTGAGAATGGGTAGATTGTATTCGGAAACTATCAGATAGGACTTGGAATAACCACAAGATCGTTAATTATAACTGCTGGATAGCTTGATAATAAGAATGGCTGGTAAATGGTGATATATACTTAGACTGTTTTTACAGGACAAATAGCTTTCAAATTGTTATTTATTAATACTTATGGTATTTAAAATTGTACTAAATGATAATTGCTCATTGTTATTTTTGTGCATCATGTATTGCTTATATTTTTGCATATTGCTTGTTGTAAGCCACCCTGAGTCCCTTCGGGAAGAGGTGGGGTATAAATAAAATGTATCATCATCATCATCATCATCATCATCATCACAATGCCTGACATTTTCACCTAATTTACAAATTGTTTTTTCTTATCTAGAGATTGTTATAAAGTTAATATTCCAGTGATTGTTAATGAAAGCTTCAGGTATTTAGATCTCATTTCAGATTCAAGCCTTCAGTCAGGCTGGACATCCACAAACCTGGTTTGAGTTGAACTGGGCCATTTTCCAAATCGTGGGTGGATTATGTGAAATGTGGTCCCAGACAAAAACATGTGATCTACACCGAATCTAGTTGTCAATATGCATCTTGCTTTCAGAAGCATGGCTTACGAGTGAGTAGCATAATCTTGATGCTTGTATTGTCTCACAACTTGAAGTCAGAATTTCTTGTTGACATTTGAGCATTAAGATCTGCCGGGGAGGTCCTGCTCTCGGTCCCACTGCCTGCACAGGTGCAACAGGGCCTTCTTGGTGGTGGCCCCTCAGCTGTGGAACTCCCTCTCCAGTGAGATCAGATTGGCCTCCTCCCTCCTAATATTTAGGAAAAAGTTAAAACTGGCTATATAAGCAGGTATTCAGCGAGTGATAGAACTGCAGCATAATATTTTATCTTGATACAAATGAAGCGGCCAAACAATGACTATGGGACTGGTGCAATGTTCAATATGTTTTACAATATTTTAATATGCTTTAACGGTTTTTATTCACATTTATATGTTTATTGATTTTTAGTGAACTATGTCATGTATTTGCTTTTTTTTCTTTTATGCATAATGCGGCATTGGATTTTGCCAATTTGTAAGCCACTCCGAATCCTCCTCGGGGTGAGATAGAGTGGGATAGAAATACAGTAAATAAATAAATAAATACTACTACTACAATTGACGTATAAGTTTATGAGTTGATCTAGAAGTACCTTTTGCCTATTTTCACTCTAGAACAGACTTCAAATTCTTCTATAAGCAAACTGAAGACTTTCAGCAAATACATTGAGGTACCTTTTCCGCAAACTGAATTTTAAAAATAATTGATCAAATAAATAAGCGACACCTCTATTTGAGGTTCCACTTCATAACTATATGGTTGGCCCCAGATTTTGCAATGTCTATGCTGAGATAAATTGGCCAAGTTAGTAGCTTAATTCAGTTTCCATGATTGCAGTGGGCCAGTTCAAAATGTGTCTGGACCAGAATCATAACATTTTCCTTGCAGCATTAATTGAGATGCAGTCTGCCATGTATGTTGCCATTGGTTCATATGTATGTTCAACACCTTGCATCTTGATGGAAGAATTGGACCTTGTACAATGCAAATTACACAACTGCATCCGGAGTGCCTAGTGCTCTTTCTTATGGCTACATCTCTGAATGGGATCCCTGGCAGAGATATCCGTTTTCCTTTCTTCCCTTTCTCCACTATAGGGCTTCAAATATATTGGCACTTACTTGGGGTGGTAATCTAAAAAAAAAAATTCCCATTGGAACTTCTCCATTAAAAGGTTTTAGAAATAATATAAGAAATTAATGGTTTACAATAATCATTTTAAGCACTTGAAAGGAAGAAAGCCAACCTGGAGACCTCGGCTGTTCCATGAATAACTTCTGCCTATGCCTAAAATTGGTATTTGATTTTTATTTAAAATTCCAATGTCTGATGTTCTTAAATTAAACAAATGATATTTGAAGGGGAAAAAATCAGCCCCCAACATCTGCAGATTATGATTAGCATTTTGAAATAGTCTGCTTGAATTGAACAAGGATGAATGCTGCCAGTCTCTTTTATTCACTCAGTTTATTTAATGAAATGCTAGAGGTCAACCCTTTGTCCTTAAATTAGTTACTATAAAAATCTTTTTGTACTTTCCTACTTGTTATGATGTCTTATAAGCGGAAGAAAAGGTTGCCATTAATTATGCCTTTGTTGAATATGGATAGCTATTCAGAGTTAGTTAGACAGTTTCAAACAAAATTAGCATTGAGCAACTCTTAGGCCGGCGTTAGGTTGGTTATCAAGAATTTTTTCTCCTAAGAGAATGCTCTTCTGCAAGTGTGCATTATCTAATATATTCAGCTTTCAGTTGCTAATTTTTTTTCCAGATGAAGATGGGCTTAATTGAGGTTGTGCTTTTAAGTTTGTAGAGCTCTTCAACGTCTCATACAAAAGCATCTAGAGGCTTTTCATTTGTCTTGAGTATGTTTCAGATGTACAAATATTATTTACTTTAAACTCTAAATCAAAAGGCATACTGTAACTATTTTAAATAAAACATAATTCTTGCCTGAGATTTTTATATGTGTGTGTGTGTATGTGTGTGAGTGCTATATACAGACACTGACAAACACATATAAACAGATACAAACACATAACACACTCTACTTACCTCCCAACATAAACACACACACCCACCCACACAATTTTTCATTATCTATATTTAAAAGGATATCATTTTAAAAACGGCCGTCAATCATTGTTTTGCATGAAGTTTCTAACAGGCATTAGATATAGTAATTTTTTAATATTAATATTAAAATAAAGCTGTGGTTTCCTGCTTCTGTTAAGTGTCATTTTGAACAGGGATTTAAAGATCTTTCTGCTTCAACTTTTGAAAAGGTCCAAATATCACTAAGGGGAAATAGTGCAATATACTCCCACTCACTGTATTAATTTCCAGTGATTAAAACAAATTGGACCCCATCCAAATTTCCTTTTCCATAATTTAATTTGAGTTCAGTACATCAAACTGGAAGCTTCCAGATAGTTGGGGCTCTTGCCCTGTGTCTAAAGAGCTGAGAATCAAGGCATAATCCTTTTCAGCACATTTCCGAGGGACAAAATTACATTGGTTAGTAATGACTTGTTGTTTAGTGTTAAAGTCAGATAATAAAGGACTCAGTACTTTAAAAAAAAAGCAGTGGAGAAAGGGGGGGGGGGGGGGGAGAGAGAGAAAAAGCGACTAAGGCAACTTAGAAGATAATTAGGAAAAATAATATGAAAGCACTGTGCTAGCAGAGGATTAATCTTGGCCATTGTATATGTAAATGAGCATTTTAAAATATAAAGTGTATACCTATTTTCCCCCCTCTTCAATCTCTTTTCCAAAGCTTCTCTTGGATTAGCTGCTTTTCTCAATCAACATTCCATGTACTTAGAGATGAGACTGTAACCTTGTAATGCTTTTAGATATAATGCACATTTTTTCCCCACGTCGCCCCCTCCGTACACATCGCATTTTAAAGGCTAGCTTCTAATGACCTTGTGAAGAAGGGATCCCAAGTCAGTTTTATTATGGCCCCGTCTCCTTGAGCAGAACCTCTGAAATATGTGAGACATTTTGGTATGCACAAATCCCTTCGCTGCCTGTAATTATTATATTAAGCCAAAACGGAGTGGTGGGGGATGGAAAAAAAAAAGAGAGAGAGCGAAAATAGCCTTTAATGACACTAACATAAAGAACTATGAAACTCAGTAAGTATACAGTTCTGCGATGAGATATGCTGTATGTTTTTGAACGAAGGTTCCCACAGTCATTATACAAAATTGTCCCAATTTAGTTTGGTAAAGATATCTTCATATGGCTATCAATGGTTACAGCTATATTTTACTGATACTATTTTAATAGAGGTTGTTTTTATTCACTGTACATGTCTGGTTTATGTGTTATTGATTTTATATGTTGATGTATTTTATTTTACGTATTGTATGGCATCTTTGTGTGTTATTTTATAAGCTACCCTGAGTCCTTATGAGAGATGGTGGTGGGGTATAAACAAAGTATTATTATTGTTATTATTATTACTATTACTATTGACACAAAGACACAGTATGACACAGCAAACGAGATATATCTGCTGGATTTCGTATCACAAAATCACAAGTAGAACACTTCCCAAGCATTTAGGACTGTGTGATGTATTTTCCAATAATGCATGCTGATCCCAGTAAGGTGGCCTTTCGCAGTTGACAAATCGTATTATTATTATTATTATTATTATTATTATTATTATTATTATTATTATTATTATTATTATTAGAAAAAAGAAATACTTATTACAGCAACCTCTTTATCCACCATTTCCCAAGGTTTTCTACCAAAATAAATTAAAATACTGTCATAATAGATCTATTATGATCTGAGGAGGGGTGGTGAATTGGATAAAAAAAATACTGAAATTGTATCATTAAATAAAAGTCTATTCATTGTAAGCACTCTCTTTTATCGCTTTTCTGTATATTGAATGTCGTGATGGCAACATGAGGAGGCGAGCTACCTTCACCTTACATGCTGGAACAAATTATAAATTTAGTAGACCATTTAAAAAAAACTTCCGGGGTCAATTCTCCACTTGTGCCTTGTCTCTTCAGCAAGTGCTTTTATGGTTTCTTCTAATATATAGGATTTATCCTCAGCCATGTGGAGAGTGTTTAAATTTAATCCAGCGCTGGAGTAGCAATTTGTTGCTACAGCTTTAAAATAAGATTTCCTTTTAACTTTCTCAAGATGTAGACACTTTTGTGTAGGCCAGCTGAAAATGAAGTGTGCATAAGAGTCAGAGAGCATGTGTGCATTGTGTCTAATCCTAGGACTCAGGCACACGTAAAATATGGGTCTGCATCAGAACAAGAAGGATACCTAATTGTCTGAGAGATTGTCTAAGACGTGATGCTCTAAACTCAAGAACAATTCTCCAGGCTGATTTACTCACACCTACCCAAAGACTTTGCTTCACTCTATCTACACATTATAGTATAAAACACATTGCCATTTTTTTTAAAAAAAATCTTCACCTTTTAGTGTTTTTGAAAAGCCTGATATTTAACTTTTTAAAAATGAAGTTGTTCTGTTCCTTCTGTGATTTGTGACTAAAGTATGATTTCTAGCAACTGCTCACAACTGAAATATAATTCAGATAAATATGTGGGCATATGATTAGCACTATATATGATATTATTAGCACTATATATGATACAGAAGTGGTTTTTAAAAATACTACATCATTTTCAAATATATACACAGAAAATGTGCATTTTATATAAGGCATTGGAAACACAGCATAGCTAGGTCACAATGAGAGGAAAATGACAACAAAGAAACACTGCTTCTTAATTATTATTTTTTAAAAAAATCTGTATCAATTATATATAAACATTTAAAAGGAAAGCTTTGATAAAAGACAACCTTAAAAAAATTCCCTGATCAGGTTCAAAAAGGCATATATAGTATAATACTAATAATGCTTTTGTTGCAGATACAACATTTCTATTAAAATTTTGCAAAATTGTCTTTGCATCAACTATATAGATAGAATAATCTCTCATAAATAAATATGTTCATACCAAACGTTAAAATGATGGGAATTACTGAGGCACAGATAATATGTTATCACTGAGATACCTAACATTGTCTCAGGGCTTCTTTGCCTAGCTACAAATATGTTTGCTGGATGTTACATATATGCACATAGGCACAAGGAGAGCATATACATGAAGGATCATATATACAATAACACCTTTATGAATTAGGGGGAAAAAACCAATCTTGCCCTAAACATGCATTCAAGAGGGAAAATATAGCATAAAAGCAGAAGTGCACAGTATAGGAAAATAAACTAAAAAATAAATAAACAGTTGCTAGGTCTGCTTGCATTTTTGGATGGGAGAAATTAGCTATTCCCAGGCATTTTTGCTTTCCTGCTCATCATCATGTTCAGTTGAAATAAATCCTTAAAGGTTTAACTGGTACGGCTTTGAGGAGAAATCTAGGCAGAGAGCGAAAAGAGTACTGTGCGGTCGTAGATATAACTCGCAATTCGAAAGCAAACAAGCCGAACTGAAATCTCAATAGTCAAAGGAATGCTAAGTGAGCGTTGTGACTCCATTGTTTAAACTCAGGAACGCACCAAAATCTTTCACATCTCTCTCTCTTTTTTATCATGTAGTTATTTTAATGTAAACATTTGCCTGTTTAGATGAAGTGTTTTCATTATTAAGCTAATTTCAACATGTTTCAGATAGACTGATGAGTAAGAAGCAAAGCACTTGCTGATGAGAAACGAAATCCTGTCTTGGCTCGGCCTGCTGTCAGATACGTCTTCATTAGTTTTTGTCATTCACCGATGGCAAATGCTGTATAAATGAGATGACGATCAGGTCCGCCTTGATAACTTGCCTTATCTCATTAGTTTTCACATCAAAGTTAATCAGCAATGTGAATTGTAATTGCTGTAAGAGACAATGCAATAGATCACTGGGCCTTTTTCCCTCCCTCCCCCTGTATGGCATCTTGAAACATCAGCAGGCTGGTGAGCGGAGATAGGCTCAGAAAGAAAATGATGTGGAAAGCATAATAAGCAAGCTGCTCAGAATTAATGAGCTTACCCAATAAGAAAAGAATAACCAATCAATGTGAGCTGGGCAAATATAATTTAGGAATAATTGCTTGATTGGTTGTCTATAGTAGACTGATTTGACCACACACAAGGATTAAGAATTAAGATGTCAAGGCAAAAAAGAAAAAAGAAAAAAAAGAGGCAATGGAGGACTTACAATTTTTGTTTCTTTTTTCCTTTACAGCTGAAGAAGATGGGTGTTTGATATGTTATTCCCCAAGAATGAAAACATTAGCTAGGCACACATTGTTCCTCTCCTTTATGATTCCCGTATAATTAAGAGGGACTTTTCAAACCCCGGTGGTAATATTTCTCTATGGGACAGTACAAATAAATAGGTTTCCTTTGTGTAGGAGGTTAAATTGTTCTAAATGTGCTAACTTGGAAGCATTAGCTTAAATATTTATAATTGAATGAGAACAAAAACAATTTTTTGCTTCATTTTATTGCTAAATAGTGCATTTAGATATGTTTCTGAAGCAGAGCAATTGCAGTGGGAAACTAGAAAGCCATTCTTGCCGTACCTGTCCTTTTAATATAATTTCCCCAACAGCCTACACCAATTACTATAAAATAGAACCCTTCTATTCTACTGTCTAAACTGTTGGGAAGGTTCCGCCAGAAGGTAAATTTGCTTTGATCTACATTACACCTAATTGAGTCACCACCAATGTCTCTATCCTAACATCAAGAAATGTGAAAATGTTAGATTATTTCACTGGGGATTAAACCTAATTTTCGCGTGTTCTGCATTAACCTATTAGGCTGACTCATCTGCATTGCTAATGTAGCTCAGGCAGCTGTCACTGCTAAAGAAAAACATGATCATGCAATCCTTGAATGAATGATTCCAGCTCTGATTAGTGTTAGTGAAGTTAGCTGAGCCCTAGTGATAAGGAGAGAAAATTCCCAGGTTGCCAATAGCTTTGAAAATTATCAGACTGTAGGCAAAAAATAAATAAATAAATTGCACCTCCTGACTCACAGGCTCAAGCCCAATGGAGTGACATTATTTAAGGCTGCTGCCTATTAAGACTAACGAAAAATTATCCCCTGCATAAATTTGTTTGTTTCTTTTAGGGAGAACCAGTGCAACAGATACATATTAAAATGCTAATAGGCAAGAACCGAAATAGAAAATGGAAGAGTTTACCTTTTCTTCTATTATCATTTTTAAATGATATTGTGGCAGAACGACACATAACGAGGTTGTTAGAAAGCACGACATTGCTTTTAAAGAATATGTTTCCATGTCATTTACATATTCTCTGTTACTTTGTACACCCTCTCTTCTTTTTGTGGTTTATTATTGATGAAGAAAACAAGACATTTGGAAATAGTATTCACATATCTTACATTCTCCTCCATCAATGGCATTAATTGCAGTGTGTGCATTAATATATTTTAGCGCATAGCAAGCAGTGTGGTGAGCTCAAGCCGTCCGTTGTATCTTTCCATCCGATTTAAATAGCAAGAAAACAACAGTGACACATCTCCTTGAGATGTGAACATTTTTTAGAATGAGTTAGCCTCCTAGCCAAAGAATCAGGAGCCAATTTAATCCGATTAGGACCTCCCAACAATAGATGTGCCTACCCATTGTGGACAAAAGCTTTTGCTTTTATTTGTTTATATTAACCAAGCAATCTTTGCTATCAGAAAAGTGGAATTTCACCCCCATCAGATTGGCTGGGCAATCAACAACAAAAAAATTGAGAAAATAGTCTAATGTGTCAATATTTATCTTTTGGCCCTAATTGTCTGTAAAGAGGACTTGTTGAGTGTGCAAAGTTTGCTGGACTGGTTTATCTGTGTGCTATTGATTCTTCCTATTGTCTGGGTTTAGTGGTAGCTGCTCACAATGTAATAAGAAGGGCAGCAGCAACGGCAGAGGCATAATAGAAGTATTCTAAAGGGAAAGCACTTGGACTTCGAGACCAAACTATAATCCTAGACAGAAAAATATATTAAGAAGTTTAAATGGAAACCTCCATCTCATTCAGGATTAATCTCTGAAGCTACAGTTGTCTGTAATGTTTATAATGCATTGTACTTTTCCAGTAGCGTTAGTGTTAACCATTTAACTTCTGCAGATTGCTTGCCCGGTTCCAGATAATTCTGCCTCTTTTTCTCTGATTTGCCATTTATTCTTAGGAATATTGCAGGAAGAAAGAAGAATGGGGCTAGGTCTTTGCCCAAGGAGCATATTCTCAAACTATTTCTCTCTCAGAGAAAGCTATTATTATGAATCACAAGACCATCTCCAAATTTGTCTCTGAAGGAAGAAGAGACTAATGGACAGCCTTGTGGTCACAACCAATTCCACAAAGCAATGTGACATTTTCAATCGTATTGGGTGACAATTCTTCTCTGTCTTATATTTTAGACTTCAAAGGACATATTCACGGTATTAAAATTTGGATAGCCCATTTAAAGTTTGAAACAAAAGTCAGGCCGCACCTCCACTGACCATATAATTGAGTTTCTGAATGCCTTAGAGTGTATTCACCACATTCCAGGCAAGGAAGCCATTAGCTGTTACGGATAAGAATCCTCATTATACCGTTTATATTGTTTAGCTGGTATTGCACCACCTGACATCCATTGGGAAGTAGCAAACTGTAATGAAAGGAGCAAGGCATTGACATCTCTGACCCATCCTCTGTTCAGATATCAGCCAGATGCCAACACCTTAAATCAGGAAACAGCTTCCCGAGATCCACAGAGTTACTCTCAGGAACACCTCAGTAAGCGAGAGTCCAAAGGTGGCAGGCTAAAACCCAGAACCTCAATCAGTGGCTGATACCAGATGAGAAACTCCCCCCCCCCACCCCCCGGGCACACAGAAGACTGGGCAACTTGGAAGGAGCTGAACACACTGTGCTCTGGCACCACAAGATGCAGAGCCAATCTTAGGAAAGGGGGCTACAAAGTGGAGTCCACAACTTGCGAGTGTGGAGAAGAGCAAACCACAGACCACTTACTGCAATGCAGCCTGAGCCCTGCCACATGCACAATGGAGGACCTTCTTACAGCGACACCAGAGGCACTCCGAATGGCCAGCTTCTAGTCAAAGGAAATCTAGTATAATGCCAAGTTTTTAACTTTGTGTTTTAAAATACATTATAACTGTATCGTCAATTTGCTTCTGAAACGATAAATAAATGAGAATCCTCAACAAGGTGAGCTTGCCAAAATGTAGCTTTTGAGCCCTACGTGGCCCTATTATGGCCCTTAAACACCTTAAGTTCTTGGACCATCCCCAAAAACTATTTCCCATGGCTCAAAATGGACCAGAATCCCTGCAAAATAGTTGCTTTGCCCAACCAAGCCTCCACATAACATCAAATTGTGAGGGGAAAGCTGAAAAATCAACTGTAAACTTGCTAATTTTGAAACCAAAAGCGATGTCATTGCTCACAGTGAGAGTGCTGCTATGGCCTACTGGAATGTATACATGGGCGAAGAATGTCCTTCTCCTTCCATAGTTGCCTAATCCTACTGAATAAACAATCCCATCATTTTCTCATGGCCATGATGGCCATTATAACAGTAATCGGAATTCGCTGCACAAAGAATAATTTTTCTATCTGGACTAGGGCAATCATTTTCAGTGAAACTTACAAGTACTGGAAAGTTGCAGGCTCCAAACAGAATTGATTTCCAATGAGTAATTGTGCAATTTCTTAACTTGAAAGGTTTCTTTTCCTTTCTTTTTAGATGCAAGGATGTCATGTTGCAAATACAAACTTCATATCTTCCCCTACCCAGTACAAGACACGTGGGTATATTTTAAGGCTGTAGAATTGTTTGGGCATTTTGTCAGTATCCTGGCGTTCCTTTGTTTTGCTTGAACCCTGAGACTCATAAAACACCTTGGTTGACTTGTGTCATTCACAGTAGAAAGACAGCATATAATGCAAACAAACAAACATAATCCAAAAGACAAGTTTCAAACAGCATTAAAATAGAATTGAAAAATACTGGAACCCAATAATTTGTCCTGAGTCCCAAAACTAAACTGAGCACAACATTCCATATAAAAATATACCTATCCCTTTATTATACCTCAATTCTCTTAATTTCAGTGGTATTATCAGAGGTAGGAAACCACCTTGATGCCTTTGTTGCACAACTCAGAGGAAGAAATGCACTTCAAATCCCACAGAGATCTAGAAATCAAACCCAATTGACTTTCTACTCACTTCAATACAAAATCGCTCTATACCAGAATAACGTTCACATCTTCATTAGGAAAGATGTAATTGCTGTATTTTCTCCCAATAAAGCAGTGGTTCCCAATCTTTTTTAAACCAGGGACCACTTTGACTAGGGACCACTTTGACCAGGGACCACTCTCCAACATCAGTACCAAAAGGGTTATGAATCAGTTTTATGGTAAACTTTAGATTTGGTTTGGTTATTTGGGGTGCTTATTCAGAAAATTGCATTGAATAGACCACATCAGCTCTAATTTCTGATACAGAACATATGCCATTCAGTAGTCACCATCTGCTTGCCCACAGAAAACCATATTTAATAATCTAGAGTTGACGTGGTCTATCCAATGCAATTTTCTGAAACAGCACCCCAAATAAACCCAGGAACATTACTAAAAATGAAGACACTAAGGCGCCTCCGCTTCTAGGTGCCACATGGAATGGCTCCACTCAGGAGGAGGGAGGAGGAGAAGAAGCAACAGTAGGAGGTTTGTTGCCATGCCTTTTGTGGGTAGTCATTTTCTCCCCTCCTAACTTCTCCATTGCCTTGGCACTATAAGAGGGTTTCACAAGACCAGTCGCTTTGCTGCAACGGTGTAGTAATGGTGAGGCCATGGGCTATATTTTAGTTCTTGGGGACCACTGGTGATCCATGGACTACAGGTTGGGAACCACCGCCATAAGAGGAAAGCCCAGCAAATTTGCAAATCATATTGGTCCATGAGAAGAGAACATCCAAACTCATGCTCAGAATCACAGTTCTTCCAACATAAGTTCCAGTATTTAAAGCATCACTAAATATGACTATCAAAAAAACTATGATATTTTTGTAGGGGTTTTGGAGAATTCTCCCACTGTTCATTCTTTGCTTTCATGCAATAATTGCTTGAGTGACTTACTTGAGTGGAGCCCCTGGTGGCACAGTGGGTTAGACTCTTGTGCCGGCAGACTGCTGACTTGAAAGTTGGGTTGCTGACCTGAAGGTTGCCGGTTCGAATCCAACCCTGGTAGAGTGCAGATGAGTTCCCTCTATCAGTTCCAACACCATGTGGGGACATGAGAGAAGCCTCCCACAAGGATAGTAAAACATCAAACATCCCGGCATTCCCCGGGCAGCGTCCTTGCAGACGACCAATTCTCTCACACCAGAAGCGACTTGCAGTTTCTCAAGTCACTCCTGACACACACCAAAAAAAAAACTTACTTGAGCCATCCACAACTATCTGCTGCAATTGTGAAATATATCTTGTGGACTCCTTTCTGTTTATGATATCCCAACATTTTTATAATATAACTTAAGCTGAAGGGCATAGATGCTCTCAAGTGAGATAGGCTTAAGGGGAGTTTGCAAAAATAGTTAAGATAAAAATAATAATTAAAAAAACACATCTTGTATTGTTGTGCATTTTTCTGGGCTGTATGGCCATCTTCCAGAAACATTCTCTCCTGATGTTTCGCCCACATCTATGGCAGGAATCCTCAGAGGATTCCTGCCATAAAACTCAAAATACAAGGCTACATGAACTTGGCATGAAAATCCACAGGAACATGAAAACAGGATTCTTTGAGTCCATGAACAGGAACCACACTCGATGAGCAAAGTTACCACCTCTGAAAGTCTCTCTCAGAGGCAGCTCTTCTTAAAGCTGAAATCAAGGCGTCTTTCCGTGGGAAGTTTGTTCAAAACCTTTTCTCAGTAAGAGCCTTTGCTGCACCGCAAAAACTCCCTTTCTTGTCTCTGTTGATATACTGTATAGCTTTCTTCCTGTCAATCTTTTTAGCCTTATCACCACTGGCAGAAGAAGTTCGACATTGACTCTCCCAAGGAATGCGGTTCAAGTTGCCTGCTTGAAACCATTGTGTGCCTGTTCCCAGAATCCTCAGGGGCAGCAACCTCCTTTAACCCTGGCTGTCCAGAACCAGCAGGCCCATCTGGTTTCATGGGAATGCTAGGCTCTAACCCAGAGTTTACTGGCAAGTCAGGCGCAATCACAGGCTGAACAGGCCCAACCCAAGGCTCACTAGGCTCACCTGACAGCTCAGGTACAGGCTGGGCTACAAAAGATATTTCTAAGTATTATAAATATGAACCACAAAGATACAACCTTTGTGTCAGATGATGCCATTTAAAGCCCAGTGCTTTCCAACAGAGTTCATATGTCAGGAACCCAATGAGCAATTAAGTAACAAACCTTATTTATTTTCTTTGTTACTCTTTAATATGCTTCTAATACTCTAGTGGGATCTGTGTAGAGGCGGGACCCCAACTACAGAATGCTTTTCTCACAGCTTTGACACCTTAACATTTTTGCCCAAGGGTAAATTATTTTCTCTAGCCAAGATGTTGTGCTAGTTTATATTGAGTTTGCTCTACTGTTTTATGCTCCTAATTTGTTTCTACTAGTGTTTTATGGTTCTGTTGTATTATATCTTGGCATATTTTATTTGTTATTTTTGTTATATATGGCTCTGATATTGTAGGTTAAAATACCTTCAAAAATAATAAATGGCTTTCTGCTGCAATATCATTTTATTGTATTTGTGTAATTCGCCACTATAAAACTATGTTTAGGGTGATATTGAATGAATTGATATGAAGGTTCTGCCTATAGATTTTAGACCTACAATGAGTGATTCGGATATATTAATTATCACCTGATGTTGCAGATCATCCAGGAATTAAATGGTATATGTGAATTGAAATTTCTGTTGAGTTATCTTCACACAAATAGCATTTTAGTAGTTTATTTCGGTTTGATTTAGTTTTCATATTGTGTGTAACCATTATAGTAATTGCCGCTTTATTTTTCGGAAACCCAGATAGTGGTAAACTATTCTTTTCTTCAGTGATTTGACATATTGGCCAGGTGACATGACCTCTCAGCAAATTTCCAGACCTAATTCTTGATGAACCATTGGCTATGAATGATATGGTTGGTAGGTTATTTCTAGCAGACCTTGGAAGTAATGCATTATGAGTATTAATAGGTTACTCTGGGGAAGGATAATTGTGATGTTTTGCAAAGTTATAAGCATAAAGGTGTGGCTTTTATAATATTACTTTTGGGAAATGTATTTAACATATTTATTTATTTATTTATTTATTTATTATTCCAGATTTTTCCTAATATAGGGACTCAAGGTGGTTTGTAAGTAGTTAAACACAAGGCTGCAATCTAGTTGTACCCCCAAGAAGAATAAACACAATTTGAATCAATGGGATTTGCCTAAAGTTACAATTCAGCAATTGATTAAAGTGATCAATTCTAATTGCATTTAGCAATTGGATTCTAGGTTTTTTGATATTATGTTCTGGTTAATTGGTGTTAATGTATGGTGACTCTATAAGTGAGAGACATCCATGAAAGCCTTCTGTTAACATTTCTGTTCATGTCTAACAAACTCAGGAAAATGGCTTCTTTGACTGGAATCGTAGTTTCCTGAGAAATCAGCATTAAAAATAATGTTCCATATTAATTCATGATCTATGTAATCAAAACCTGTGATGAAATCTACAAAGTTCAGGCTGAAAATTTTTGATATTTTCTATTAATCAACATGGGGTTGCAATACGATCTCTAGTGCCTCTTTCTTTTTTCGTTCCATATTTGATTGCATTAGAGATTAATGCATAGAGCTGGGAGATATATTTAGCATTTTCAGTCTGTGGACCATTGTTCTATTTTCCATAAGTGCTGACAGATTTTGTACGAATGTTGATGGACTGTGTGCCCTGAAATGGGCATTAAGGTATCTATTGCTGATTATTTTTCCCAAGAATACGTTACTCTTTAATATTGTAGATTTCTCATAAAAAGTTTCTACTCTGAGGAAATCTTTCACTTTTTAACATAGGGGTTTTTTTTTGGTGTACTACTTTCACTGTCTTTTTATTTTGTTCTGTCTTACAATCTATTCTCGTATTGACTATTCAACATTCCCACTACTCATTTAAGTGTCCCTTTGATTTCTAGGATCTTGTTGAAGAGAGCTCTTATTGTTTCTTTTTTATTATTTTCTTCTGATATAATCCATACACATACATGCCAATGAAGTTGCATTCAGGATTTTGATCTTATTTTTGTCATCTTTTACTTTACTGCTCATCTGTCGCTAATTGTTTAAATAGTTTCATCTGATTAAAGAGGCTTCTTGTTTCCTTTTCCACTGTTGATTCTTTCTGCAATACCCCTGGCAACATTCCTGATTTCAATCCAGTTATTCTAGTTCATTGTCATTTAGGTGTGTAGTGCAAATCTGTTGTTCACATGGACTTTAGATTCTTTAAGAAATGTCTATATACTATACTTTGGCTCATAGTTGATTTAATTTTTTGGTGTTGCTCTAATTTTTGATATTAGCAAGTCATGGTCTGTGCCACAATCTGCTCTCGATCTTGTCTTTGTACATCTCATGGGGCTTTCCCACCTCTTTATTCCAATTGTGTGGTCTAATTTCTTTATTGGCCACCCTTTGAAATCCACTTATACAGTCTTCTCTTAAGTTTCCTGAACAATGTATTTGCAATGAATAAATGGTTGGCCTCACAAGATTCAATAAGGCTGGATCTACATAACAATATAATGCAGTTTCAGAATGAAAATTAATTGCATTCTGAAATTGCATGATATCGCAGTGGAGAACCACCCGAATAACCTCTTCACATGTGCCACCGTAATCGCCACACATTGTGGCGAATCTGGCGATGCCCCATGGGCGACGGGGGGAACCTGCCACCCAACACCCCGCATCGCCCAACTCACTTGTTGCCCCATCCCAGGGAGGGAATCTTTGGCCACTTGGCTTCCCCCCGTTGATCACCACTGAATGTGGGACTCCTCTCGTGTTGCCACAGTGAGGTCCAGTGCGTTCAGTGGTTCCCTTGATGTATGATAAAAACACTTTTCCTCTGGGTAGCTCTTTGTCTTTACTCTCATGAATTGTTCTTGGTCTTGCAGCTCTTCTGATGTTTGTGGTGGAGTATCCATTGGTCTGTAGAGCCCAGTTTAGGTGGTTCAGTTCATCTTGGAGGAGGTCGGGTTCACAAATTCTTTTTGCACGGTCTGCCAGGACTTTAATTGTGCTTCTTTTTTTGACTTGAGTGATGGTTGGAGTTTTTATGTAGGTATCTATCCCTGTGTGTAGGTTTTCTGTAAACTGTGTGGCCCAATAGTTGATTGGATGATTTTGTTTCTTCCTTTTCATTTCTCTCCTGTGAATATATACATGTCCTGTTTTGCTGTGAGATCCATTTCTTCCTGGGCATCAGCAGAGAGTCTTCCAATTTCTTCACCTTTGATCTTTGTGGTTGGAGAGTAAACTTGAATTATGAATAATAGGATTTCCATGCAGTTGTATTAATAACACTTGATCACATTTTTATTATATCTCTTGAGTGTTTTTGCTACGTCATGCGTCACTATTAATGTCACCACATTTTTTCATAGATTCTCACTTCCTTAATAAAACACTATATAATTTTCTGATTGAAAGTATCACATTCCCATCCACCTTAGTTCGCTCACATAAAGTACTGCAACGTTAATACTTTAAATACATTATTTTACAATGTTCATTTTCTCTTAATTCACTCTTCTCATATTCTATATTGCTATGATATATGTTGTGCAGCTTTGGACTTTCCTTTCACATCTGAACCTATCAGCAGCTGAGCATTTTTTTTGGTTTGAATCCAGATGTACAATTCAGCATGGCTTGTACTTATTCTTTCACAGTAGCTGGTTGAATATCTTTGTATGTGTCATCTTCTGGCACCAACTCTTCCTTCATTTTGATTGTCTTGTCACCCAGTTTTTAAAGTAAAGGATATACAAAAGTGATTTACAAGTGCATTCTCCCACTCAGTAACTTTTCTCAAGCTTCCTCTTCACATTTACCTTAGTAACCACAGGTTCTCTTAAGCTGATGTGGCCATTACTTTCCTGGTATTCTGTTCACCACGCCTGACATTACAATGTAAGGGAGTATTATGTTAGCAAGGCCTTATAGAAGAAGTAATGTTAGATCCAGGATACTTTCAGTTGAGGTTGTTTTCATAGATTTGACAAATAAAAATTTCATCTCCTTCAGGCTTAAACAAAGGAACAAGCCACTAGATTATAGGTTTATTAATTAGTAATAAGGTTGCAAAACATAGCAGGTAATTAGTAATTAATTGCTTCCACCAACAACATTCTAGGTTCCACTTTTCATTCTGTGTGACATCTGGACCAAGAGGGAAATTTGCATCATTCCCAGAAAAAAGCTGGTTGTGCAGCATGTAGGACAGAGTTTCATTTACTGCAAATCCTGAATAAAATGTAATTCTCTTGTTTCTTCTCCTCTGTATTCCCACAGGTTGTGTTATTACAGGGTAACTGGTTCCATATTGGAGCACATGGCTGAGGCTTGTATGCTGTGCTCTCCAAAGATTTCTCACATCAGATTTATTCAATTTCCAATGTATAGATTGCAAGAGTTAGTGTTTAGCTGCATAAACAAAAGTAGCTTTTAATTATATGCCAAGAGTGAGGCATTGCTGGACCACCAACAGTTGATGAACTGCTACTTCTTTCACCATTAGCTAGGCCCATCTACACTGCTATATAAAATCCAGATTATCTGCTTTGAACTGGATTATATAACAGAGCAGACCCATATAATTCAGTTTAAATCAGATAATCTGGATTATTTTATTTGATAACCTGGATTATATGGCAGTCTAGGAGGGTCTTATGGGATTCTCAGCAGTGCTGTTGAATGTGGAACAGTAAGGCCCCATTAACTGCCATATTATCCAGTTTCTGAACCCAGGTTATCTGCTGTGAACTGGATTATATGGCAGTTTAGACTCATATAATCCAGTTCAAAGCAGTTCATCTGGATTCAGAAACTGGATTATATGTCAGTGTAGATCCAGCCTATGAGGAGCTTGGAGGAGCTTGGAAGGGAAGGGACAAGAACACAGAACATAAAAAATGCCTGCCTCTCCCATCGTCTTGGTAATTTACTTTTTAGACATTAAGTCAATTATACAAATAGATATTCATCAATGTGCAAAGAGCATTGAACATTCCAGAAGGCATTCGAAATTTACAGATTAGTAATAAATTGAATCCCTGCAAAGACATAGACCACTCTTTTCAGAATATCTGCATTAGCAATGGTAAGGATGGTTCCCTTACCTGGACCTTTGTGCAAAATGTTTGGCAAAGGGCTGTTCCTTTGCTCTTGACTTTTCAGGCAAATCATTCATCTCATGCTAGATTGAGCTAAACCCCTTTTCTTTTGCCATATTAGATTGCAATGGGCACAATTTTAAAAAATGTATAGGGGGAAACCATATTAAATCATGTGATTTCCCCCACCTGCACTCTTGGATTATGTTTTACCCAGTCAAAAGACGCTGTGTGTGCCTGGAGAGTCTCTCGGGCAGGACTGCTATTTTTGAGTAAAGCTTGTATTGGAGCCGCTGAGAATTTCTACAGCTGGCACAATTTTTATTTTGTTTTGTGGCTTAAGTGCTGTAAGGCTTTGGCATTCCTTTCTCAGTGCCAAGTCTTTTCCTCCTCTGTGCCTCCTGTTCAAGGTTTCAATTAGGCAAAGATAAGGGGAGGACAGTAAAAGCAAGCAGAGAAGACAGTCAAGCATTCTGCTTTAGATGACAAACAGGAAGTCACCTAAAAAGCAATAGCCATCTATTCACTAATCTCCATTAAAATATGGAGAAGAGACACCTACCATAGTGAAAAGTCATTCTATTTCCATGTAGTTAATGCAGAGATAAATTAAAAGGGAGTTGAAGGCAGTATTTTCCTTCTCTGTGGCCATTTGAAGGAAACATAGAAAGCCCCAATTATCTGTAGGCTTAAAAGTCTTATTACTATTATTACTTCTTATTATTCTTAGTATTCTTATTCTTATTTATTATATTTATTTATACTCTGCTTTATCTCCCTTGAAGGGGATTCAAAGCAGCGTAACATAAAAGCACCTGTTAGGATTATGATACCAATATGATTAGATATTGGTGCAGAGTAACAAAAATACAGAAGTCTAGGAGTTTATGTGAGCAGAGGTGAGAAAAAGAAAAATAGCCAGCCTCCCTTTCTTTTTAAAAGAGTCATGCATATAAAATAAACATCAGAGACATCAAAAGTAAAATAGTAAAAATATGTTTACTCACAATCTTGTATGCTGATGGCCATACAGGTAAAAATATCTTAGTTCCAAAAGAATACAGTTCAGGATACTACATATCTCTTAACAAGAAGTAACATCAGCATGGCATGGTGATCAAGAAACAGGAAGAGGTGAAGAGAGAGAACAAAAGAAAGTCTCTTCTTTTATGCCCCAAATTCTAAAGGCATATGTAACTTTCTGTATGTCTCCAGGAAGTATACTCCCATTTCACACATCACATGCAAAACCCCTAAAATGGTGCCATCAACTCTGGAATGCAGCTTTGGCTTCAGGTTACTAAGCAACAAACAAAACTAACTACATAAACCATCCCACATTGAAAATGCATGCATGACTGCTAGATAACCCAACAGCAGCAGCAGCATAACAATTTAAAAATATACAAATTGAGTTGTGCATGGAATTCATTTCTACTATTTCTTTCATGTCTTGTTTCTTCAGGAGAACGAAACAGGAAGCTCCCTCCCTGCATGTAAATCAGCTTGACATGAAACCAAGCTGGAGCCAATCCCAGCTTTCGTCTGAAGCTGAGCACCTCCCAGAACTTGCCTCCTTGCCTTGGAAAGAAAGCGTGTGTGTGGCATGCAGGCCTGGAAAGCATGTGTGCGCTTGCCAGTACCTGCATCCAAGCGCCTCTTATTCTAGAGTAAGAGGTACTTGGATGCAGGTGTGCACGATTTCGGGGCCTGACTATACATCACGGCACGCACACGCTCTCTTTCCATGGAGAGTGCATGTGTGGTGTGCAGGCAGGCCCGGAAATCATGCGCACCTGCCAGTGCCTGCAGCCAAGTGCCTCTTACTCTAGAGTAGAAACAGCAGGGAAGAAGCTTCCTTAAAGCATGCACCAGGAAGGAAAGCCTGGGTAGAAAGTCCCCCCCCCCCCAATAATGGTCCAATAGGAAACAGATCTTTCAGGGCCCCACACCAAAAAACAGATATTTGCCCTCCTGATTTCAGGAGGCTCCCAAAAAAATGGATCAGGGTCCCCACGAAAAAGGGAAAGGTTTACCCCAAACGCACAACCCCAATACAAATATGCAAACATTTAAACAGGATTAATTATGACTAGTATTTTAAAAATCCCAGTTAAAAACTCAAATTTCAATAGGAGAAAAAAAAAGAAGTATTGAAGTGGGAGGAAGAAATTACCCTTCAATATACTATCTGGGTCAGTCATGCACTGATATGAAGGAGAGATGATATTAAATCTAATTACAAGTCCCAACCAGTGTAGACCCACTGAGTGGGAATTTGGTAACTCAACATGTAGATTCATTGGATCTCTGCTAGGTGAAACTAACTAGAGTGCAGACTTTTCCTTGGCAATGTTTTTCGTCTTTACAAGTTATATCTCAATTGATGATCCAAGATCACAATAGCCTCTCTATGGTTAAAAAAAATAACCCATGTGTTACTTTTAATCAACACATGATTCTTCAGTGAGATTTGATCCTGTGATCTTCTACAAAATCTCCTTTCAAATGTTTATATTGAACATTTGAACACATTGTTTACATGGTTCAAAACGTGATGATGTGCTTAAGGGACTTGGAAGACCTGGATTGAAGTCCCAAATGAGCCATAGCCTTTTTCTCGCCAAGTTAAGGACATTTCTCTGTGTGCACTCTTTCTTGGGCAGTATCATTCAAGCGCTCAGGCTTCAAGTTTTTTCATGGTGCATAATGTGATATGTTTCAAATCCTAATGTGATTTTGTTATTACCTTTGTTAATACTATAGTTAAACAGAATATCTATCTGGTTATCTCTTGTCCCATTTGTAATGATCATGTGAAAATATTACATTTTAGAATTGTTGAAGGATAGGAAGGAGGAAGGCAGGCAGGCAATAAACAAAAGGAGATGATGCAGAAAAGACTATATGCTTGTCATGCTTGCAATACTGTAAATTTAACTATGAAGAGAACCTACAAATGCTCTACCCCATCTCCCTAGCACTCATAGACCATATTATCAAAAAAAAAATTAGAAATCACGGGAGTGGTGATGGTGATATTAAGCTCTGAATTTTTCTGCATTAATCTATTTTAAGTCTTAACATTGGTTGCAACTCAGTTTTGCATGCACCAGTACTGTAGTAATCAGATTCAGACATGACATCACAGGTCAGCCATTAGGATTACAGTAGAAATATAAAAGTGTAAATTACCAGTCTGTTGGAGAACAGCAGCGTGCTTTTTGCTTTGTTTATCGGATTATCGATTATCGAATCTTCAAAAAAAAAAAAAAGAGTAACTGCCTATGCTAAATGAGTACCTAAAAGGTAACTGGTGGCTTATACTTTGCATAGAGGCCAATGTATAGAATTCAAATCCAAGGTATCTGGGCTTCAAATGTATGTGTGTGCACATGTCCAGGCCTGTCAACTTATGGTGACTTCATGAATTTCCATAGAGTTTTTTTGGTTCCTTCCTCTGAAACACAATTCACAGCACATGGCACTCATTGACAGTCTTCTATCCAAGTACTAACTAACAACCTCATCACATGGGTGAATTTTTCCATCCTATGACACTTTCACCTCAATTCTGGGACTCTGCCCACTGGATCCCATCATATGACAGCATGTAAAAGGCAGAAGTGAGAACATAGGAGGCTTGCTGTATTCTCATTGAAAAGAACAGGGGAAAGCCGGGTGCTGCTGCTTCCCCTTGTGGAATAGGTAAGAGGCAATGCAGGTGAAGTGGGGCACTGAGCAATGGGATCCCCTTGATGTCCACCGGATTAGCCACAATGTATAGTGAATCCCTCTTCAATCCAGGCTAGCACATTGGTTAAACTGGCAGCTATATAAGATCCTGTCGACTAGAAGGTATGCAGTTCAAGCCCAGGTTGGTTGAGCTCCTGCCGTCAGTCCAGCTTCTACTCTCCTAGCAGTTCAAAAACAACAATGTAAGTAGATAAATAGGCACCATTTTGGTGGGGCAGTAAAAGGCGCCCTGAAAAACATGCTGGCAAAAATCTGACCAGGAAAAGCATCCATGGATGACAGGCTCCTCGGCAAGGAAAAAGAAACAACAGCACCTCCCAATGGCTGAGTTGAGCACAGCCGGATCCCGGAGATGAAAAGAGGGAAGCCTTTCCTCTGTTCATGTACTGTCTGTCTTTGTCAATTGTATGACTGCATTTAATGTTTGCTATATATGTACTTGTAATCCATTCTGAGTCCCATCGGGGAGACAGAGAGGAATATAAATAAAGTGTATTATTATCGCCCGCCATGTTGACTTCAATGTGATGAGGTCCTTAGACTGACCCTGCTTAGCTTTCAAGATCAAGCAGGATGATGCCTTTAGGGTATTTAGGCAGCTGAGATTAATATTGCTACAAAATATGGAGGTTCCCTTTTGCCATTTTAGTTAACATTTGTTGACTGACTTTCCCTTCATTACCGTCTCTTTGGAGCACCTGGAGGGCTTGGGTAAAGTGACCTTCTCTGATTATCTTCACATTGCTAAAACAGAAACATCACATTCCCCTTGTCTTAAGAAACTATACTGTCTTCTACACACTCCAAAGGAAGGACAATCAAGTTTGTCAGAGTGAGGGAAAGGTGTAATAAATTGGGAGCAATCGGTAGAAGCAATCTTGAAAAAAAGAAAGAGAAATGATGATAATGAACATTCAGAGTTAATCTTCCAATCCCCCTTTTAAAGGTTGCTCTTTATGCACTAGGGAAAGCATGGTGTAATCACTAGGGAAATACAGGATTATTATTTATGGATAGTAATAGTAAGATCTGGATGCATCATAAGACATGAACAAATTAGGCATTCTATAAATTCTTGTTTAGAAAAGTGCTTATCAACTCCCTTGGAGAAAGACGTGATTCTCAAATACAATCATGTCTGTAATAAATAAATTGAGGCACATTAACATCCCCTGCAATGTGTTCTTTCAGATTTCTTCTTTGCTTCACTGGCTACTGTTTGCAAGGATGACCCAAGGGCCCTATCACAGTACATTGTTATAGTGCTATTATTCCTTTTTAACTGCCATGGAAACATCATCTGGAATCCTGTGATGTGCCATTAGGGAGGGGCATTTAGACCTGTCATCCAGAAAGCTCTTGGACCTCACTCAAGCTTAAAACCCAGAATTCCTCAGGATGTTGCTGTGGCACTTCAAGTCAAACAGCATAAAAGTGTAGTGTGATAGGGCCCCAAGACTTTTTAGCTTCCCTTTCCTCCCACTGACTCAGTGGTTCTCAACCCGAGGGTCCCTAGATGTTTTGGCCTTCAACTCCTGGTAAAGCTGGTAAAGTGGCTGGGATTTCTGGGAACTGTAGGCCAAAACACCTGTGGACCCACAGGTTGAGAACCACTGCACAGTTATCCCACTCAATATTACCATTCTCTTCCTCTTCCTTTCACTGTCAGTCAGCTGCTTCCTGATCAACAAGGAAACAGACTCCTGTCAACTGCAGCAGCTGTTCCCTAATGAGTAGGAATTGGGGGACTTTCATAATCTTATGTTTCCCCCAATGCACTGCTTCTTAAATTGTGGGTCCCAACCCCAAATGTAGTTCCTCTTTGCTCAATGTTAGGGTCACGAAAAATTTGTCAACACTCAAAGGTTTATTTCTGATCAACACCAGTTTACACAAACCTGTTAGCAACAACATGCAGTGTTTACACTGGACTCTGCAGAAAATGCTTCAGATCTAGTCCACTAAAACGAAAAGCAGCCTGTTTAGCAAACCTTGGAAATGCTAATTTATTAATAAACGTTTGATTTTTATTCCTATTTTATGTACCTATATCCTGAGGTCACATAAAAAATTCTCAGGCAGAAAAAGGGCATGAGTGGAAAAAGTTTAAGAAGCCCTGTCGTAAAGTGACCAGAGTCTACATTAGTGTTCATGAATCTACTCCACTTGCGCTGAAAAAATGAAATGCAAAGATACAGAATGGGGGATGCCTGGCTTGGCAGCAGTACATGTGAATAAGGTCTTGGTGTCCTTGTGGACAACAAGTTAAACATGAGCCAACAATGTGATGCAGTGGCAAAACAAGGCAATGGGATTTTGGCCTGCATAAATAGGACTATAGTGCCTAGATCCAGGGAAGTCATGCCACCCCTCTATTCTGCCTTGGTCAGACCACACCTGGAATACTGTGTCCAATTCTGTGCTCCTCAGTTGAAGGAAGATGTTGACAAGCTGGAATGTGTCCAGAGGAAGGCAACTAAAATGATCAAGGGTCTGGAGAACAAGCTCTATGAGGAACGGCTTAAAGAACTGGGCATGTTTCATCTGCAGAAGAGAAGGCTGAAAGGAAGGGAAGTTATAGGGAGGAGGGAGCAAGCTTGTTTTCTGCTGCCCTGGAGACTACGGTGCGGAACAATGGCTTCAAACTACAGGAAAGGAGATTCCAACTGAACATCAGGAAGAACTTTTTAACTGTGAGAGCTGTTCAGCAGTGGAACTCTCTCTCTGCCCTGGAGTGTGGTGGAGGCTCCTTCTTTGGAGGTTTTTAAGCATAGGCTGGGTGCCATCTGTCAGGGGTGCTCTGAATGTGATTTTCCTGCTTCTTGGCAGAGGGTTGGATTGGATGGCCCATGAGGTCTCTTCCAACTCTATGATTCTATGATTTTATAAATATGAAACAGTGATGAGTGTGCAAGATTCAGGCCCTTATATGGCCCAGCAATGTTCAAGATGCTTCAGCTTATCTCAATAAGCCTCTCAACAACCCTATGTGGTAGGTTAGTGTTATTACCTTCATGTTTTAGATGGAAAGAATGAAAAATCATGACATGTTTAAGGTAATTTAGGCCATGGAATGAATGAAATCTGGACCAAAAGACTGGCAGCACCTCTTGCGGGCATCATGCCATGTGAATTATGTTTAGAAGCGATATCTTCAAAAGGAAGAAGAAAGGATGGTGGGAAAAGGAGGAAAGAAAGTGAAATGTCTCTTGAAATTGTATCCTTTTATTTTATCAAGGAGAATTTGTCTGCAGCTTTGCTAAAATACAAGCAAGCCAAGTCATCTGCTACTGAAGGGAGTGATGGATGAACAGTGTTGCCAAACAGATGGTAATTTATTGTCCTAGCTATTGTTTTGATTTACTGGAATGCTGACAACACTGTATTCCCTTGAATGAATCTCCCAGCCTTTTTTTCCTTTGTTTTCAGCTGTGCCATGTGGGTGGTGTTAATTTTCAAGGAGGGAGCAAATTGTAAGAGGCAATTGACGCATTCCATTGCTTTCTGGGTGCCATTTATTGCCCAAATTAGATTTCGCTGAAATTTGGAATTTAACAAGATTCCTAAATCCAAAGTGGCTGAATTCTCATTTCGGCTTTCTTAAAGGGACAGTAAACTTTGCAATTCCACATTTAACCACTAAGCCCAAAATTTAAATCTATACAATGATACACCTGCCTTGACCACATGTTTGTAATGATTTTGTATCCAGTCATTTGATATGAAATCTAACTTCACTGCTTCATTTCTTCTGTGTCTTGGGGAACTTTGTGTGATACTTTAAAGTTGTGAGCAGTATGCTTTAAAAATGTGGTCATGTTTCAGCCAAGGCTAAGCAGTAATACCCTATTGATTTCAAAGTGAGAATTATGTATACATTTAAATTGCTCCCACTGAAATCCGTGATACTTGGTCTTTTTAAGAAAAACATGGACATCATAACCTTTTAGAGAAGAGCCAAAAACCCACTTAAGTAGAATCTTCTCAAGTGGTATATAACCAAATGAAATTTTGCATGGTAACTGGCTTCAGTTGTTGACTGAACAACCTGTTGTCTCTGATCTGTTAGGAAAAAGAGAATATGCCAGTGCATAAAAACAGCAGTTCTTCATAAGTGTTTTTCAGTGTCCAAAATACATCTAATCTCTCATAAAACAACTTGTTTTATACTATGCATTCAAAAGACAAATAAAGTAGAAATTGATAAAAATATATATAACATATTTGGTTTATTCACTACTTTTGTGTTTTCAGCATACACAGTTACACAACTTATCAGTCAGTTATGTTTGAGATAGTTTCTGTGTGCCATCTGGTCAGAACATCTCTCTTGCAAACATTTGTCTGCTGTTTATTGTAAGTCTGCAATCTGAGCAATCCCAAAGTCTAAAGAAGTCTGCTGGAGTCTAAGGTCTGTGCTTGGCTTATGTGGTCTGCAGCCCCTCCCACAACTTCTCAGGAAAAACATAGAGCAAGAAAAGAAAACTGCATATCAGAACATACAAACAATAAGTAAGCAACAGGATTATAGATGAATTACTATAGGAGGCTTGAAGAAGGTTGTAATTTCCAACAGCCTTCCACTCGGAGCCCCATCTACACTGCCATATAATCAAATTTGAACTGCATTATAATGGTCAGTGTAGACTCATATAATGCAGACTGAACTACATTAAACTGGATTATATGTGTTTACACTGCCATATCATCCAGTTCAATTCAGTTAATCTGCATTCTGAAACTGCTGAAAGTTTACATAGAGAAATTTGATATTTCTGTTTTCTAGCTATCATGTTTGGGAAATATATTTGTAATGTGGTTACAAAATGTGTTTTAAAACTGATTTTTAAAAAATCAATTCTGGGGAAGAGGTGGGGAGTTCCTAGCTTTATCAGTTTTGTCGCTTATGTGGCTTTGGCTTTCTGGGTGGCTGATAAATTCTGTCTGATAAAGGATTTGGTCCTTGATACAGGACAAATTCTCCTGAATGCATTTGCATTCCCTTATTTGGACACTCTTAAGGATATAAAAAGAAGAACTTTTGGACCTGATCAAAGGTCCATCTCGTAGAGCATTCTGCTGTCATAATGGACAATCTGTTCTCATAATGAACAACCAGATGCCTTTGGAAAGCCAGCAAGGAGGACAGAAGAGCAATTTCACCTTTCATGCTAATGTCCCATAGCAACTGGTACTGCCACCAATACCAAAGAGATTGAATAGTAGCCATTGATAGTACTCATCTTTAGGAGCCGAGCTACACAACACAACAAATGACCAGCAAAAGCCCTAAGAATCGGTTGCTTCAGTGAAATGTTGTGCTTTGAGCAATGCTTGAAAGTCATGTTATACATTCTGTAATTATTACCCATAATTGATATTAGTTTATTTATGTATTGTTATTGAAGACATAACAAAATAACAGCTTGTTGCATAGTAGCAAATTGATTTTTTAAAAAACTCATGGTTTACAGTAGGGGTAGTGAACGTGTGGCCACATGCAGCCCCATGATGACTTTGTTGATCGACAGAGCTCCAGAATTCCATAAGCTCAGGATCACAAAAATATTCCGTGCATAACAGTTGTATGAGGCCATTGCGGTTCATATTGAGGTAATTCCCTATTGGAAAAAAAAACCCTTTTCTGTGCCTATTCAGAAAGGGCTGAAAATATGATGAAATTGACACCATGTTCCCTAGATGTAGAATTGCATTTGGGAGCAATGTTTGTGTTGTCTCAATATCCCCTTTGAACACCTTAAAATTATTTCTTTACTACTATTGCCATTAAGGGGGACAAATTGTGTGCCATTGTGTGTTCCTCACCACATTGCAAAGAAAAGGAAGTGGTGGTTTTTAAATTGAAGTGAATTCTGGGTATTCTGTGGTACATATTCAGTTTATATAGGGCAGCTGACCAGCCTTGAACATGCCCAACTCTCCCCTGAGGCTATATATTATGGGGGAAGAATGATAATGATAGGCAAATTGTCTTTCAAAGAACCTCACTGAAAGCTACTGATGTATTGTACATTGTGTTAAAGTCTCAATGGACTAAGAAGGTGCCGTAGGGCTATGTTTCAAAGCCAATTTCACTCAGACACAGAACCCCAAACATTTATTACCATACAACCCTGTTAAATTTTTCTACACCATATGTCAAACCAACTGGACATGTGATATGTGTACTAATTACCGCTTGTCCATGTCATGTGTGTACATTGTATATGCTGTCCCTGACCTTTTAGTTAATGACTTGACATTATATTCATTGACCTGAAAGGAATTGAATTCAGCGGCAGTCACTCAAGAATTGAATTACAGATTTCTCTTAATTGGTCTCTTACTTAAATGTGTGTGCATTGGTGGTGGGTGGGGAAACGTCAATTTATCCTTTTTTAAAGTAATACTGTACATTCCTTTGGCCTATTTGTATGGATGAATATGTATAACTTTTTCAGTTTTCCAGCATAGCTTTTTCACTCATGCAGGATAATTGTTTCCTGAGACCCCAAAAGTTGGTTTATGAAGAGGAGAGAAAGACTGGGAGACTGGGAGACTGGGAGACTGAGAGAGAGAGGGAGGGTGAAATGGTGCTATCTCCCTGTGTTGAGAGTTTCTATTGTGGCTCTTCAGAGCTTGTGGATGCAATTTAAACAGAGCTGTTAAAACAGGAGTGGGGCCGGCATGCTCCCCTTAAGTCGGCTCCCCACTAAGTATGGAACATTTGGGGATCTAGCGATCTCAGCGAAGATTGGACGGATGTAATTCTCAGAGCGTTCTGTGTTATTATTTCTGCAGGCAACAGGGAAGGTGGCAATCAGTCAGATGGCGTGATTTCGATGAACATTTTATCTGAATATAACATTAATTGCCCAAACTGCACAGAAGATTCTTTACTTCCTGTGTTGAAGTTAAAAATGCAAATGTTATTAGTGCCCTGATCATAGATAAGAGTGCTTTTTGTGCAGTGCTTTAACCTCCATTAGGGGGGATTAGGAGGACACAACCGCATTGGCATTTTGTAAGTGTCGCTATGACAGCACTTGCTGCACAAATGCCTGGCTGTCACACTGAGGTTTATCGCTGGTTTTTTTCCCCCTCCGAATGCAGACTAATAAACCCAGAAATTACAATTGCCTCCCTGCCGAATCTGTGATAGGCGGAAATAATGATATCAGTGGCCCGCTAATCTCCTTGCCTCCGCGCTTGGCACTAGCCTATTGAGGCACCTGTCACCCTCCGCTTTGATGAGGCGAATTCAATCTCGGCACTGTAATGACAATGGAGCCATTTTCATGTTGGGAAATGATTAGGGGAAGGGTGTGCCTGCTCTGGCATGGCGAGCGCAACCGGGCACTTTGCTCCGTGAGGGGGACACATGCCAGCCTTCTCCAGGGAAACTGTGGATGAAACTGCAGGCAAGAGCCATTCGCTTTTGCATTTGCAGTCTTAGACAGCTGATGGCCGGATGTTAAGGAAAATGATGGGGCCTGGCTGATGCCTTCCACTGTAGCCATCAGCATCCCAAAGCATTTGTCCAGCAACTGAATGGAAGGGCCTCTCTGCAAAGCAATGCTTATCTCTGTTGCCTAGTCACTGCCCCCCCCCCCCACCCCACCCTTGCAAGAATCACATGGGACACATTCCCATATATTAGCCCAGAATCACCATGGCCAACAGGCATTCAAGTATGAATTGCTTTGCAGCCACATAAGAATTTATGAGCACACACCATTTCTGCGTGAACATACACAGAGAGCTGGTTGCAACTGCACAATATAAGGCTTACACATTCTACCCTATATCCCTGAAAATAAGACATCCCCTGAAAATAAGACCTAGTTTGGCTGAACTGCTAAATATAAGGCCTCCCCAGAAAGTAAGACCAAGCAAAGTTTTTGATTGGAAGCATGCCCGCCAAACAGGACATCAGAGCATACAGCATTGGTAAATGTATGTTCCATAGATTGTTGTACTTGGATATAATGGTAGTAACAAGAAATTCTTGATAGGATTCACAGTTTGTCTGGTTATACGGGTTTGTGATGACAACTACTGTACAGTATATAATAAATGTTCATTTTTTTTTGTTCAACAGTAAATGTGAATTCTTCTTCATAGAAAAATAAGACATCCCTGAAAATAAGACCTAGTGCATTTTTGGGAGCAAAAATTAATATAAGACACTGTCTTATTTTTGATGAAACACAGTAGTGATATTTGTTGTTCTTTTGCAATGCTGGTATTCTCTGTAACAAAGATACTTCAACTTCAAGACTCTAGCTCAGATTTGGAAGGCTTTTCTTTTTGATAATAATAACTTTATTCTTATATCTTTATTCTTAAACTCTTAGATCTTCCGGAAGGGCCCTCCTGTCGCTCCCACTGTCCCGGTTGGTGGGGACGAGGGAGAGGGTCTTCTCGGTGGTGGCTCCCCGTCTTTGGAACGCCCTTCCCAAGGAGATAAGGCAAGCCCAGACACTACTCTCCTTCCGCAGGAACTTGAAAACCTGGTGGTTTCAACAGTTCTTTGAAAATCCCAGACCATATTCTGGCCTACAAACAGGGCCCCATCTTGCACTTTACGCATTTCCCTGGCTCTATGACACCTCATTGCATTGGTCTTTTCTTCTGTAGCTGCTCAGTCCACCATGAGATCCAGCAACCCAGGCCCTATCAGGTTACACCTTATTTAATTCCTAGCTCTATGTTAGCTGGTTGCATTAGCTCTGGCCCGTCCTATCACAGTTGTTTAGTCCCCCCTGGTTTTCTGACCATCGGTAGTTGAATTCAGCCAATGAAATGGCTTGAATTGGTTTTAATTTTAATTTTAATGAGCACATTCGGTTAATAGTAACTATGCCTTGTTTTTATTACGTTGTTTTGTATGTTTTTGTGTTGATTATTGAATGTTTTGTTTATGCTGGAAACCGCCCTGAGTACCTTCCCAAAGTTTTGTTGTTGCTATTGTTGATGTTGTTGATGATGATGATATCCCACCCCCTCTTCCTGAAGAGACTTGTGGCGGCTTATATGGGGACCAAGCCCAGTAATGCAACAATAAAATACAACAACATAAGATACATTCCATTACAATGAATTAATACATTAAAACATATAAAAATCATAAAAGCATAAACTCAACAACAACTGATAACCGATAACCAATAGCCGGGCACAATGGGCATGTTTAAAAATTGGAGGCAAGGCAATAAATTATATACGTGCAATATATTGCGAGGTCACTAATAAGATGGACGAGTAATAAAGTGCAGTAGCTGGGTATAGATAGAGGTAAAAGAACTCCATAAAATTGTGCCGAATTAGTCAAAAGCACATTGAAATAACCAGGTCTTCAGATCTTTCCGGAATGTGGCCAAGGTAGGGGCTAATCTTATTTCTCGAGAGGGATGTCTGCCAAAATCTGATTTTTGATGTCTGCCAAAATCTGATTTCGGCAAATACTCTGGAAGTCAGTTTACACATTTAATTTTTTTGGATAACTGATTGATGTTCTGTCTCATCTCAGTGGTTCTGAGTATCTGATTTAACATCTTAAAATCACACCATCCAAAGCATAATCCAGGGCCATTCCATTTGTCAATCACATTGATTCATAGTCACATATTGCACTGCTCCAATTATTTGTCAAAAGCTTGATCCCAAAGCTACATTTTAAGTTTATTCCTGAAGGTCAGGAGAGAAGAGAATCTGATCTCACTGGGGAGAGAGTTCCATAGCTGAGGGGCCACCACTGAGAAGACCCTGTCTCTCGTCCCCACCAATCACGCCTGCAAAGGAGGTGGAACCGAGAGTAGGGCCTTCCCAGATGATCTTAATCTCTGAGATGGTTCATAGAGGGGGAAATGTTCGGACAGGTAAAATTGTCAGAACCATATAGGCATTTCTATAATGCTTTCCTTACCCCAGGGGGACTTAAAATGGTGTACAACATAATAAATGGCAAAAATTCAATACCTCGCATACATATAAAAACAATACATTACATATCTTAAAACAATAACATATAACTGTAAATTAAAATCATTAAAATCCTATGCCTAATGGATTGTTTTTGTCTAAATGATATTCCCTAAAAATGTAGGGATGCACTCTTGTAGAACTGATACTGATTCACAAAGACTTATTCTTTCACATGTTTTCTGTTCATTTATTTATTTCACTTATTTGGGATAGGTACTAGACCTATAGTTTCATGGATCACCTTGGATCCCTTTTTGAAATCTGGTCACCTTCAATTCTTTCTATAAAATAAATAATTTAATGTTTGAGTTGTTTATTAACTTTTCCAGTTTAAAAATTAACTAGTCAGTTTAAAACGCCACCCTTTAATGCCTATTTTGCAGAGCTCTTTAAATTTACTAATAAAAATAACTGATGGGGTCATTTAAAAAAAAACAAACCCAAAGAAGTAGACTGCAGCAATAACTCCTTCTGTTTCCTTGTAACTTCCTTGCCCTTCCTGGTGGTCCTTTATAATTTTTAATATCCAACAGATTTATTTGTGGGGTTATTGTATGTCTTTCGGGCTGTGTGGCCATGTTCCAGAAGCAGTCTCTCCTGACGTTTCGCCCACATCTATGGCAGGCATCCTCAGAGGTTGTGAGGTATGGAGAAAACCATACCTCACAACCTCTGAAGATGCCTGCCATAGATGTGGGTGAAACGTCAGGAGAGAATGCTTCTGGAACATGGCCACACAGCCCGAAAGACATACAACAACCCTGTGATCCCGGCCATGAAAGCCTTCGACAACAGATTTATTTGTGTGTTTGTTTGTTTTTGTTTTTGCAGGTAAGGTCTGGTCCCTTTCCTGCATCTGGTTTATTTAAATAAAATGGTGTGGTTATGAAAATCAAACATGCTTCGGATTTGCTTTTACTATCATGTTACTGGAGCCCCCAGTGGTGTGGCGGATTAAACTGCTGAGCTGATGAACTTGCTGACCAAAAGGCCAGAGGTTCAAATCCGGGGAGCGGGGTGAGCTCCCGCTGTTAGCCCCAGCTTCGGGCCAACCTAGCAGCTCAAAAACATACAAATGTGAGTAAATCAATAGGTACCACTCCGGCGGGAAGGTAATGGCACTCCCTGCAGTCATGCTGGCCACATGACCTTGTAGGTGCCTATGGATAACGCTGGCTCTTCGGCTTAGAAATGGAGATGAGCACCAACTCCCAAAGTTGGACAGAACTAGACTTAATGTCAGGGGAAAATCTTTACCTTTACCTTACCATGTTACTGTGCATTGCAAGATTTTATTTTATTTTCTGCTTTCTCTAAAACTTTCAGTTTCTAAGGGGAAAACTCCTCTTTTTATTAGACTCTTTGATTCTACAGTTTAACCATGCTGGCACCTTGTTTGATTTGTTTATGTCTTTTTGAAGCTATGGTATATATTTTTTTTCCCTCCTCGGTCTGTATTACACTGCTAATCTTAAATCATCTCTAAGCCTCCTGAAGTATTTTTCTGACTAATTGTCCCTTTCAGTTTCTTAAAAATGGCCCTTCCCTGAAATCTGTTCGAAGTCAGCCCACCTGCTGAAATTCTTACCCACCACCGCTCCCAACTATAATCTTTACAGGCTCGTTTTGTCAAAAATAGTGCCAAAATATAAACTTTCATTGGAATAGCTTGACAATATTACAAATATTTATACACATCAGAGGCAAGTATTACAAAACTACAGGGTGAGTAAGTATCCCTTATCCTAAATTCTTGCGAGTAGAAGGGCTTTGGATTTCTGATTTTGGAGGACTTTGTTGTTGAATATATCTTTTAGTTCTTAAAAAGATCTAGTAATGTCAGCAATTGTGAGTAGATCAATAGGTACCGCTCGGGCGGGAAGGTAATGGCGCTCCATGCAGTCATGCCAGCCACATGACCTTGGAGGTGTCTACAGACAATGCCGACTCTTCGGCTTAGAAATGGAGATGAGCACCAACCCTCAGAGTCAGACATGATTGGACTTAAAGTCAGGGGAAACCTTTACCTTTAATGTCAGTAAAAACAATTAAAAAAAACAAGTAAAACACACTTTAAAAAAAGACAGCCATCATAACAACCAAACTTGACACACCTTCCTCTAGGCACTTTTCTCCCTTTTGCCCTCCATTGGTGCCTCTTTGAATTCCACAGCACTGTTGCTAACAGCTGACCTCCAGTTAGAGTGCTCAAGGGACAGGGCTTACAGTTCTCAGTGTCTATGCCATGGTTTTTAAGGTTAGCTTCGAGCTCATCTTTAAATCTCTTTTGCTTTCCACCAACATTCTGTTTTCAGTTATTGAATTGTGAGTAAAGTAACTGCTTTGGGAGATGGTGACTGAGCATTCAGATAATGTGGCCAGTTCAGCAAAGTTGATGGTTTCCACAGTTTGCTTTTTCCCTTCTTTTGAAAATGGTGATGATAGTGACGTCCTTGAAGTCTGCTGGGATTTTCTTGGTCTCCTACACTTGTTCAATGAGCTGTTGGAGTTGTAGTGTCAGCTCAGGTCTGCCCTCTTTAAAAATGTCAACAGTGATCCCATCAGGTCCGCTGGCTTTGTAATTTTTTAATTGGCTGATGTCTTTGCTGACTTCCTCCAAACTAGGCAGTGCTACATGCTCATCCCTGGTTTGTTGTTGTGGGATTTGCAAGACAATTACTTCAGCCACATTGGAGCTGCAGTTAAGGAGGTTGTGTTAGTGCTCTTTCCAACATAGTGCAATCGATTTTTTAAATCCTTTAGATGTTTGGTTTCATCCGAAGAACATTGAGGGCATATGTTTGTGCTTGATCTGGTTCCTCTCTTGTGGCTTTGCAGGGAGACCTCCCTCGGAGCATATGACTCGAATGGCTTCACCCGCAGGTTCAGTGGAACACAAAGCCCCTCACCACGACAAGGTGACAATCCATCAAGGTGGCCTTAAATAAGCAGCTAGAGTGAATGACACATAAACTAATGAACAGAGCATGGGAAATAAACAAGATGAACATGAACTCTTAATACAACAAAGCAAATATGATGTACATTGTGGGATGAGTCTCATGATTGGAATGTAGTAATAGAGGAGTATAGCCTATTTCTCAGAAATAGACCAGCCAGGAAAGGGGAGGAGGAACTTGATATGTCATGGAAGAGTTCCATGACTTAAATCCTGGAAGCAAGCTTGAGAGCATCTTGGTAAAAATTAAGGGGGAAAGAAATAACATGAATGTCATTGTGAAAGTCTGTTATAAAAATCAAGGGGTTTAGAGAAAGGCAGGTTCATCATCATCATCATCATCATCATCATCATCATCATCGTATTTATGTTGTTAATTGTTATCAAGTCACTTTCAATTTATGGCAAATTTATGAATGGGAGACTTAGGGCCCTTCCACACAGCCCTATATCCCAGAATACCAAGGCAGAAAATCTCACAATAATAATAATAATAATAATAATAATAATAATAATAATAATAATAAATAATGATTGAACTTCAAAGACTCTGGCAGAAAGCAGTGCAGGTGGTCCCAGTGGTGATGGATACACTGGGTGCCGTGCCAAAAGATCTCAGCCGGCATTTGGAAACAATAGACATTGACAAAATTACGATCTGCCAACTGCAAAAGGCCACCCTACTGGGATCTGCACGCATCATCTGAAAATACATCACTCAGCCCTAGACACTCGGGAAGTGTTTGACTTGCGATTTTGTGATACGAAATCCAGCATATCTATCTTGTTTGCTGTGTCATAATAAAATAATAATAATAATAATAATAATAATAATAATAATAATAATAATAGCTTTATTTTTATATCCTGCCCCATCTCCCCAAGGGGACTTGGGGCAGCTCACATGGGGCCAAGCCCAACACCATACAGTAAAATACAGCAGTATAAAATACACAATATAAAATATAACAATATAAAATACATAACAATCACAGTAGATCAACAACACAGCTTCAACAGAGTAAAACGCATGGCCATTAAAAAAGGCAATATCATGGCGCTTCAGTCCATGGTCTTGGAGGAGCGGAAAAATTATAATTGTGCAATGGATTAAGAGAGCTAATCACAACCATCCGTGATAAGAAGACTATGCTGTAGGAACAGGTGGGGACTCATCAACTGTTCACCTCAGTCAAAGGTAGCTTTGAACGGGGTTAACTGAGTCCACACTCAGATAACGTAGGGTTTTCTGCCTTGATATTTTGGGATATAGGGCTGTGTGGAAGGGCCCTTAAAGACACCCTATCATCAACAGGTTCTGCAAACACAAGGCCAAGGATTCTTTGAGTTTATTCCCATGTTATGTGGGCTGCCTCTTTCCTTATTGCTTCTCAGGCAATATCATCTCTTCTAATGAGTCATTGGACATCACATTGTATTTGCACTACTTTACTTACATCCCAATTTGGGGCAGAGAGAAGATCTGGGTTTCAAGGAGAAGTATGTTGAACAGATCACATGCTTGCAGTTGGAGTAAAAAGCCATTCATTTCTGTTGTTTCCATCCATCTTGGAATTTTGGAGAGGAACATAGGCAGACCCTTCCATGTTTACTATTTCTACTCTGAGACCAAGGAATTGCCTGAGTTTTCTTGTTACACTTAGATGCTCTCTGCACACACTTTTAGGAACAACACAGATATGCACTGAATAAAGTTGGAATCTTTGGCAATCTGATGCCATTCATATTGTGATTATTACCATTGATTACTCTCACATTAATTTTCTGAAATCTTGACTAACTGATAGGGGATGAATGAAGAGGTGGAATTTCAGGAGTCAAGCTCTTTTATTAAGGAGAGTGTTCAAGGCCACCTCTAGATGGGTATTACAAACTGCATTTACTATCCTCTCTAGTTTATGAAAGGCAATTGTTTAGCTGTGTAGCGAGTACAGCGCTGAATTAAATTGACCTGCCTGATACAGAAAGTAGCACTGAACCCATTTACCTGAGAGTCCTTTGAAAGAAATATTTTTCTTTTTGTAAAATAGATGAGTACTGACATGATTTCAAGGAAGTGATTATCTGTGTAATAGTTTTAAATGGATGCATTATTTCAATGTATAAACATTAAGGTCATTTGAGGTATCAAATTTCTCGCTATGGTTAGAATGTGAAAAGCTGTACAGCTGTATTGATGGCATTACTGTGTGTTTTTAAAAGGTTATTTAGCAGAGAATTGTTGTTCCCGACAATTAGTATAGTCAGAGAAGAATGGGATGAGAGCAGGAATCAGGAAACAAATGTAGGCATTTGCTGTCTTTGTCATCGAAAAATAGGAATAAGTGTATTTGTGTGCTCACCTCTTGCATTATTCAGCCCAAATAACACATGAAAACACCGTCTGTTGAGTACAGTTCTGTTGAGCTGGGTTTTTGTTTTGTTTGGATGGAGCAAACATTTGTAATCCAATATTCTTTCTAATTGATTTTTTGAAAGATTCTTTCCTGTTTTTGGAACAAAAAACACTGAAGCAATTTAAATCTAAACTGACTTAAACCTTATCTGATATCTGTCAGTGTGGGATAAAGAAAGAAGATCTATCTTTATCCAATACTGCCCAGTTAGTATTGCAGCCAATTATCCTGTGCTTACTTCCATTTGGGTACATGTACACTGTTGAATTAATGCATTTTGACATCACTTTAACTTACATGGCTTAATGCAGTGGAGTTCTGGAATTTGTAGTTTGGCTAAGCACCACTACTCGTGGGAAGAGAAGGCTAAAGACTTTGTGAAACTACAATTCCCATGATTTTACAGCATCAAGCTCTGGCAGTTAAACTGGTGTCAAACTGCATTAGTTCTACAGTGTAGATGCATCCATTGTTTTTGAAAAATCTTTCCAACAGTATTGGTTGGAACAGACTATAGGGAACAAATGCCTTATTTTAAAATAGTTGTGTTAACTTCTTTTATGTATCTATTCCTTCAGGCCCCTTCTACACAGCCATATAACCCAGAATATCAAGGCAGAAAATCCCACAATATCTGCTTTGAACTGGGATATATGGCAGTGTGGACTCAGATAACTCAGTTCAAAGTAGATATTGTGGGATTTTCTGCCTTGATATTCTGGGTTATATGGCTGTGTAGAAAGGCCCCTGGAGTTCTGTTTTAATTTTTTTTTTAAACCCATAGCATTCTAACCTTTGTTTTTCTGTAATTGTGCATATTATTTTGTTTTTCAAATATACATTTGTATTTTAAGTGTAGAGGTCCATTTTGGTTTTAAAGTCAGAATAATAAATATTGAATAAATGCATACATTGTTGCTTACTAGGGACAACATGATAAAACAGAGGCTCCTGCTGTCCTTGAGGACAATATGACTCTGCCATTTGAGGCATCAGCTACACAGAACACATGGTACTACTATTAATGTATGCTTGGAAGAATGGATTTCCCCTCTATGTGTCCAAAATCCCAACTCTCAATGTTATAGAAATAAACCAGGTGAATTTTCTATTTCTTTTTTTTAAAAAAGAGAGATTGGAAAAGTTGCTATTCAGAAACTACAAGAACTCTAGATTGTAATATTCTAGGACTTGTAGTCCCCAAAAAATAATTTATCCAATCTATATTTTAATCAAATGTCAAGGTGCCAGTGAATACAGATTCGAATGGTTTAACAAGAAGGCCACAGACCCAAACTCATAGTCCAATCTAGGTATGTCTATGTTGAAGCAAGTCCCTTAGAGCCGTGTTTCTCAACCTGGGGGTCGGGATCCCTGGGGGAATTGCGAGAGGGGTTTCAGAGGGTTGCCAAAGACCATCAGAAAACACATATTTCTGATGATCTTAGGAACCCAAATCCCTCCAGTATTTTCTGCTGGTCATGGGGGTTCTGTGTGGGAAGTTTGGCCCAATTTTATCGTTAGTGGGGTTCAAGGGGCTCTTTGATTGTAAGTGAACTATAAATCCCAGCAACTACAACTCCAAATGTCAAGGTGTATTTTCTTCAAACTCCACCAGTGTTCAAATTTGAGCATACTGAGTATTTGTGCCACTCCAGCGGGAAGGTAATGGCACTCCATAGGGTCATGCCAACCACATGACCTTGGAGGTGTCTGTGGACAATGCCGGCTCTTCAGCTTCGAAATGGAAATGAACACCAGTCCCCCAGAGTCGGACATGACTAGACTTAATGTCAGGGGAAAACTTTTACCTTTATGTTAATCATGACTATGAAGAAATACAACATCAGTATTAAGCATATTTTTGTGCATGCGCCCAACCTTCATGTTGCAAACATTTTGCATAGAAAGCCCTCCTTCGTTTGATATTGTTGGGGCTGAGGCAAGGGAAGGTGGACAGTTTCTGCTGTTTTGGACCAGTGACATGGTCTCGCTGCTACTGTGTGTTCCTGTGCTTACAAGAGAGGCACTGCTAGAGCGGATTTATTAATAAGCAGGAACAATCATTCATCAGAAGGGGCGTGTGGGCCAACTCGCCCAAATCCAAAGGACACTATTCACACTTTCTCTCCAACAAAGCCCCATTGAGAGCCTCGTGTTTGCTCAATGGCCCCATTGAAAGTGTGGCTTGTTTTTCACAGCAGACTTTCAAGAGGGGACAAATAGATTGCTAATGAGGGGGGCCAGGCAGGCACACAGAGTTTGCTATGGGAAAAGGTGGAAGCTCTTTTTCCAAAATGGGAGTCTCAAGAAGCTGGCAGTGATGGGGATTTCTTAATAAAGCAAAGTGATGCCCTTAAATGAGTGCCTGTTTTTGGCAATGGGCACTGGACAGGAGCCTAAAACCACTCTACAGGGCAGAAAGTTCCAATCTAAAGAGTGCAAACACAATTAATGGACTAGTTGCGTGAGGGAGAGGGTTGCTTTCTAGCTCTGGTTGGGAAGTCTGTTAATTCTGTGGCTTCTTTCACTATTATGTTACATCTCCCAAGAAAAAAAAGTATGGGCCTGGGTGAATCTTGTGAAAAATCATAGAATCACAGAGTCAGAATGTAGCCTAATGAATAATCTAGTCCAATGCTTCCCAACCTGTGGGCCGCCCGTGGCCCAGCAGTGGGTCGCGAGAATGAAAATCCGATCCGCAAACCACCTTCCTCTTTATTTATTTAATTTAATTTAATTTAATTTATTTCTGCCCCTTTCTGCAGAGCCTGACCATTGCATTGGATAGACCACATCAGATCTAGATTATTAAATATGGCTTTCTGTGAGCGAGCAGATGGTGACTACTGGATAGCATGTTTCAGAAACTAAAGATGATGTAGTTTATCCAATGCAATTTTCTTAATCAGCACCCCAAATAACCAAACCAAATCTAAAGTTGACTAAAAACGGATTCATAACCCTTTTGGTACTAACGCTGGAGAATGGTGCCTGGTTAAAGTGGTCCCCGGTCAAAGTGGGCCCTTGTCAAAAAAAGGTTGGGAACCACTGTCAAATCCCTTGCAGGATCTCCAGCTAGAAAATGGTCTGGCTCTCTTTTGAAAGGAAATGTTAATGTGGGAATTGGTAGTTTAGCTTGCTGATTGTAGATCAGGATTTCAGGAGAAGGACTAATGTTCACTCACAACTAATCTCCACAAGTAATGGGGGATACAGCTTTGCCTTGAATGCAGTGTGGAGTAATTCCAGATAAAGCCTTCTGGAGTATCGAAGAAAGGACTATGCCAGGACAGATCTATGCTGGTCCAAATGATAGGCCTAGGAGCAGATGGTCTCTGTAGTTTTGGCAATCTAGAATAGTGATTCTTGTAAAACCTTCCTCATCATTCATTTGCCACATGTTCACAAACCATGCCCTCGCTGGTTCTTTAAAAAAGCATAAAGGGACTAGCTCAGTGAAAATGGAAGTAGTTAATGCTGCATGGCACTAATGCACACAAAACTAGAGAATTACTAGGCAGCTTCCAATATTCCTTTTTTGGGACAAGGTTCCTGAGCATGGGTGGTCTAGATCCAAAGGTTCCTGAATTAAATAAATTGTTTACATTCATTTCAACCAGATTTCAGTCTGAAATCGTTGTTACTGTCTATTGCAATTGTTAGGGATATGGGATAGAGGCAGCTATGGTTGCTTTGCCTTGATCATCTATGTCTGTGGTTCTCAATCTGTGGGTCCCCAGCTGTTTAGGCCTTTAGCTTCCAGAAAACCTAACAGCTGGTAAACTGGTTGGGGTTTCTGAAAGTTGTAGGCCAAAACAACTGGGGACCCACAGCTTGAGAACCACTTGAAAACCTGATTATAGGGAAAGCACATTTCCTTTCATGAAACAGCTTCACTGAATGCTGGTTCATTTTCCAACAACACTGGATGCTGGTTCATTTTTGCGTTTTATGATTTAATTGATAGTTGTATGTCATTATTGTTTTATGTAGGCATTGAATTTTGCCATAATATGTTTGGAAACTGCTTTGAGTCCCCTACCTGGGGTGAGAAAAGTGGTATGTAAATGCAATAAGGCCCCTTCCACACAGCCATATAACCCAGAATATCAAGGCACAAATCCCACAAAATCTGCTTTGAACTCGGTTATCTGAGTCCACACTGCCATATATCCCAGTTCAAAGCAGATAATGTGGGATACTATTCAGCTGTGTGGAAAGGGCCTAAGTAAGTAAGTAAGTACAGTAAGTAAGTAATAAATTCAAAGTGCTGGTTAGCACTGACTGACAAACCCTATTTGACTTAGGCCCTGTGTATTTGAAATGCTGTATCTATATGAGCCGGTCCAATTTTTAAAATGATCAGAGGTGGGCTTGGTCTCTGTCCCACCACTGTCATGGGTGCTTTCAATGGGGACTTGGGAAAGAGCCTTTTCGGTGTGTGTTCCCAGGCTGTGGATTCCCTTTCTCAGAAAGCTAATCTGACTCTCCCTTTGCTCTCCTTCCACTGGCAGGTACAGACCTCAAGAAAATATATCTGGACTAACTGATTATGCAGTAAGATATCTTAATATGTATCTGTGCCTCTATTGTTATTTTCAAGTTCTAAAAATATTTTAAGGTAAAGGCAAAGGTTTCCCCTGACGTTAAGTCCAGTCATGTCTGACTCGGGGGTGTTGGTCTCATCTCCATTTCTAAGCTGAAGAGCCGGCATTGTCCATAGACACCTCCAAGGTCATGTGGCTGGCATGACTGCATGGAGCGCTGTTACCTTCCCGTCGGAGCGGTACCTATTGATCTACTCACATTTGCATGTTTTTGAACTGCTAGGTTGGCAGAAGCTGGAGCTAACAGCGGTTGCTCACTCCACTCCCTGGATTTGAACCTGCGACCTTTCTGTCCGCAAGTTCAGCAACTCAGTGCTTTAACACACTTCGCCACCGGGGCTCCAAGTGTAAAAATATTTTACACTTCTAAATATACTTCTGCTTTAATATGGTAGTTTATCTATTTGGTTGTTGTATGTCTTTCGGGCTGTGTGGCCATGTTCCAGAAGCATTCTCTCCTGACGTTTCGCCCACATCTATGGCAGGCATCCTCAGAGGTTGTGAGGTATGGATAAACTAAGTCAGGAAAGGAAAGAATATATATCTGTGTAGAGTCCAAGGTGTGGCAAGAGTTCTTTGTCACTGGGAGCCAGCATTAATGTTTCAGTTAATCACCCTAATTGGCACTGGAAATGTTTTGTCCCTTGCCTGGGGGCATCCTTTGTTCAGTCAAGTCCTCATTGTGTTGGTTCCCATCTACTGTTTTGATTTTGGAGTTTTGTAATACTGGTAGCCAGATTTTGTTCATTTTCATGGTTTCTTCCTTTCTGTTGAAGTTGTCCACATGCTTGTGGATTTCAATGGCTTCTCTGTGTAGTCTGACATGATAGTTGTTAGAATGGTCCAGCATTTTTGTGTTCTCAAATAGTATTCTGTGTCCAGGCTGGTTCATCAAATGCTCTGCTATGGCTGATTTCTCTGGTTGAATTAGTCTGCAGTGCCTTTCATGTTCTTTGACTCTTGTTTGGGCGCTGCGTTTGGTGGTCCCTATGTAGACTTGTCCACAGCTGCATGGTATCCGGTAGACTCCTGCAGAAGAGAGAGGATCCCTCTTGTCCTTCGCTGACCGTAGCATTTGTTGGATACCATGCAGCTGTGGACAAGTCTACATAGGGACCACCAACTTTCCAGGTACAGAGGGGACAACAAAGCGAAATGGACAACGAATCAATCTGCAGCAAGGGTTCTGCACCATGGCTAACATACAGCTCCCTGCCACATTTTAGGCAGGGCATGCATCTTAGTTAAGCACTGCTGGACACTCCCATGCCCAGGAAGGAAGAGGTTGGATCCTTCCCACAAGACAGGAATGGCAGAGCCCTTCAAAAACGATATTCAAGCATTCCAAGAACAGCTGTCCCAAAAGAGCAGGAGAGAGAGAGAAATAGGAGCAACTTGGACTTGAGGTCTATCATTCCTAACCATGGTGGGAGAAAAAATGGTTACATCTATGAATGCCATAGCAGAGGAGATCCCAGCTTGTGAAGGGTGGACCACTTGCAAGGGAAGATTGTCTTTCTGGATAAAGGTTCTGGTGATACAACAAGACTTTGGGCTGGGCTAGGCAGGATGGCTGATTTATGGAAATGAAGATCACAAGCAGGCATATAGGTAAAGGAGCATAATGACTGGCAAGAGCACAGGGCAGGAACTCTTAACCTCAGGTCCACATTTAGCTTGTGTGCATTTTAACATTTGCTGTTACTATATTTTTGTTGTTTATTCGTTCAGTCACTTCCAACTCTTTGTGACCTCATAGACCAGCCCATGCCAGAGCTCCCTGTCTGCTGCCGCCACCCGCAACTCCTTCAAGGTCAAGGCAAGGATATCATCCATCCATCTTGCCCTTGGTTGGCCCCTCTTCCTTTTCCCTTCCATTTTCTCCAGTTTCATTATCTTCTCCAAGCTTTCCTGTCTTTTCACTATGTGGCCAAAGTACGTCATCTTTGCCTCTAATATCCTTCCTTCCAGTGAGCAGTCGGGCTTTATTTCCTGGAATATGGACTGGTTGGATCTTCTCCTGGTCCAAGGCACTCTCAGAATTTTCCTCCAGCACCACAGTTCAAAAGTGTCTATCTTCCGTCGCTCAGCCTTCCTTATGGTCCAGCTCTCACATCCATAGGTTACTACAGGAATGCCATTGCTTTAACTATGCGGACCATTGTCACCAGTGTTATATCTCTACTCTTCTATTCCATCGAGATTGGTCATTGCTCTCCTCCCAAGAAATGAACATCTTCTGATTTCCTGGCAGCAGTCTGCAGCTGCAGTAATCTTCGTGCCTAGAAATACAAAGTCTGTCACTGCCTCCACGTTTTCTCCCTCTATTTACCAGTTGTCAATCAGTCTGGTTGCCATAATCTTGGTTTTCTTGATGTTTAACTGCAACTCAGCTTTTGCACTTTCTTCTTTCACCTTGGTGATAAGGCTTTTCAGTTCCTCCTCGCTTTCAGCCTTCAAAGTGGTATCATCTGCATATCTAAGGTTGTTAATGTTTCTTCCAGCAATTTTAACTCCAGCCTTGGAATCATCAAGCCCCACACGTCGCATGATGTGTTCTGTATACAAATTGAATAGGTAGCGCTGCCGTACTCCTTTCCCAATCTTGAACCAGTCTGTTGTTCCGTGGTCTGTTCTTATGTTGCTACTTGGTCATTATACAGATTCCTCAGGAGACAAACAAGGTGACTTGATATCCCCATACCACCAAGAACTTGCCACAATTTATTATGATCCACACAGTCGAAGGCTTTAGAATAGTCAATAAAACAGAAATAGATGTTTTTCTGAAACTCCCTACCTTCTTCCACTATCCAGGAGATATTGGCAATTTGATCTCTTGTTCCTCTGCTTTTTTAAACCCAGCTTGTACATCTGGTAACTCTCTCTCCATGTATTGCCGGAGTCTACTTTGTAGTATCTTGAGCATTACCTTGCTGGCATGGGAAATAAGTGCCACTGTACAAAAGCTTGAGCATTCTTTAGCGTTTCCCTTTTTTCGGTATGAGGATATAAATTGATTTTTTCCAATCTGATGGCCATTCTTGTGTTTTCCGTATTTGCTGGCATATGCCAAGCATTACCTTGACAGTATCATCTTTCAAGATTTTAAACAGTTCAGCTGTGATCCCGTTCTCGTTACTATATAAATGGTGTTTAAGTGCATTTCGTGTGCATAAGATAAATAACTTTAAATGGTTTCTATGATCCAACAGGTTTAAGAATCACTTCTATAGGTAGATTCCATCTAATCATAAAAATATGTTTGTGTGTTCAAATGTTGTATGAGATCTGTTGGCTTTAAAGGAACCAAATAGCAGGTTCATTTTTCATTAAAGGGGCTTTTAAAAATGTATTTTCAGACGTTCTTACTGAACTCAGAATGATTTCCACCCAATAGCTACACAGAAGTAATGTGGCCCTCCTACATTTGCACAGGAACTGTTACAAATGCTAAGGCAAGAATAATTGGTTTAGTGGTTGGGATGTTGAAGAACTGCCGTTCCCCCACAACGGAAGCACTTGTTGGAACAATGTTGTCTGGGCCTATGAATGACAGCTGTACAGTCCCCTGACTGGAAACAACAGTGTCTTTCTCTTCGCCTGCCCTCCCCCAACTTGTTTTTGTGTGAAAGGAAGCATGGAGCTGGAAACCTCTGCCCAGTGCTTGAATACAAGGAGTTTGTTTGCAGGTTCATTGTTCAGTGCTGTCCTTTTGCTCGTTGCTGGTGTCCTTGGCATTTAAAAGTATTTGTGCTTCGGGGTTGAGGAGAGTACCAATTGTGCATGCCTCATTCTCAAGCCAAGCTTCACGAAAATGGAACAAGTTAATTCTGTTGCATTTTGGCTGAACTGGCCTGCCTGCATCAAGACCTTTCCTGTCCAATTAGCCACTGCCTTTCAATTAAAACAAATAAAAGTGAGATTTCTGTTTAATAGATTATGAAAAATGAATAAAAGTGACTGACATTAAATTATTCAGATGCCCATGTTAGTAAGCAAATTACACAAATATGATAACAAAAATGTGCAGACAGTCCCCGGGTTAGAAACATCCGACTTACAAACGATTAATTGTTAAGAATGGGGGTGAGATAACAGGAAGTGAGAGAAATCTACCCCTCAGAAGGGAAATTCACCCCTGGAAGAGTTATCTCCACTAAAGCTTTATCACCAATCTTTGTTTCCATAGCAAGCCAAATTTTTCAAAATCCAATTTTCACAGGGATAGAAAGTGAGATGAAATCTTCTGAACAGGGGTACAGACAGCAAAACAAACACCACAAGGGTGTTTGGATACCCTATGGTAGCCAAAGCTAAACACTATATATATATATATAAGCCAGAGTTAAACTTTAAAAAGTATCTGTTTTGACTTACATGCAAATTCAGCTTAAGAACAAACCTACAAAACCTATTTGTTCATAATTTAGGGATTGCCTGTATTTTTAAAATATTTTAATTCAATGTATATCTCACCTTCAGGTGGCTTATACTCTAAGTGGCTTACAGCATTCATAAAGAGCAGAATACTCCTAAAATCAATTATTATAATTTTTAAAATTAAATAAACTCTCTTGTTTAAAACAGCACTGAATTAAAATAGCTAAAAGGAATTAAAGCACAATAGGTTATATATACTTTTAAGCAAAGCAGTCTTATTTAAAAACCCTTTTATATAAACTAGCCTTCTGTAGTTGGCGTGGCTCCTGCTCAAGAGGGTGGGGCTGAGCCTCTGCCCTAGTCCAAGATGCAGGGCTGGGAGGGGGAGAGGGAGGTGGGCGGGGCCACAAATGGGTGTCCAGGACTGGGATGGGTGGAGTTACGAGCTCTGAGGCAGTGCTGAGCTTCTATCCCTGTCCTGCGGTGCCTGACAGGACACAGGGGGTGGGGCTAGAGGAGGGGGAGGGGCCTATTCCCAAGTGCCTGATGGGGATGAACCTGTATACCTGCCCCCGTGTTCTAACAAGTGCCCTATCTCGTGCTCTTGGGAAGAGGCCCCGCCCCTGCCCCTAGCCCCACCCTTTAGGCCTAAAAGGCCTCTCAGGAAAGGTATAGAGGCTCAGCCCTGTCTCGGGCTCTTGGAAGGAGGCCCCACCCCTTTCCCTAGCTCCTCCCTCTGTGTCCCAACAAGCACCTCAGGAGAGGTATAGATTCTCAGCCCTGTCTTGGGCTCTTGGGAAGAAGTCATGCCCACTCCTCTAGCTCCGCCCCCTGTGTCCTAACAGGCGCCTCAGGTGCTCAGCCTTGTCTCCGGCACTTGGGAAGAGGCCCCGCCCCTCCCCTGGCCCCACCCCCGTGTCCTAATAGGTGCCATCAGCGCCCCCTGAATCGCTGCAGTGCCCACAAAGGGGAGGTAGCGCCCACTTTGGGAATCACTGGTGTAGACGAACAGTCAAAACGAAACCATAGCACAATGGAAACGAAGGGGAAAAAATTGTGCACATCTCTAGGGCAATGGTATCACCAGTTTCGATAATGGTGGACAATCTCTCAGAGAAAACAGCGGTGAGACAGTTGACAGGACTGCACAGGAGGCACCAATAAACCACTTCTGAATGTCTTTTACTATGAAAAACTGTGATGAGACAATCTAAGATGAAGCAAGAAATAATGCTAGAAGATGGGGCTTTCAGGTCAGAAAGCATTCAACAAGCTAAGAGCAGGGGACAATATGTGTGGCACTACAACTAATAATAGAACTGAAGCCGAAAGTATGTTCAGCTACTGACATGCTCAGAGCTGAAGTTTTCCTAATTTAGGCTGGTTCATGTGAGAGGATGCAGTCTGGTCATGAAGCCACAGTGGCACAATGAGTTAAACCCTAGTGCCAGCTTAATAGAAATGTATATATTCATAACCTGTTAAGATTATGATACCAATATGGTTAAATATTGGTGCGGAGCAGTAAAAACGCAGAAGACTAGTGGTTTATGTGAGCAGAGGTAAAAAGAAAGTAAAACAAAAGACAAAATATCCAGCCTCCCTTTCCTTTTAATAAGTCATGCGCATAAAATAAACATCAGAGACATCAAAATAAAATAGCAAAAATATGTTTACTCACAATCTTGTATGATAATGGTCATAAAGGTAAAAACATCTTAGTTCCAAAAGAAAAACAGTTCAGGATACTACATATCTCTTAACAAAACAGGAACATCAGCATGGCATGGCATGGTCAGGTAGGAGCGAAGAAAAAAGAGACAGGAAGAGGCATATGTACATCACTTCCTGTGTGTCCCCAGAAAGGATACTCCTATTTCCCATTTCATATGCAAAAACCCCTAAATGGTGCCATCAACTTTGGAATGCAGTTTGGCTTCAGGTTACTAAGCAACAAACAAAACTAACTACATAAACCATCCCACATTGAAAATGCATGCATGATTGCTTAGATAACCCAACACAGCTGGACTGCTGACCTGAAGGTTGGGTTGCTGACCTGAAGGTTGCTGGTTCGAATCTGAAATATGGGGTGAGCTCCCATCTGTCAGCTCTAGCTTGCTGGGACATGAGAGAACCCCCCTCCCCAAGATGGTAACACATCCGGGCATCCCCTGAGCAAAGTCTTTGTAGGCGGCCAGTTCTCTCACACCAGAAGTGACTTTAATATGTTCTCAAGTCGCTTCTGACACTATTTTTTAAAAGTCTGGTCATGGCCAACAAGAAAAGTCTGAAGCTCATCAACACATATTAAAAGAATATTGAATCTGTCAGGGGAGTTAGTCATTGTCAAATAAGAAACTTAACATACAAATATTGAAACACTTTGGATCAGTAAGCTAAAGTAGACAGGAATGGGACATTTTGAATCAGATGATGACACAATGTTTTACTTAGGAAATGAACAACTAAGACAATGGTTCTCAACTTGTGGGTCCCCAGGTGTTTTGGGCTACAGCCAGTTTACTAGCTGTTAGGATTTCTGGGTGTTGAAGGCCAAAACATCTAGGGACTCACCAATTGGGAACCACTGATCTAAGAAGAAATGGGGTAGCAATGATAGCGTGGAGAGATGTTGCAAAAGAATTCAAGGAATAGTTAATAGTTGTGTGCCTTCAAGTCATTTCAGACTTAGGTCAACCCTAAGTCTAAAGTTTAGAACAGGGGTCAGGTAAATGACCTTGGAGGGCCACATCCGGTCCACGGGCCTTAGTTTGGGGACCTGTGCCATAGACTATACTTTAGCAGTTCGAAAACATGCAAATGTGAGTAGATCAATAGGTACTGCCTCGATGGGAAGGTAAACGGCACTCCATGCAGTCATGCCAGCCACATGACCCAGGAGGTGTGTACAGACAACATAGGCTCTTCAACTTAGGAATGGAGATGAGCACCACTCCCAGAGCTGGAAGGGGAAACCTTTACCTTTATCTGTGTTTGTTATTTCTAGGCATTGAATGTTTGCCTTGTATCTATGTTTGCTGCAATCCGCCCTGAGTCGCCTCGGGGAGATAGGGCAGAATACAAATAAAGTATTATTATTATTATTATTATTATTATTATTATTATTATTATTGTATCAACAGAAGGCAAAAAGACATTTCATGGTCAGGCATCCTACCCATAAGCTTTGGATCTGAATTCAAATCCCTCTCTTCTGACTGTAGCCTTCCTGATGTTACTGTGTCCCAAATCCCATCAGCTCTAGTCATGATACCTAAGGATGAGGAACGCAGATGTTGTTGTCCAGCATTTGGCAGGGCACATAAAGTGGCATGGCAGGCGTTGCATTTGAGATAAGTGTGTGACAGCTAACCTTAAAAACTGTGGAATATACACAGAAAACTGGGATGCCCAGGCCCTTCAGAGTTCAAACTGGAAGTCAGCAGCACCAACAGTGTGTTGTCAAAGACTCTCATGGCTGGAATCACTGGGTTGCTGTGAGTTTTCCGGGCTGCATGGCCATGTCCCAAAAGAATTTTCTCCTGACATTTCACCCACAATTATGGCAGGCATCCTCAGAGGTTGTGAGGTCTGTTGGAAACTAGTCAAGTGAGGTTTATTTATCTGTGGAATACAATGACTCAGCAAAAGCTGCAGTTCCAAAGCTCCGAAGTCTGTCAGAGTTAGTGGGCCAAAGCTAGTGTCGTCCTGAGGAGACGTGTTAGTAAGCTTTGGTGAGAGAAGCCCCCGGTTGAAGGCCTCATGTGTGAAGCTGCAGTGCTCCAGCTGCTGTGTGTAAGGCTACTGCGTGAAGCTCCTGTGTAAGTTCGGTGTGAGAGAAAGCTCTGTGAGAGTGAAGCTGTTTATCTGCATGAGAAAAAAGCTTTGAATGTGATTTCCTGCTTCTTGGCAGGGGGTTGGACTGGATGGCCCATGAGGTCTCTTCCAACTCTACTATTCTATGATTCTAAGCCCACCGTGGAAGTAAAGAAGGAAGTATAAAGAACTTTACTTGTATTATGGAAACCTTGTTCTTGTAAATAGTGCAACCATATTATTTTGCTTTTTAAAAAAGCCTCCTAACGAAGATATAACATTGGTCTGCGTGTTTTTGCTCTTTTTATCACTTTTGGCAACTGGTGCTGTGTCACGCTGCTGCTAATATGTTACTCTGCTATACATTTATGGGGAGGGTCTTTTGTGAATAAGTCCACTCGCCCAACACTCATTGCGACAGAACATGTGGATCCAGAACAGGTCTCTACAGTCACCTACAGACCCACTTACACTTGGAAGGCAATCATACTCGGCCTTGAGTGATAGCCTATGATGATGCTCTCGTTCCTTGCCAAGGAATCCACCAGGACCCTGCGCCAAGCCAGCCATCAGTCCCTGGCTGTGGCAGAGCTTCTTGGGGAGGTGGGCAATGATAAAAGAGGCGCTGGGTCCCTCTTCTTCTTCCTCGGTGGGACCCTTCTGCTGTCTTGGCGAGCCCTGCCTCCTTCATTTGCGCCGCCGCCTGCTAGGAAAGCAGGCGGACGTAATTAGTGAAAGTTAAGACAACATCCCTGTAATTAGCCAGCCGACTCCAAGCACAAGGCATGGAAATTAGTCACAGGATGCTAAATGAGCGGCTGCATACATTAGAGGGCGATTGGCTACCCTCGGGGCCTCCTGCTCATCGGCTTGGACGTGGAAGCCCTGCGCATCTCAATCAAGGCGCCTGTCCCTTGGCAAAGGAGAGGAAGAGGAGGAGGAGGCAGCCTTTCTCAGAGTCTTGCAAACGCCAGCCTTTGGATCCCGTCCTCCCATCGCTGGGAGCAAAAGGATGGGAGGGGGGGGGGGGGGAGGACCACAGCATCCCTAGGCCGCTTTCAGAAAAAAAAATCTTGAAGATAATTATTCCTTTTCATGCGTTTCAAGGTGTTTGAAGCTCTCTGCCTTGTGTTGTTGTTGGTTTTTTAAAAAAACTCTCTCCCCTTAATTAGAAGCAGGAGTTGGAGAACTTATTTCCCTGACCCCAATTTTTTTTGCTGCACTATTTTCCTGTCTCTGTTCAAGAGAGAGAACAGGAGGGGGAGAGGAAAAAAAACAGAGGAGGGAGAGGGTTACTGCTTGAAGCAAGGCAGGAAATTGGACTGGAGCAACACATAACATAACATTTGCATCAAAATAATACAGCGGGCAAGAGAAAAATCACAATCGCATCACTCGGAAGGAAGGAACAGAATACAAATTAAAGGGAAGAATGTAAATTTTGTGCCATTAAGCTTCAATGGCCATTGGAAATGGTGCAAAAGCACAAAGGTTTTTTCCCCCCTCATATATGAGCATCATCCACTTTGATTATTCATACTTGTGTTTCTGCTTGAATTAAAGCAGGAGTGCTAGAGCCTGTTAAAGCAAAAATATTTGAATTGGTAGTGAACTCTCACCTTTGCTTGCATCCATTTACTTTTCAAATGAATACCAGATAAGTTAGTGCATTTTCTAATCGGCCTGTTTTTCCAGTGAGTGCTGCCATTACATACCAATTTCTTTGAGAAGTGCCTCCTAAGAAACATTAAATACTTACAAATAAAGATGTGTCCATCACTTTCAGCCTGGCTGCAAGAGCTGCTTGACTAGTGCTCTAAGACTCCAGCGGGGAGCTGCAGTTATTTGCCCCTTCTTTGATTGCTTTATTTACATTGCCTTTCTTCAACTGGGGCAGAGGGCTAGTGCTTACTGGCCCAGTGACTCTACATTGAAACTGGGCAGGCCAAGCTTTTTTCTGGCCTGGGTGGGGGGCTTTCTTCATCCTGGTGGGAAGATAGCCAGGAATAGGAATGCCAAGGTCTGTATATTATTCTAGTGCAGTGGTTCCCAACCTTTTTTTGACCAGGGACCACTTTGGCCAGGGAGTACTTTGACCAGGAATCACTCTCCAACATTAGTACCAAAAGGGTTATGAATCAGTTTTTGTCAACCTTAGATTCGGTTTGATTATTTGGGGTGCTGATTCAGAAAATTGCATTGGATAAACCACATCAGCTCTAGTTTCTGATACAGAACATATGCCACCCAGTTGTCACCATCTGCTCGCCCACAGAAAATCATATTTAAATAATCTAGAGCTGATGTGGTCTATCTAATGCAATTTTCTGAACCAGCAGCCCAAATAACCCCAGGAACAGGCCTAAATATGAAGACTCCAAGGTGCCCCCACTTCCAGGCACCACATGGAATAGCTTCGCTCAGGGGGAGGGAGGAGGAGGATAAGCAGCAGTCAGGAGGCTTGTTACACCTTTTGTGGGTAATCAGACTCTCGCCTCCCAACATTCCCGTTGCCTCGGCACTATCAGAGGTTTTTGCAAGATGATTCGCTCTAATTGCAACAGTATAGTAACAGTGAGTCCAGGGACCATATTTTAGTTCTTGGGGACCACTGGTGGTCCACAGACCACAGGTTGGGAACCACTGTTCTAGTGTAAAATTGGGGAAACTGTATACCACATGCAACTCCATAGGATCTCTATATATGCCTCCAATGTTCTATCACATTGTTGACTTTTGTTCTTCAGAAGAGACTGAGTAATAATTTTGCCATGCTTCCTACTCTTTACCTGTTTGGAGAGGGCCCCCTATGATTCATTTCAAAAGCCAAGAGAATCCTCCAACTTCCCTGTGGTTGATAGGACCTGGGATGAATTTGTTTTGGCTTATGAAATTCTGTAAAATGCTGTAAATGTATTCTGAAATACAACTCAGTGGTAAGTTGGGATTGTACTATCATACCTCACAGGAAAAATGGGAAACTCTTTGGTGATGTCCGTACAACAGAAGAAAATACATCACCTGATATTCTGTAGAAAAAGAAAAAGAAAAGAGAGCAAAAATCTATCCATTTAGAAGGAAGAATTAAGTTGTCTATGGAAAGTATTGGTGCTCAACTAGGGCCACTCTCATTCCCAGGGCCAGACCAAAACAAACAAAACACTCCCCTACCAACATTTGACATAGATGGCCAGTTCTTTTGGTGCTCTGTTTTTGTGTCTGACAGGAAGAGCTGACACTTTATTTATTATCTATCTATCATATCAGAAGCGAATTGAGGGTATAGTTATAATGTACAGTAGAGTCTCACTTATCCAACATAAGCGGGCCAGCAGAACGTTGGATAAGTGAATATGTTGGATAATAAGGAGAGATTAAGGAGAAGCCTATTAAACACCAAATTAGGTTATGATTTTACAAATTAAGCACCAAAACATCATGTTATACAACAAATTTGACAGAAAAAGTAGTTCAATATGCAGTAATGCTACGTACTAATTACTGTATTTATGAATTTAGCACCAAAATATCACGATGTATTGAAAACATTGACTACAAAAACGTGTTGGATAATCCAGAACGTTGGATAAGCGATTGTTGGATAAGTGAGACTCTACTGTATTTAAAAAAACACAAAGTTAAAAACTTGACATTGTATTAGATTTCCCTTGACCAGAAGCTGACCGCTTAGAGTGCCTGTGGTGTTGCTGTGAGAAGGTTCTCCATTGTGAATGTGGCAGGGCTCAGGCTGCATTGCAATAAGTGGTCTGTGGTTTGCTCTTCTCCACACTCATATGTTGTGGACTCCACTTTGTAGCCCCATTTCTTAAGATTAGCTCTGCATCTTGTGGTCTTGTGGTCCCAGAGCACAGTCTGTTCAGTGCCTTCAAAGTCTCCCATTCTTCTGTGTATCCAGGGGGAGTTTCTCATCTGGAATCAGCCATGGATTGAGGTTCCGGGTCTTAGCCTGCCACTTTTGCTTGCTGAGATGTTCTTGCAAGTGTCTGTGTGGATCTTAGAAAGCTGTTTGTTGATTTAAGGTGTTGTCTTGCTGGCTGATATCTGAACAGAGGATGGTTCGGAGATATCAGTGCCTTGTTCCTTTCATTACTGGCTGCTACTTCCTGACGGATGTCAGGTAGTGCAATATTGGCTAAACAGGATAATTTCTCCAGTGGTGTAGGACATAGACATCCTGGGATAATGTGGCATGTCTCATTAAGAGCCACATCCACTGTTTTAATGTGGTGAGAGGTATTTCACACTGGGCATGCGTATTCAGCAGCAGAGTAGCAAAGCACAAGGGCAGATATCTTCACTGTATCTGGTTGTGATCCCCAGGTTGTGCCAGTCAGCTTTCGTATGATATTATTTCTAGTGCCCACTTTTTGATTGATATTAAAGCAGTGCTTCTTGTAAGTCAGAACACGGTCCAGAGTAACCTTCGGGTATTTTGGTGTGTTGCAATGGTCCAGTGGGATTCCTTCCCAGGTAATCTTCAGTGTTCAAGATGCTTGTCTGTTCTTAAGGTGAAAAGTACATGTCTGCATTTTAGATGGGTTAGGAATCAGCTGTTTTCTCTGTAGTAGGCAGTAAGAGCACCTAGAGCTTCAGAGAGCTTCTGTTCAACCATTTCAAAGGTCCCTGCTTGAGTGGTGATGGCACAATCATGAGCATAGATGAAACTCTCTGCTCCTTCTGGCAGTGGCTGATTATTTGTGTAGATGTTAAACATTGATGGAGCAAGCATGCTTCCCTGAGGCAGAGCGTTCTTCTGTTTTTGCCACTTGCTTCTCTGACCCTGAAACTCAGAAGCTCCTGTTTTGTAGCATATTTCCTATGAAGCGGGCCAGCTCCTTTGTGATATTATAAATTTTTCTCAGGAGACAGCTATGACTTACAGTATCATATACTGCTGACAGTTATAGGAAGACAGCTCCTGTAATCTGCTTCCTTTCAAAACCATCTTCTATGTGCTGAGTCAGGTTCAGAACTTTCCCTGAACTAACTCAATGCTGCAAAAGGCATAGGTGGGTTCATTTGCAGTGAAGCAGGCAAGCTGTTGGTGTAACAAAGACCCACTTGCAAGATCCCAAGGTGCTTTTGTTGATGATATCAGTCCCAGAACAGCACTACGTAGGTTTGGAACCTTGTTACATCTGTTATATAAACTCACAAAGAGCAAAAACTGCCACTCCTGCAATCAATACAACTAGGGTTGATGTCACAGAGGGTAGTGATACTGATATGAGCAGAGCTAGCAGTTACTTTTCTGGCCTTGTTCTTGTGCTCAAAAGCTTAAGCAGACAATTGGAAATATTTGTGTCCTCTCCTTGACTCTCTGAATGCAAAGTAAGAACTTGTAACAAGAACTATGATTTTACTTCCAATAAATAGTTTCCTCGTGTCAAAAGAGGTTTTTGGGTTCTGGTGGGCGAATTAAATGAGTATTACAAGGATAATCACAATTTTAATAAAAAGGGGTTTTTTTTAAAGCAACAAAACAATAAAACATAGACTAAAATTCAATACATATCAACTACTGTATCTCAAAAATGCCAGGGCTTGATTGTAGAAGGCTGTGTTCAGCATGAATGCAACCTTGGATGCAAACCTTAAAACTCTAAATAAAAGATTCAAAATAAGCACAAATGCATAACAGAAATTCCACTATAAGGAATGTACCCCTTTGCCCCCTCCTGAATACATAATTGAAAATTCTACTAACTTATTCAAGGTGAAAAGGGCCTAATGCTTATCCCTGGTAAGTGTACTCAACACCCATCTAGATCTCTCTCTTTCTGAACTCAGCTTGCACGAACAGCATGTATTTTAAGGCTCACACACCCCTGGATAAACTAGGATTTCATATCCTGGAATGTAGGAGCCTCCGTGGCACAGTGGGTTAAACCCTTGTGCCTGCAGGACTGATGACTTGAAGGTTGGGTTGCTGACCTGAAGGTTGCCAGTTGAAATCCAACGTGGGGAGAGTGCTCTCTCTATCAGCTCCAGCTCCATGCAGGGACATGAGAGAAGCCTCCCAAAGGATGGTAAAAACAGCAAAAAACATTTGGGCATCCCCTGGGCAACATCTTTGCAGATGGCCAATTCTCTCACACCAGAAGCAACTTGCAGTTTCTCAAGTCACTCCTGACACACACAAAAAATCCTGGAATGGGGAGATCATATGTGAACAAGAAGGGAATGTGTTGAGTAACCCTTGGGAGTGAATCCGATCTGAAGAAAAACATAGTAATCTGTGGGAGTATAGCTGCTCCTTCCATCCTTGGCATACATTTGAAATCTTTTTTCAGTATGTCAGGCAGTAGTTTAGCCAACAGCCTCAACTGCAACTAAACTTGATGAACATAGCTTACTGAAATGGTAATTAGAATGTGCAGTTTTCAGCACAATTTAAGACAAGAAATCTTAAGTTGTAGTTACCACAGAGGTCCAAAATAGGAACCAAAGAAGACTGCTTCCATTTCAAGTCTGGCCTTTTTGATTACGACAGTATGTCTGCATTGATACTTTCATCAATTCCATCCACTTAGAAAGGCCATACAAGGCTCAAATTTGAGACTGAAAAATGTGGAGCACTTTTCAGGACACCACTAGCACTAAAGCACTTTAAAAAATACTGAAACACAGCTGGCTGGAAGGTAAAAAATAACTTCACTGGGAGAGGAAGTCACATCATTTCCATGGTAATGCTTGCTCTCCACCCCTTTGTTCTCACTTCGTGTGCCCTGCCATGGTATCGATCCAGAGTGGACATGGAAATACACAACAGCACATCTAAATGGATTGGGTAAGATCCTTCCTCCCATTTTCCATTGGTTGTATAGCCACTAATAGTATTGTTCCTGGGTTTGGCTCCAATCTGCAATCAGCAGATACTGTGGTCACTGTTCCAACCTCGAACTGATTCCTGAAGTGTTTCTGTTGGCATTGCACCTCCAAACTGCATGTACTTTTCCAACCACTGCTGGATTTAACTTCTCAAACTGAGCATGAATGATTCAAATTTTGCTATGATACATCTCACATTTGAGGATCTTATCTTGTAGCTTCATAGCTTCTCTTTCAATTTCTAGCCTAGCAGCAGAAAAAAATATTTTGACTTGTAGCCAGAATGAGAGCAAGGATGGGGAATCCTTCGTTTGTCTATGAAGGGTTCTGGGAGCAGCCATCTAAGAGGCTCTCTCTCTCTCTTTTTTCCACCAGACAACCCTTAGGAGGAGGTGGAAAAAGGCCTGTGTAGACTATCTTAGAACTCTAATGGGTTTGTTCAAGGAGATGCAGTCCATCAAATAACTTGGATCAAACCCATAAAGGATTTCATAGGTCAAAACCAGCACTTCGAATTATGTCCAGAAATGTACTGGCAGCCAATGGAGCTGTTGCAGCTCTTTAGACTAACTCAGTGATTCCCATCCTGTGACTGATGGCCCACCAGTGGGCCACAAGATATAAAATAAGCTCTAGATTATTAAATATGGTTTTCTGTGGGTGAGCAGGTGGTGACTACTGGATAGCATATGCTGGGTACCCTTGATATGAGCTGGTCATTGACCGTAATAAAAGTTTACTTACTTACTTACTTACTGGATGGCATATGTTATGTAACCGAAATTAGAGCTGATGTGGTCTATCCAGTGCAATTTTCTGAATCACCATCCCAAATAACCAAACTGAACCTAAAGCTGACCAAAAACTGATTCGTAACCCTTTTGGAACTAATGTTGGAGAGTGGCCCCAGGTTAAATTGGTCCCTGATCAAGTGGTCCCTCGTCAAGTAGTCTCTGGTCAAAAAAAAGGTTGGGAATCACTGGGCTAACTGAAGTTTTTGAGCACTGTTCAAAGACAATCTTATGTGGAATAAATTATAGTAATCTAAACGAGATGTAACAATTAGGCATGTATCACTGTCACCAGATCCAACTTCACCAGGAACTGGTTTTTCCAAGCTCTGATGAAAGCTAAGAAAGTTTCTGGAATCTTGACTAACTTTGGAATAAACTCTGGCTGCATCTACACAGACATATAATGTAGTTTGAAACTGCATTATGTGGCAATGTAGATGCGATCTCAGTTACAAGAAAGCTTCATGTGTTCAAGGCACACACAAAGGAATGTGTAAGTTGGAAAAGTAGCTTTAAGAAGTTTTGCTACTGTTTTGGAGATTTTCCATTTTCTCCATTTCATTTGCTTTGTTACTATACAGGCTTCTCCTTCATAGCAGTCAATTTTTCTTTCTGATTTGGCCTTTGTATACTTCACTGCTTCCTAATAATTTAACAACAAAGTCTCCCAAATTGCTTTGGGGGCATTTGTTAAATCAGAAATTTTCTGATAGGGAGATTGAAGTAAGAAAACTGCATGCATTTCCTCGGCCACAAACACAATTGCCTTCAGGAATCATTCCACTTGACTAGCTATGAAGAAGAACTGGTCTGGTTAAAACTATTTTATAATAGTTGGGAACTTTTTTAACAATGCTATACAATTGGGGCTGATTTATTCTAATGTACCGGCACCAGAGAATTGTTATTCACTAAAGCAGAAAATGGAGCTGGTTTTCCAAAGTGTTTAAAATTAAGCAGCTCTGAAGTCACAATCTGATCATTTAGGTAATCACTTGGTGGTAAGGCAATCAGCTTTCATTATTGAGTGCCGTTCTTCTCCAAAGGAATGAGAAACAAAGATGGACCCCTCTACCCCATCCCCCAGACAACCACATTAATAGACTGCTTTACAATGCACTTGGTCAAGGTATATAATAGCTGACTGATAAAATATTCTGGGTAGATGCTGAACAGCTGGGATCCCAAGGCCCCTGGGGCATGCCAGCTCCCTATAAGGACCTTATTATGTACCAGCACTTTTTCTTTTGCAGACAAATACTGTTTTTGCTTCCTCCATGGGTGAGGAATGTGTGATCTTCCAGGGATTTTTGGAGTGCAACTCCCATCAGCACCATGTCACCATGGAGGAAGTTGTCAGGATTCATAGGGCCACATGTTTCCCATCACTAACATAAGGGAACCTAAAATGCGGGGATATAGATAGATAGATAGATAGATAGATAGATAGATAGATAGATAGATGATAGATAGAGAGATAGATAAATGGAACATTGTCCACTAAGGCTTATTCAGTATTTTATACTGCCCTATACTGAATTGCATGCTACCACATTTCCCATACTTTCCTCATTTCTAACCTAGCTCACTTCACAAAGTCTAGTTTTTCCCGTCATACTTTGAAATGCTAAAGACTGAATCTGGGAATTTGTGCATGCAGGCATCTGATCTATCACTTCACATTCCTTTAAGGCAGCGTTTCTCAACCGGGGGTGAGGATCCCTGGGGGGGGGGGTCACAAGGGGTTGTCAGAGGGGTCGCCAAAAACCAGTATTTTCTGTTGGTCATGGAGGTTCTGTGTGGGAAGTTTGGTCCAGTTCTATGGTTGGTGGGATTCAAGGGGCTCTTTGATTGTAGGTGAACTATAAATCCCAGCAACTACAACTCCCAAATCTCATGGTCTATTTTCCCCAAACTCCATCAGTATTCAAACTTGGACATATTGAGTATTTGTGCCCGGTTTGGTCCAGATCCATCATTGTTTGAGTTCACAGTGCTCTCTGGATGTAAGTGAACTTAAGGTCAATGCCCAACAAACCCTTCCAGTATTTTCTGTTGGACATGGGAGTCCTGTGTGCCAAGTTTGGTTTGTTGGTGGAGTTCAGAATGCTCTTTCATTGTAGGTGAACTATAAATCCCAGCAATTACAACTCCCAAATGACAAAATCACCCTCCCCAACCCACCAGTATTCAAATTTGGGCATATCGGGTATTTGTGCTAAATTTGGTCCAGTGAATGAAAGTACATCCTGCATATCAGATATTTACATTATGATTCATAACAGTAGCAAAATTACAGTTAGGAAGTATGTAGCAATGAAAATAATTTTATGTTTGGGGGTCACCACAATATGAGGAAACGTATTAATGGGCCACTGCATTAGGAAGGTTGAGAACCACTGCTTTAAGGTCTAGGGTTAAATCAGGTCTGGTTACTTGGATCTCAGGGCCCTGCCACACAGCCCTATATCCCAAAATGTCAAGGCAGAAAATCCCATAATATCTTTTTTGAACTGGAATTATGGCAGTGTGGACTCAGATAGCCCAGTTCAAAGCAGATATTGTGGGATTTTCTGCCTTTATATTCTGAGATATGGGGCTGTGTGCATCATGGTTTGCAAAGATACTGAGCTGTGTGCGTTAACTGGGAAATGAAATGCATGAAGCCGATTGGCTGAGTCTGCAAAGACCTGGGGATTGATTTTATACTGATTCTGTTCTGCTGTTGCAGAACCAGTTTGGACATGTTTTTCAGTGTTGACTGAGTACTACTAATGTGTACTCAGAAAGGCCTTGCTATTTTTGAGGTGTGTTTGCTTCTGGGAAAAGAGGGAGAAGAACCAGGACTGTATTCTTCTCTGAAGCAGATTTGTGGACTGAGAAAGGACTATTTATGACTGTGGGCTTCTGTAAGTGATCAGAGGGACCATTGTAAATACTACTGTTTTTGATCTCTTGGAATCAGTAAAGTTCCTGTATTTTTGTTCTGCAAACCTGAGTGGTTTGTTAGTGTTCTGCGGGCGACTCTAGATCGCGGGCACAAGTAAGAGCTTCCATTTATCATCAATCCATAGCAGTATGGAAAAGCCCTCAGTATCAACCTATCAGGGACAGAAGCTGATTTGGTCTAACCAGCTTGTACTGTTTCTTCAAGTGTTATATATTATTCCCTCCATAGAAATAAACAGCAATCCCTGCTCTCCTCCTTCCTCAGCACCGAACAAAAAGAAGCCTTCATTATGCAAGTGCCATGCCCTTCCAATGGAGTTTTTGCCATGCCCCATCTTGGATCTTGTCTCTTGACAACTCATCCCAATTTTGGGAGTAGATTTTTATTTGATCAGTAACTGAGATATATTACATGGGACCAAAAAAAGTACATGCATATTCTTGAGTTTAATGTGTTGAATTGGGTAGAGGGGATATCATGTTGCTAAACTAACTTTGGCTATTTCTCAAGCTTTGTGCCCGTTTTAACTCACCACAGTCGGCTTGCTTAGTGCCGTGAGGCTCTTGTTTTTTGTACCATGTGTTTAGAAGGGTGCCATGGCTAAAGTATGTTGTGTGACAATGATTGCTTATATTTACAGGTATACACTGACAATTCTGAACAAACTTGTGTTCACAGCTACAAATGTCTAGATACACTGATTAATGTTGACACTTATCTAAATGTGATTGCTGGTATTAACAGAGGGCTCTGATTTAAGCCTACTAAAATTCCTGGAATACTTATGCAATCAAATCAAGCATGTGGAGTATTGACACCTGCACCATTCCCAGCATGTGCTTAATACCATTTTCTAGTTCTCTTGGATCAAACTACGAAGCAGTACCAAAGAAAGGCACCTCCATGCCTACTAGTCCATTTCTCTCCATATCACACCTGCAAATCTGTGTTTACATTGTAGGTGAGATCATTTGCTTCATGGATCAATATGCCCTTGTCAATGTTTACTGGTTTTCAGATAACAGATAGTATAGGCCATTAGGCTGGAAATAATCAGAATGCCTCCTCTATCTAGCTGACACATAGCAATTGGGCCTTTCATAATCCCTTCAACCCATGGATATGAAATGTGTGATCCAGATTGCAACTCCAATTATCCCCCACTATAACTGTCCAATTTCATTTGGATGGCTACCTATTTCCCATTCTTGTTTTTTAAAACAGCAGCATATGTGATGTTCAGTGTAATTTCAAAAGCCACAGTTTACCGGAATCTCAAAGCTTATTCGGGTATCTAAGCATGGATCACAATACAGTGTCTCGTGCTTCTGTTTTAGGATTTGCAGGTCTTAAGGCTTGGTCTAAGGGACATGACAAGAAAGAGCCTTAGGCCCCTTTCACATAGTTGTATAAAATCCACATTGAACTGGATTATATGTCTGTGTGGAAGGGCCCTTAGAAACAGATTTAAAAAACAAAACAAAAAAACTGTATGATGCCCTGTGCTTCTTTGGAGCAGCCACTGAAAACTCTCCACGGAGTATGCTTGGCAATCTTTGCTCCTACAGTCCCCTCTTAACATTTCTCTTTTTTAAAACATAATCTTTATTAAAGCTTTTTTTCAATATACAAATTAAAAAAGAAATCATAAAGTATGTCCCCTCTTAACATTTCTGAAATGAATATTTCTTTTCTATTTGGAGTTTGGAAAAGTATTTGTTCAGACTACAATTCTTTGAAAAGTACTACTTACAATAGCTATAGCTTTAAATCATCCTGTTTACTGCAGTTCTAAACCTAATTTCTAACCAGATAAATATTTTTTCCATTTGTTAGGCTGTCATTTTGGGGTTGTTGATATTTTTGATGACATGCTCTGAGCACCTCTGTCTGATCCTTAATGTATCATGGTCTCAGGTTTTAACCCAAAAATCTCAGTGCCTGAAATACTTCTGAATGAACAAACTTAGGCTGATCTACACTGCCCTATATCCCAGGATCTATCCCCAGATTATCTGGCAGTGTAGTTCAAAGCAGATAATCTGGGATCCGATCCTGGGATATAGGGCAATTTAGATCCAGCCTTATTCTGATTCCACATTTGAACTGTAGAAAAATAGAAAAATAATCCAGGATAGTAGTGGGAATGCTATTTAGAAATGGCTTGGTCAACTGATTGTTCTATATATTGCATATCTATGTATAGAAAAAAGTGCATATGTCTAAATGTCCAAACTCATATATACGGTAGTCCTGGTTTGCACTGGAGCTTTCATGCATTAGCAAAATTGGGTTGCTGTGAATTTTCTGGGCTGTATGGCCATGTTCAAGAAGCATTATCTCCTGATGTTCCATCCACATCCAGAAGCATTATCTCCTGATGTTCCGTCCACATCTATGGCAGGCATCCTCAGAGGTTGTGAGGTCTGTTGGAAACTAGGGTTTATATATCTGTGGAAAGTCCAGGGTGGGAGAAAGAACTATTGTCTGTTTGAGGCAAGTGTGAATGTTGCATTTAGGAAACCTAAATTAGGAAATGCTTTGGCAAGATTGTTGCAAATTAATAAGGTATTTTAAGCTAACTGGGACAAACTGTCTGATCTCCTTTTCATGCAGTTGGGACTATATGTATTTGGAGTTTTGAGCACTACTGAATTATGTACATGCACAGATATACACAAATCCTATGGCTGTAGTCTGTTTGTAGTCCTATGTGTTCACAGTTCAGGTTTGTACTCCACAACTAGGGGGCCTTCCGCACGGCAATATATCCCCGAATATGAAGGCAGAAAATCTCACAATATCTGCTTTGAAGTAGATTATCTGAGTCCACACTCAAGTAATGTGGGATTTTCTGTCTTGATATTATGGGATATAGGGCTGTGTGGAAAGACCCCTAGGACATCTCCTCCCCGCTCCCTCCTGCTTTTGAAATGTTTAGGAAACCACCAGCTGGAGTGGCCAGTTCCTGCAGTCTGATACCTGATATTCATTTGCTGGATGTGTTCTTCTTACTCCTCCACTTGGTGGAAGGAGAATCCAAGAAAGCTGTAGTAATTGTGAATGAGCCTTCAGTTTGCTGCCTGAAGCAGAGAGCAGCTGTCAAACAGAGATGAATGAGGCAGAGTGATGCTAAAAGATGTCAGCAAATATATGTAGGGTTTTGTTCATGGGAGGTTTTTCATAATACACACTGACGGTTTTGAAATTGGTCCTGTATTGCCCAACAATGAGGGACAGTACAGCTTACGTAGCAGAAAATCCATAGTTCCTAGACACTTGCTTACCGCAGAAGAATCACTAGATGTTGACCTTCCGTTTAGTCTGCACTATGAGCTGATTCCAGAAGATAAGAGCAACTAATCTGTCAGTCTTTTCTGCCTTTTTTATTGACTAACTGACACATTGTTATTTCACTGTCAGTGTTGGCTAGGCCTTGGTATCACAAAAATATGATTTATACACATAGAGGGCATTTCTTGGTCCTGCGACTGAAACCCTCTTATCAAAAAGACCGTCTTTAAAAACAGAGGTATTTTAGGATAAAGTGGGTCTAAAAAATGGAAAGGTCCACATTTTCCTCCCAGTTTCTTGACATACAGTCATCAGATTAAGCTTCAGAGCACACATCACTTGGGTATAATTGCACTAAACCTTTATATCTGTTTTTTTCCCATTTTCTGAGAAACTACACATTGACAATTTGTAGATATGAAAATTATTCCAACGGAACAGTATTTCATAGAGAGCTTAGCATTGCCTTGCAAATCAATTCATATTGAAATGTTGATTTAATGTTGGTTTTCAAATTTGTTTTTTTTTTCAGCAAATGAAAGTAAAAGTGATGGAACATCAGGAATCTTTATGGAACTTTCCAAGGAAAAATTATTGATGAAGCCATATCTGTGAAAGTCTTTTATGTACTCATTACAGTAGCTCAGTTGGGTGCCATGTTCCACAGCGATGGTTTACAAACAATTATTTGAACACTGATTCACCCCGACACTAAAAAGCAATTATTTTATAGTTTTTGTTACTTCATTCCACCACCCCACCGCACACTTTGTGCAGCTCAAGTTGGTTTGTGCGATAAATTGACAAGGTTCAAAAATGTGACTCCTCTGAACTTTTTAACCTTTTATGAAAGAGAAGAATTCTAAGAGCAATGGATGAAATTCAATTAACTGAGATGACAGAAAATAATCTGCTGAGCAAATACATCAGGCAATGGGAAGCTTTTAAGAAAGGGAAATAACCTATTTCTTTCCTTGTTATCTAATGATACAGAGGTTTATTTCTCTAGCAGCAGTTAGACATCTACCTAAGGTTTCCTAAATGCTTTGGCAAGCAATTAAGGCCTTTCTTGTGCAGCAAATTCTTTCATTTCCACAGCCGGTAATTATCATATGGCACTAGCAATCTGCTTGCATTATTTTAAAATTGTATGTCTCTGAGTATCCACATGTGTGTGCATGTTTATGTATGCATACATATGTATTCATTCTGTCTAGTGCACAGGCACTGTAGATGAAGTGTTTTGGAGAGGCTGAGAAATGGGGAGAAGTACCTGAGAAGAACTGCACAAATTTACCAGAATCCCTCCACAAAGTCACTAATACCTTTGTTGGCTATGGGGTTTGGGGAGTTGCAATCCAAAAGAGCAGCTTTTTCTATGCTCATACTTTTGAGTATGCCTGTAGAGTGACTGGCATTTCTAGAGATACCAGGCTTGTGCCAGATTATCTGCCTAACATATCCATATCCTATTTCATCTCAGGAGTCTCCGGTAACAAAAATCTGGTGAATGCATTGGAGATATTTTTCCAAAATATCTCAAAGAGTGGGTGGGATGCCAATAATGCACCTTCCTCTTTTCAGTTCATTTTCATTCAAGCCTTCTCTAGTAATGTTTATCTATGATCCTGCTGGTTACTGTTTCCTGTATGTATATTCTGGTATGCAGCTTCCTTTATGATTTTCTGAGAAGTTAGAAAAGGGGCTGCATACCACATGTGCACGCTCTCTCTCTCTTTCTCTCTTCTTTTAACTATGTAACCTGTTGATAGCTGCTTTGTTACAAGAGAGATGCCCTGGCAGGCTGGCACAGAGAATTATCTCAAACATATCTGAAACTGGACTAATAAATTTTTGTACCTGTGTATGATGAACACATGAAGGTTGTGAGTAAACAAATGTTATTTTTATCAAAGTCTATTTCATTTTTCTCTCTTGAGTGCATGATATAAAACAAGTTGTTTTGTGGGAGAGTATATATGTTTTTGGGCACTGAAAAACACTTCTAAAGCTCTGCTGTTTTATGCACTGGCAAATATCTGTTTCCCTAACAGATCAGAGATGACAGGTTATTCAGTCTAACAACTGAAACCATTGCCTTGCATAATTATATCTATAATTATGAGACTATAGCAGCAGGCCAAAAATTATCTACAGCCATAGCTAATGCTAAGAAAGACTGCTGGATAGAGCTGTTTGAGAATCTTGATATGTCCAAGTATAGCCGAAGAGCCTGCCAATTGCTGAGACACCTGGACAGTGACCCTCTGGTCAACTGCGGACATGCCAACTCCAGACCAGATAGCACACCAGCTAATTCAGAATGGGAAAACCAACTGCAGCAGAGCAAAGATGAAAATCAGTAGGGCGCCAGAGCTTGAAATCCACCCACCAGTTGTCATCTCCCCTAAACCTGAAAGAATCCTCCACCTTGTGCAACTGTGAAGCAGAGCAGTCAACTCCGCATCTGTATTGTCCACAGTGTCTTTGCCTCATGTACAGAGGAGGAGTTGTTTGAGACTACAGACAATGCAATTGCTGTTGTCCGTTTTTAGTCAAAAGATATTTAGCCACTTGTGCTCCTTCTATTTTCATCAGATTTATACTAATTTATGCCATCCTTTTAATACAAAATAAATAAATAAATATGTCTGGTTGTATGCCACAAGAGAAGATTCTACTCTAAAGGGTTTTTGACTCTTCCCTGAAAGGTCATGCTTTTCTAAAAGTTATGATCTCCAAAAGGTGTTCCCCAAAAGGTTATGAATGCCATTTTCCAAAAAGAATGTCATCTAATTTTAATGAGAACTGTTATCCCAGTTGCATAGACAGAGCCTACATTCTTTTCAGCAGAAATTTGGACATAAACCCTCATTTTAAAGCTCGGCCATCTCAAACTGGCAATAAATAGCCTCCCCCTTTTGTATCTTGCTATACTGCATTACTGTTGGCACTTGGGGGTACTGGGAGAAAAGGTTTATAAGGGGAATCCTCATTTACAAAATGTAAAACACCATCCAAATACAAGTGGATATTTCTGTCCTCACTGTCTCCCATGCTCTCTCACTGCCTTTCTTTCTCTTGGAGTGACACAGTTTAGCACATGCTCTGCCAAAGACAGATGCCCTCCCTGAAGGTCTTACATTCTAAATAGTAGGCAAAAATAGGCAGTTGTGGGAGAGACAAGGAAAACAATAGAGAGAAAGAAGGGAGGCATGTGAAAGGGGATGGCAGCAAGGTCTGGCTACAAACAATGTTGTTAACATGTTTTCCCCTAAGCGTATGACCTACTTCATACCCCCGTTGTTGTCACCGTGTTTCTCATTGTATACTCCCTCTTCCCCTATTGTTTTCCATTTCTGTGCAGCACAGAAATGATGGCGCATTGAAAGGGAACACAACTGTGTCCAGAGAAGGATCGTTCATCAGGCAAGTCGTGTATGCCCACTTCTTGGGTCTCAGAACAAGAATGCTTTATGATCCCGATCTGTGAGCGTTATCTGAAGGAGAATTTACTGAGCCAATGTGTAGCCAGACTCCTCCTTACATTTTATAATTACTTTGATTGATGTTGCAATCAGTCTCGATAAAGGAAGATCCCAAACTGTGTAATTGTGAGCCTGGCCCTGCATTGGTTTCAGCTCATTAATGAAAGCGTCACCCATAATTATTATGCCTAAAAAAGCATTTTATATGCACAGTGACACACTTCAGGGTGTGTGATCACTGTGTCATACACACACTTCTCAGGTGCTGGTAGCACTTGAACTTTGACCTTGCTCCTCACAATTTCATCTCAGCCATGCTTCAATGGCATTATAGGCTTATGCTCTCTGCTGATGGCTGCTCACTGAACTCTTTCTGAAGTAGTCTCACAAACTAGTGGCATTAATATAAATAAGGTTAGCAGGAGTTGTTGGGATGCTGTGCATCTATTTAGATGGATGCTACACCCCTCTCCTAAAGGATAAACATGGGTGACAAATTTATATGCAATTTTTTTTAAGTGGAAGCATATAACCTAAAACGGACAAAACGACTAGGAGCACTGGAAGAAGCTGAAACAAAAATCAGAATAAAGGAGTGATTAACTCAGCTATCCCTGAATATTCTGTTTAGAAGACGAGGAGGAACAGCCAATAACCCTCCTTGCCTCAACCACAAGAGAAGCATCCTTTTGAAAACACATACAGGGGTATTGGTTCTACGTAGCAGTGGCTATCAACTCACCTTGTTGTCCACTTTTATTTCAGATGAGGAAGCATTTGTAAAAAGGCATCTGCCGTCAATGCATTTTTAAAGTGACCATTCCATGTCCAAATAGACACCCAGTGGAGACAGATTTTTTTCCGTGTCAGGAGCAACTTGAGAAACTGCAAGTCACTTCTGGTGTGAGAGAATTGGCCGTCTGCAAGAACGTTACCTATGGGATGCCCAGCTGTTTTGATATTTTTACTATCTTTCATTTACCCACATGGAGCTGGAGCTGATAGAGGGAGCTCATCCGCATTCTTCCCAGGTTGCATTCAAACTGGCAACATTCCAGTCAGCAACCCAACTTTCAAGTCACCAGTACGGCCAGCACAAGGGTTTAACCCACTGCGCCACCGAGACAGATGGGCACATGGAATTTAATCAGCGCACTACATGTTTCACACCCTGGTTTCAATAGTTTCTGTAAACTACTACAAACTAGAAGTAAAAAATAATAGAATCCTAGAGTTGGAAGAGGCCTTGTGGACTATCTAGTCTAACCCACAGCAAAGAAGCAGGAAATTGCATTCAAAGCATCCCTGACAGATGGCCATCCAGCATCTATTTAAAACCTCCACCACACTCCAGGGCAGAGGGTTCCAATGCTGAACAGCTCTCGCAGTTAGGAAGTTCTTCCTAATGTTCAGGTGGAATCTCCTTTTCTGTAGTTTGAAGCCAATAATCCTTATACATCTTGTACATACTCATGTATAAATCAACCTCATGTATAGGTTGAGGGCAGGTTTTGGGGCCATAATTATGGATTTCCATATGACCTGCGGATAGGGTGAGGGTCATCCCATGGAGAGGGGAAACACACTGCCACCAACAGATGTTCATGGAGAGAGGTGGGTATGGATAAGAAATGTTGTTGTTGTTGTTGTTGTCCCAAAAGACCAGAGGCAGCATGACAGCTGAGAGAGTAGAGAGGGCTGGTGCTTCTTTTAGATTCTCCTGGGATGTACTATGCTCTGGGCTTGGGCCCAAATCAGTTTGAACAAAAATGATTTGTAATATTCAGTGATTCATTTTGTGTAATTCCCCCAAAAACAGAATGGGGAGGAGGGAACCGAAAAGCTGACCGAAATGGATTAAGAGAGCAGGATTTTATTGGCTACTGGAGAGGATGAAGTTAGGTCTGCAATATACGTGAAGCAGGGGTCTGCTGCGGGACTCCTGGAGAAAATGGGATTCTTGTAGCAGCATCCGTCCAATTCTTTTTGGAAAGTTTCCTAGGCTCCTCCTCCCCCAGCAGCATTTGCATGGGGCAGACATTGAACAGTCTCTGAGTTCCTCTCGGAGCATGATGGGAGTTGGAAGTTTCTGTGTGTATGTGTGTTTCTCAGCCAATAAAAAGCCTGGCTGTGTCCATGTTCTGATTGCCTGAGAATGGACACAACTGGTGAATACAACTCCCAAAACCCTCTTTTATGCTTTGTCTTATTTTTTAAAAATTTTATGGTTAAAACTTAAAATAATTCTAAAAATACTTTTAAAAATCAGTAAATTGGTGATGTGTTTTGAAATTTGGTGGGCCCCCCCCCGCAGTTGTAAATGGGGTGTAAAACTGAGGTATGTTTCATGCAAATAGGCTTTAAAATGACTGAGGATTGAGTCTTTAAAATTTCCCATTGTAGCTAATGGGCCTGATCTTTGCCAAATAAAAACGGTAACACCCCTCCCAATTCAAGTAACTTCCCAGTAAACAGAATGAGGGGTTAGCCAAAAATGGACCCCAAAACGGCATGCCTTTTAGCTGAATTGCACACATCTACTGAGCTCATGTCTTTCTCCATTCTACTCAGAGAAAGGGATGGTATCTTTTTTTTGGGGAGGGGGGGTGATTTTTTTGGAGTAATGTTTCTAGACTTATACATAAATATATATGGTATTCACAATGTCTTTAACCAATGTTCTAAGCTTTCATAAAGATTTTAAGGACTTCTCCTTCTTAATTCAAATATTTTCCAGTGGCAAGTAGGATGATGAAATGCCTATGATACTGATGTGGGGTTTTGCTGTTCTGTATTGATTTCCTCTTTCAAGACTGAGTGGCAGAACAGTATTTTGTGGAAAAATGTCCACTTATGAACATATTGAATGAGAGATTACACACATAGTAACCACTTATTTTTAAATGCCCTGCCTCATAGTTTTTGGTTTTATTCAACATCTGGAGTTCTTAGCCCCTGTCGTCTTTCTTTTTCCACCTACTGGCATCAGGATGACAGTACTGATTTAGAACTTCATAGCAGATGATTTTGAAGGCTGGAAATCACCGACTCCATCCCTGCCACCTTTTTCCATTTTTGGAGAGGATACCTTCCATTTCACAATGTAGTCAAGTGATCTGGTGTGAGTTGTCGAAGGCTTTCATGGCCGGGATCACAGGGTTGTTGTATGTCTTTCGGGTTGTGTGGCCATGTTCCAGAAGTATTCTCTCCTGACGTTTCGCCCACATCTATGGCAGGCATCCTCAGAGGTTGTGAGGTATGGATCTAGTGTGGCTTGGACCACCATGAGCTAATTATTCTTGCTATTCTATTGAACTATAAATTATGTGATCTAGAGCATCGATGTATTTTCAGCCAGTTTTAAAATATATATATATGAAAAAGGAGAGGGCTGGAGATTGGTGGGTTGCAATGGGAAGATCTTCCTCACTGTGAGAGCTGTTTGGCAGTGGAACTCTCTCCCCCGGACTGTGGTGGAGGCTCCTTCTTTGGAGGCTTTTAAGCAGAGGCTGGATGGCCATCTGTCGGGGGTGCTTTGAATGAGATTTTCCTGCTTCTTGCAGGGGGTTGGACTGGATGGCCCGTGAGGTCTCTTCCAACTCTACGATTCTATGATTCTATGACCCTGAGGTGGGAAGGCTGTATGTAGCTCATGTGCCTTCCCATGTTTCCTGACCACCTAAGCCTGGGAAGCACAGGATTGCTGTTGGGAGACCTGCAGCCGGTTCCACATAAGAATCAACTGGGAATGTCTGTCTGCAATGCCAGAATGCAGGGATAAACCTGAATCCTGGTGCAGGATTCAGGCTTTCCCCTGAGTTATTTTAACCCAGGTGCAGTCGCATTAACCATATTTCCCTGGGTTAATGTGGACCAGCCCACATACCACTTGCTGGCTGATTTGCCCCCACAGTGTAAATGTGTCCTTAGTTACCTCTGCAACCATCATTAATGGTTCATCCTCTATTGCTAGGCTTATATTTTCCTAATACAGTAGAGTCTCACTTATCCACAGGGCCGGCCGGAGATATTTTTTAATGGGAAGCGGGGGTGCTGAAAAGCGCCCCCGCCACCGGCCCCGCCTCCCGCGCCTTGGCCCCGCCCAGCGTGCCCTGGCCCCGCCTCCCACGCTGCGTGGGAGGCGAGGCCAGGGCGATTAGTGAGGGGGGCGGGGCCAGAGTTGGCCCCGCCCCCCGCCCAGCGTGCCCTGGCCCCGCCTCCCACGCAGCGTGGGAGGCGGGGCCAGGGCACGCTGGGCGGGGGCGGGGCCAGAGCTGGCCCCGCCTCCCACGCTACTCCCGCTCGCCCGTCTGGCCTTTTCTAGCAGGCCAGAAAGCAGCGGAGGTCCCTCCAGGCCGCAATCGCGGCCTGGAGGGACCTCCGCTGCTTTCTGGCCTGCTAGAAAAGGCCAGACGGGCGAGCGGGAGTAGCGTGGGAGGCGGGGCCAGCTCTGACGCCGCTCCCCCCCCCCGCCCAGCGTGCCTTGGCCCCGCCTCCCACGCAGCGTGGGAGGCGGGGCCAGGGCACGCTGGGCGGGGGGGCGGCGCCAGAGCTGGCCCCGCCTCCCACGCTACTCCCGCTCGCCCGTCTGGCCTTTTCTAGCAGACCAGAAAGCAGCGGAGGTCCCTGTAGGCCGCGATTGCGGCCTGGAGGGACCTCCGCTGCTTTCTGGCCAGCTAGAAAAGGCCAGACGGGCCAGGGCGCACTGGGCGGGAGGCGGGGCACCGTCAGGGCGGTGCCCCGCCTCCCGCCCAGCCTGACGGCGCCCCCCCGGGCCTGCGCCCGAGGCGGCGGCGTCAGGTGCCTCAATAGTGGGGCGGCCCTGCTTATCCAACACTTGCTTATCCAACGTTCTGGATTATCTAACGCATTTTTGTAGTCAATGTTTTCAATATATCATGATATTTTGGTGCTAAATTCATAAATACAGTAATTACAACATAACATTACTGCATATTGAACTGCTTTTTCTGTCAAATTTGTTGTATAACGTGATGTTTTGGTGCTTAATTTGTAAAATCATAACCTAATTTGATGTTTAATAGGCTTTTCCTTAATCCCTCCTTATTATCCAACATATTCGCTTATCCAACGTTCTGCCAGCCCGTTTATTTTGGATAAGTGAGACTCTACTGTACTTGAATGCATCAAGTTGTCTTTTGTTTTTCTAGATCTGGAAATCTGAGGTCCTCGTTTCATGCCATATTAAAACTCAGCTTATAGAGATTAATGCCAGGACTCAATCAGCTATCTTTGCGTGCCTATATGTTTTCCTCAATGAAAACAAGCTCTGAAGTTAAACCACAATCATACTTCCACCTGCCCATACTCATGCCAGGATTTCTTGCCATTATGACAAACTTGGATTTTGTCGAAGTCGCCTTGGGTCGCACTCTGGGAGAAAAACTGCACATTAAATACATACATGCATACGCAATAAATATTTGGTGGTAATGATGACTCTTCCAAGGAAACTTGCATAGGAGTAAAGCATAAAGCTCCCACCATACAGAGTACCTGGAAATCATAGTCTCGAAGTACTATATAAAAGGGGAGTTATTGTTTTGTAGGAGCAGATCCTAATTAGGAATTGTCAATGGATAGTCAACATTCTTTAGTATATCCTTCCTCCCCGAGTGAGTTTTGTTTGTGCCCCTATTGAAGGATATTAAATATAAAGTCTAGGATGACACTAGGGAACGCGGATTCCCTCCCAGATTCCTTCAGCCCGTTTGCCAGTTGGGGGCATGCTGAGACAATCAAAAAGCTCTCACAGATCAGTGCAAACACTACCCCAGCCAAAGGAAGCAATTTCTTTTCCAGTGGATTTTTTTGCATGCCATTAATCCCAGTATCCTTTTAGAGGGAGAAGCATTTATTTTGAAACTAGGTCTTAATTAACTAAATATACTTTTTTGTTTTTATCCTAGTCAATCTAGAATATTTTAAAAATGAATATGAAATCATTTTTAAACAAGTAAAGTTAAACTAGTGTAAAAATCCAACAAAAGGGGGGAGGTCATATTTTGGTCTAAGCTGGCCAGTCTTTGTGTTTCATTCATGGGTGGATTAAGACAAGATGAAATAGGAGATGTTTACTCAGATGGTACTTGGTTTGAATCGCAGTCTGTACCAGAGGTCACCACAGTTTGCATACTTTGCTGGTTTAAATTGCATGCTATACCACCAAAGATGTCTGATGGATTTTTTTTTTCAGCAGGAAAGAGAGCAAAGAAAAGTTAACGTTTTTCAACTACAACTACCAGAATACTCTATGGATTCCAAAAAGTAACTTCCCCAGGCTCTAATTGGGAAAGTGGCTGGTTGTGTCTTCACAAGCAAGAAAGGCCCTTCTCAAGTTAGAATGAATTGTCTTTCAGGAATGTTCATATGCCTTGTTTCTTTCCCTCTGGAATCTAGATCTTGTTTCATTTCTTATTTTGACTGAGGGAAGGAGTCTGGTAAACACTGGGCATTTTCTCTGCAACCTTCAAGATTGAAAGGAAAAGCATTGTCCTGACCCTGCATTCCCCAGTAAGGTTGACTAGGCCACCAACTGTTTCCCCTACCACACAACGCCTCCAGCTGCAACAGTCTCCTTTTCAAAAGGATGAATTAAAGGAATCCCTTTGGGAATGTAACTTGTGATGAGCATTCTCTGTGATCTCTGTGTTTCATAGAGCCTGGCTAGTTACCTTCTGATCCTTTCCTGTTGCTCGTTAAAATCTTTCAAAGTAAGTTGTTTACAGTGTTGGAACAGTAGGAAGGAAAGGGCTTGTCCTTTCTCCTTTTTGTTCAGGATCACAGTAGATGTCATGATGCAATGGAATTATAAATGTAGTTCTGATAGCTACTATGGTACCATCAGAAAAAAAAGTAAATCTGCAACAAAATACTGAGAACACAGATCAATGAAGTGGGGAGCAACAACATTTAGGGAGCACAAATCGACACATAGAGGGGCACTTTGTGATGCTTAAATACTGTTCAAAGAATTGCATAAAATGAACTTATAGTTAACAACACTGTTGGAAATTAAATGCATGAAAAGTTCAGTCCTTGCTGCCTAGAGAAACATCTGTGGATCCGGGGGGAGGCAGACTGCGTTGGATAATCCAGAACATTGGGTAAGTGAATGTTGGATAAGTGAGACTCTACTGTATACCATAAAATTTCATATTGTCGTCTTTTTATACTTTAGGAATTTTAGCAGTTCTAAGGAAGCATCAACAGAAGAAATCCGAGTTGTGTCTGAGTTGGCATGAGGGTCAGTAGTTTTGAAAGCCAACAAAGGGGTGTAGACAGTGTAGAAGCCAAAGTCAAGTTTAGACAGAAGGTTCCTATCAAGGTATACATTCATGCATGGTGCAGCCGGAAAAGTAGTCAGTGGAGTGTGCCACCGTCAGTCAACTTGGAGATCTAACACCTGTAATTCCAAAAACGCTGAGAGCAGAGAAAAAAACTGGCAAAGATTTGTGTCTTTTGCTGGAAGAGGGATCATTTATACTTGATACTTGGTGACTTTTTCACAGCTGCTTTTGCTGCTGACAGATTACTCCCAAGTCATTATCCCTGCACAGTACCTTGGCTGCATCGCAATGCTCTGAAAGTTGGAATGTTGTTCTTCCCTGGGGCTTCCCTCCCATCCTCCTTCCTCCCCACTTTTGGGAAAGATTGACCCTAAGATCAGCATTGGCCTCTAGTGTTCACAGAGGTGGCTGTTAGCTGGAACATTTTTGAGCAGTGTCCTGCCATTCTGGTTTTTGCCTTCTAGGGAGGATTCTGTTCTACGTAACATTATACCTGAACCTTCTCTTGTATCCCTTCCTTTTTGCCTTGCTTCATGGATTTTGGCAGCATCACTTCAAAGAATGTAACCCTATATTCTACTCCTTCCAAAAACCATGATAAATTATGGTACCTCCCCTCCCTTTTTGCCACTTGGGTGCCCCCTGTTTAGAATTTAATTTTTGAAACTGGCAGCTTCATCTTGGGCAACAACCCAAAACAAAAATTTGGAAATGTCTACAATGTCTTTTGCTTCTGGAAGTCCTCATTTTATTATTTCATTTTGAAACCTGCCACTGCTTAGGTTAATATAGATTAAGATCATCCCTGCAGCAGCTACAGACAGCAAAAGGGCTGATTCGTGGTAATACAGGACAAGGTCATCTTAATTAAGAATGCAGGCCTTATCCAACTTGGGGCCATGGAGATAGTTGGGCTTGTTCTCAGATGGAACTGGCCTCAACTCTCTCCACTGCCATCCTGCATTCCCAGGACTCTGGTGACCAAGGGATGGCAATTCCCAACACCCCCCCCCACACACACACACACACACACATATACACCCCTATGTTGCAGTCATCTCTGTCCATGACATGGCACCTATCTGTTCTATGTTGCTTGTCCTTACTTCAGCCAGAGCAACAGATTGCTGTCACATGGGGCAGGAGGGGGGTACTCCCTCCCGTTTCTGCAATGGCTGGGGGAGTCTCTGTGTGGACGCTTCATGGTCAGATTGGGCCTAATGACTTCATCAGACAGACAGCGGCCACTAGTGGTGACACTGCAGTTCGTATAGCTGTGTGGGGAATCCGGCACTTCATGCCCTGCATCGCTCGGATCCAAGTGAGGGCGATCACATGGGGGGAAGCGTGAGTGCGTGTGGTGGCATGGCTTCCCCCCATAGATTTTATGGCAACACCATGTGATCGCCTTCACTTGGATCCGAGCGATGCAGGGCATGAAGTGCCGGATTCCCACACAGCTACCAACAGCATGCACCGGTTCCACCCTCCTTTATTCACAAAGCTGGCATAGAATCATAGAATCGTAGAGCTGGAAGAGACCTCATGGGCCATCCAGTCCAACCCCCTGCCAAGAAGCAGGAAAATCTCATTCAAAGCACCCCCAACAGATGGCCATCCAGCCTCTGCTTAAAAGCCTCCAAAGAAGGAGCCTCCACCACAGTCCGGGGGAGAGTGTTCCACTGCTGAACAGCTCTCACAGTGAGGAAGTTCTTCCTGATGTTCAGGGGGAATCTCCTTTCTTGTCCTAGTCTTCAGGGCAGCACAGAACAAGCTTGCTCCCTCCTCCCTATGACTTCCCCTCACATATTTGTACATGGCTATCATGTCTCCTTTCAGCCTTCTCTTCTGCAGGCTAAACATGCCCAGCTCTTTAAGCAGCTCCTCATAGGGTTTGTTCTCCAGACCTTTGATCATTTTAGTCGCCCTCCTCTGGACGCTTTCCAGCTTGTCGACATCTCCCTTCCACTGCGGTGCCCAGAATTGGACACAGTATTCCAGGTGTGGTCTGACCAAGGCAGAATAGAGGGGGAGCATGACTTCCCTGGATCTAGACGCTATACCCCTATTTATGCAGACCAAAATCCCATTGGCTTTTTTCGCTGCCACATCATATTGTAGGCTCATTTTTAATTTGTTGTCCACGAGGACTCCAAGATCTTTTTCACATGTACTGCTGTTGAGCGCAGGCGTTCCCCATTCTGTATCTTTGCATTTCATTTTTTCTGCCTAAGTGAAGTATCTTGCATTTGTCCCTGTTGAACTTCATTTTGTTAGTTTCGGCCCATCTCTCTAATATGTCAAGATCGTTTTGAATTCTGCTCCTGTCTTCTGGAGTGTTAGCTACCCCTCCCAGTTTGGTGTTGTCTGCAAACTTGATGATCGTGCCTTCTAAACCTTCGTCTAAGTCGTTAATAAAGATGTTGAACAGAATCAGGCCCAGGACGGAACCCTGCGGCACTCCACTCATGATTTCTTTCCAAGATGAAGATGACGCATTGATGAGCGCCCTTTGGGTTCATTCGCTTAACCAATTACAGATCCACCTAACCGTAGTTTTGCCTAGCCCACATTTGACTAGCTTGTTTGCCAGAAGGTCATGGGGGACCTCGTCGAAGGCCTTAGTGAAATCCAGATAGGCTACATCCACGGCGTTCCCTGTATCAACCCAGCTTGTAACTATTGAAAAAAAGAGATCAGATTAGTCTGGCATGATTTGTTTTTGGCAAATCCGTGTTGACTATTAGCAATGACCACATTTGTTTCTAAGTGTTTGCAGACCACTTCCTTAACTATCTTTTCTAGAATCTTGCCTGGTATCGACATGAGGCTGATTGTTTGGGTCATCTTTTTTTCCCTTCTTGAAGATAGGGACCACATTTGCCCTCCTCCAATCTGCTGGGACTTCTCCCGTTTTCCAAGAGCTCTCAAAGATGATTGCCAGTGGTTCCGAAATAACTTCCGCTAGTTCCTTCAATACTCTTGGGTGTAATTGATCCGGCCCTGGAGACTTGAATTCATTTAGAGCGGCCAAGTTCCTGGACGACTTGTTTCCCTATTTGGGGTTGGATTTCCCCCAATCCATCATCCACTCCATGTTGCTGAGGTTGAGGCTGGCTTTCTTTTTGTGAGAATACGAAGGCAAAGAAGGCATTAAATAGTTCTAACTTTTCCCTATCCTCTGACAGAATTTCCTCATCTTCTCCTCGCAGAGGCCCTATCGCCTCCTTGTTCTTCCTTTTCCTACTGACATAAGCAAAGAAGCCCTTTTTATTGTTTTTAATGTCTCTGGCAAGCCTGAGCTCATTTTGCACTTTAGCCTTGTTAACCTTTTCCCTACAGGAGTTGGCTTTCTCTACCCCAAAGGGGACTCAAGGCATCTTATATATGACAATTATTCAATGCCTTAAAAACATACAGCACATTGAACTTGAAATAACTTAAATTAAAATTAATACATATTAAACATTTAAAATTGCAATCAGTATTAAAATCATGCCATTCGAAAATCATAGTCTGAGCCGTTCCGTGGTCATTGCACATACTCCAACATTACTATTGCACTGCACTATTTCCCAAGACCTGATCCCAGAGCCAAGATTTTACTTTCTTTCTGAAGACTAGGGGGGAGGGGACAGATCTAATGTTGCTAGGAAGGGAGTTCCACAGCCGAGAGGCCAACACTGAGAAGGCCCTGTCTCTCGTCCCCGAGAGACAGGGCAAAGGAGGTGGAACCGAGAGTAGGGCCTTCCCAGACTATTTTAATCTCTGAGGTGGTTCATAGGAGAAGATACATTCGGACAGGTAAACTATTGATCCTCCAGTGATCCTGTAAACACCACACACATATCATGTACATGGTGGTGAGACTGCTATAACCAGCCACACATTGCCCATCAGTGAACTCACCTCAGTGTAAGGGGGCAGTCAGTAATCTTCAATCTTTTACTTCATTTTCAGTCACACGACCTTGACTACTCTACTTCCCCTCCATCATGCATGCAAAGATATGCATTTCCTATTAAAGCATGGATGTACTAATACTGATAGACTGATATGCAAGTATCCACGTCTATGCACCATCTTAAACAAACCAACAAAAAAGTTCTGGCCAGGTGACTTCCCATCAATCAGTTATACTGAGCACTAAGCCCTCCTCCAAGTCCAGAGCAATCCGGCAATCCTGGAGATCCTACTATACTGTATTGCAAAAAAATTCTTAATTTTGTGGGGAAATGCAGGGCAACAGGCAAAGATTTTTTTATCCAATTACAGCCCAAAGAGCTATATAATAATAATAATAATTATTATTATTATTATTATTATTATTTTATTTTTGTACCCCACCACCATCTCCCCAGAGGGACTCGGGGCGGCTTACAGATATAAAACCAACATACAATAATATCAAATACAAAAACACACAAATAAATTTAAAAGGCATTAAAAATCACAATCATTATAAAACACTTGAGAAACATAGCAGTAAAAACATAAAATGAGCTGGGCAAAGTGCACTGAGTGGAACTTGTAAACAAGAAGGAAGTTAAGGTGCTACAAGGTCATGAGAAGAGCCTTAGACTGGGGTGAACACTGAGGCTATGTCAGGGAGTTAACCAAGAGGTACAACTGGTCAGAAGAACCCACTAGTACCTGTATACAGTGGGCGGAACTTCTTCAAAGAATATCATCAAGCATGTTAAGCTAGTATTTTACAAATTTCAAAATTCCGCCCTGGACACACAGAAGACTGGGCGACTTTGAAGGTGTTGAACAGACTGCACTCTGGAACCACAAGATGCAGAGCCAAGCTTAGGAAATGATGCTACGAAGTGGAGTCTAGGACATGCGAGTGTGGAGAAGAGCAAACCACAGACCACTAACTGTAATGCAACCTGAGCCCTGCCACATGCACAATGGAGGTCCTTCTTTTCACAGTGACACCAGAGGCACTCCAAGTGGTCAGCTTCTGGTCAAAGGAAATCTAGTATAATGCCAAGTTTTTAACTTGTTTGTGTTTTTAAATACATTATAACTGTATTCTCAATTCGCTTCTGACACAATAAATAAAAAATCAAGCATGTTGCAGTGGCTATGAGGAGAGCAAAATGGTTTTATTCCATATAGAAAAGGCCTTGCTCTGTTATTGACACCAGACACTTGTTTAGTAATGAGACATCTTCCTTGGAATTAGATGAGAAGGAAAGATAGAGTTGTGGGTCATCTACATATTAGTGAAAACAAATCCCCAAAACTCTAGATGACCTCCCCCTATCTTGCACTTCCCATTAATCTCAATGGGACTTCAGCAGAAGAATTGCCCAGTGAATTGTGTTCTTTCTTTGCTGCTCTGGCCTGTGAATAGAAAAACAGCAGGCATTACATTTATGTTGTTAATTTTCTTTCTGGTATATTTGTTACTGTGACTTATTTTGCACTGGCTCTATGCCTTATCCAATTGGGCACAATGATTTTTAAATATGTTACTAAGAAAACACTTTTTATAGCCAGTACATCTTTTGATTATGAATGAGTGCCGTCTGATACACATAGGAGTTTTTTTTATTATTTATACAAAATATATAAGCAGGAAGGGTTGTCATAAATCACAAGCTAGTATTATTCTAGGGGTTCGTGACAGCCATATCTTTTTTATACAGAAAAGCAGAATACATTAGCTAATGTAGGCACTGGGAGAAGATTTCAAAAACTGGGATGATTGTTACATTTGTTCCATTCACTTGTCACATCGCTTTTAAAACCTGACTCCATATAAATTAACCTAAAAATAAAAAACCACCATGGATAAGGCTATTCTGCCTCCATGAATGTTTGCTTTGTATTTTACCACCTAAGGATATGGTGTATGAACAATTGGGTATCAAATGCATGCGGGCCCCTCATCTCTAAGCATCATTTGATGGGGAAATGGCTCCTGTTCGCAGCAAAGGCTGAAACGCTGCCATTCCAACCCAAATGTTAAAAAGAGAACACGCATCCACACTTAACCAGCAGTGCCTCACAATATCGATTACAGGAGAGGCATACTTAGGTGGCAGTAGTCAATAGTCCTGCTTTAGCGTTTAGTAAACCATTTAATTAACTACATTTACCTTTTAAAGGAAAAATCATTGCTGCAATTTTTTTCCTTGAGGTGACTATTGCTTTTAACCACTGGCTAAAGTGCATCTAGTGTTAATTAGCATATTTATGATTAAGTAGATTTAGCATGCCGTAATCATTCTCTAATTCAGTAAGAACTATCTCTGGTGAATAGTGGACATTAATGACAGTTGCAAGGGCTTAGATATTACATAATCACTAATTACATTCTGCACAATTAGTGGCAACTCCTCCATGTGCATCGCTAATGGCTGATTCGTGTCATCAGCCTGTTCTGCCTGTAAAGAAATATAAACAGCATGCATAATTTTCTGATTGTATTAGCATAGAGAAGGACATTATTAATGAAGTTTGGGGACCATGAAGAGGTTTTTATGCATGTGATGGACAAAAGCAAAAAGGCTCTCCTCCATCGCTTGCAGATTTTCCCTTGATATACATGTTGTTCATTACAAACCTCAAAGCCCCACTGATTTATGGACTTCTTCCTCTTCTTTTTTTTCCTGGTGCACATATCAAATGCACTTGGCTTTCATTTACAATATGCATGTAGTAGAAAGAAAAGAGGGAGCCAGCAGCCGAAACAGTATACAATTGCGGGGTGGGGGGGCGGTTGGGGGGAAAAATACCAAGCTGGTTCACTAAAATTAATTTTAAGGAAATAAACAGCAACGTCAACCTTTTAAAGAGCTGATGAATTTAATGAGGACCTACTGCATACAAGATTTTAGTTGTTTTGAGTTTTAAAGGGTTAGTACAAGGAAACTGATGGTGACGCCTCTGTTTGCACTGCTAATTATTGATTTGTGTCTCTAAACTGTTCTGCTTTAAAGGAAATATAGAAATACAAAATCTGTATAATGTTATGATTGAATTAGCATAGAGAAAAGCACATGTCTACTTAGAAGTAATTCCTGCTGGGTTTTGGCGTACTTTAGTGTATTTATTTATTTGTTTCTGGAATTGCAAAAGAATGATCAGGGTGCTTTGCAATTCAAAGACTTGCCTTTAGTTAAAATTACATTTCCCTTACTGACATACTGTTTGCTACTACTGGTACATTCACTCAGAACAATGTCAGGAGATGTATAGCCATCCTTCTCAAGACATCATGCTCACTGCAGAAAGACGGCGAGGGAAATAATGCAGCACATATGTATGGAAGGAGTATCTTTCTCGCAACTGTTATACTCAGTTGCAACATAAGCACAAAACAATTGAGAATCTGCAATGATTCTCGAACCACAGGACTTAGTAGCCAGACACAAACATATGTTAAGAATAGTAAACATATTCATATGAATAATACTTATGCATTTCTACCATACAGAAGTTAAAATGTCCTCAGAATTCCTGTTTAGGTAAACAAAGGTTGAAGAGTAAAAAATGCAGTAAAATATTTATATCTTGTGTCTCACAATGAGGATACTTGATCTAGAAATAAACTGTAAGTATATAGTAGGGGAAATAGCTCCTAAAGCATTACTAAAATTCATGAAATATAACAAGTAGATGTGATACCTAATTTGCAACAATTCCCGTCATTTTATACTGAACTTGTATTTCTTTGTTAAAAAGAATATACATATATGAAACAAGAGTGATTTCATATTTAGAGAGAATGCTGTGCTGTTGATATTTTTTTCTCATAATACTTAACATATAAACCTGATTTTAACATCTCATCTGCCTGTCATAAACCTGTTCTACAGTGCACATTTCCATTGATTTCAGTCAATCAAGTTTTAGCAGCCTTTGTCAGTCCCCCCAAGTTACTGTCCCTGCTTTCCCTTGTAATGAATCAGTTATTATGAATGGATGAATGTACATTTTACTTCTTTTGCATAAAATTCTACCAAGTAGCAAACATCCTCAAGAATCAGATAAATATATTTTCCATTCAACAGGAAAGAATGCAATTCTGGACTGTTCAATGGAAGCAGGGTTCTATTCATGCTCTATGGAAATCACTGGATTGATGGTAAACAAAGAGGGCTGTTTAAGTTCACATTACAGAAAAAATACAGTGTGTATGGGGGAAATAGGACTAACGGGAACTGAGACTAACATTTTATTTTCCCTTTTTTTAGAATTCAGGGGTTGTTTTTTACCACTATAACAGTAATTGTTTTTAAAATCTAGAAGCCAGTCTTTAATAGATTTGTTAACTGGCTGAGCAGTCAGGAACCCTATGTAAGGATGTTGCTTCAATTCTTGCCCATTAAAAAACCTGTTTCATTACTGTTTTGCTCCAAGGAACATCAGGGTTGTGTGGCGCTGATAAAGAACCATGGACTTTGGCTTTTACTGCACTGATACATAGTCCCATAGGAGAAGAATATTTGGGAGTCAGGAAATGGGACTGCTCAGATATGACCAAAATTCAAGAAGTACTTAATCTGGAAAGTCAGACATAGGTCTGAACAGTGGCTTAATAAAAACCAACAAGACTGCCTTCATTGGGTTTTGCATTTGTATTACAATAAATACATCTGCACTAAAGTTTAAGGGCTTGATCAACCAAACTGCAAAAATAGAATTAAATCAGCACAAATACATGGGAGAATGTAAATACATGGGAGAATGCTAGAAATAGCAATATTATTCCCAAGTTGGTTCAACAGCCTTTGATTTTAACATACCTGTATATACTCAAGTATAAGCCGACCCGAATATAAACCAAGGCACCTAATTTTACCACAAAAAAAAGCTGGGAAAACTTATTGACTTGAGTATAAGATGAGAGTGGGAAATGTAGCGGCTACTGGTAAATTTTAAAAATAAAAATAGATACCAATAAAATTACATTGAGGTATCAGTAGGTTACATTTTTGAATATTTATATAAAACTGTAATTTAAGATAATAATAACTTTAATAAGATAAGACTGTCCATCTCTGTTTCCCTATATACTTGAGTATAAGCCAACCCAAATATAAGCCGGCCAGGACCCTCACTCCAATATAAGCCGAGGGGGCTTTTTCAGCCCTAAAAAGGGGCTGAAAACCCAGCTTATGCTCGAGTATATACGGTATTACCCATCAGTGTTCAATGGATGTATAAAATGCCAATTGCTTGGTTGAGTGAAGATTTGCACTAAAGTTGCCAAGTTTATGCCCAGCATGCCTTCTATCTCATTGACTATGTGACAGTTGTGTCATGACTATGTGATCATACACAGACATCTGGTTTATGCACCTACCAATGTTTGTAACTGAATCAGTGCTGAAATCCATCTGTTGAAGACTGCAATGTTACATGCTGGTCTTAAATATACTGGATGAAACTGAAAAGATGCTGTGACTCTCATTATTTTTGCAGTAATCACTGGGTGAAACCGTCGTAAGGAGAAAAATATTCCTTTAAAAACATTGTTGTGGAAATAAGTGCTTAGTCAATTCTAAGGAATGGAAATCCAGAAGAGTTTGTTACCAAACACTTAGTAAACGTGGTTCCAGTACAGGCATTCCCCAAGTTATGAACATCTGACTTACGTAGCATTCATAGTTTCAAACGGGCCTCTTCCCTCCTTGCCTGCTATGAAATCTTAGTGCTGAGCTGTAGCATGTCTACATCTCCTGTATCTTGAGAAGGGCAGGGTATAAATACTGTAAAGAAATACTGTAAATAATAAATAAATAAATAAATCTCTCCACCCCCTTTCCTTTTTCTTCCTATCAATATCTCTCCAAACTTCTTTCCCCTTTTCTTCCTATCCATATATTTCCAAACCTCTTTTCCTTCCTACCAATATCTCTCCAACCTCCCTTTTCCCTTTTCTACCTACATACAAATTCAACTTGAAAATGAACCTACAGAACGTATCTTGTTTGTGGGCAGTCTCCAAGATAGGGGACTACCTATAATAGTAAAAGGCATGGATCTCAATGACTTCATGCATTGTTTCCTTTGCACAGATTTATGCCTTTTTTTCGTGTCAGGAGCAACCAGAGTTGCTTCTGGAGTGAGAGAATTGGCCGTCTGCAAGGACGTTGCCCAGGGGACACCCGGATGTTTTGATGTTTTACCATCCTTGTGGGAGGTTTCTCTCATGTCCCCGCATGGAGCTGGAGCTGATAGAGGGAGCTCATCTGCGCTCTCCCCGGGGGGGATTCGAACCTGGCAGCCTTCAGGTCAGCAACCCAACCTTCAAGTCACGAGGCTTTTATCCCCTAGGCCACCGGAGACTCCATTTATGCCTTGATAGCTTTCTTTATTGATCCCTCTGTTTTTTCCCCATTGTTTAAACATGACATTGTAAACTCCTTGGGGCAGAATCTTGTATTTTCTTTTCTTTGTCTGACATGCAGCTTGTATATTAATGAGCATATACTGAAACAAATGAACATTTAAGAAGTCAAAACGAATTATACTTTTTATAATGTTTTTTGTGCAATTTTAGGAGATTTAAGTTATTTACTGATTAGAGGTTTATAAAGATTGTAGCAGAAAGTGATGAACCAATGGAATACAATTCTTGCATGATAACAGAACCAGAAATCTATAACAGATCCATAAGCATGCTGCTAAGAAGAAAAGGCTGAACTTGAAATGGGAATAGCATGGCTTACCATGAAAAAAAAATTGCAAAACTGGTAAATGAGCAAATGGAATATTAAATAATAAACACACTGGTTTGGATTCAGGCAAACGATGCATCTACACTGTTGAGTTAATTGAGTTTGACACCACTGTAACTGCCATTGCTCAATGTTATATGGATCATAAGACTTGTAATTTGTTGAGACAAAGGAGGCGAAAGACCTTGTAAAACTACAGTTCCATAATTCCAATGCATTGATCCATGGCAGTTAAAGTTCAGTCAAATTGCATTAATTCTACAGTATATATACAGTATATATGGCTGCCCTGAGTCCTCCTCGGGGGTGAGAAGAATGGGATATAAATGTCCGAAATAACAATAATAAATGTCTTTAGTGCTTTAATTAGTTTTGGCTAATTTAGACAGGATCCATCCTACATGTTTAGATTTTCTAATCTTCTTAGAGAGCAATGGAGGAACCCAAACCATAAAGTTTCCCTATCCCTTTCCATAGGATTGCTCCTTAGCATAGAACTCAATGAATCGTATGCAACACTGCACCATTCTGTTGTATGTCATGTGGAATTCTGAGCTAAGAGGGACAGAATATAAATGTCACATAAAATTAACCACACTTAGAAATCCACTGCTTTCAGTGGACTTACGCGCCCCTAATTCCGTGCTGGGCTACAGCCAGAACATTTAGAATTATGAATAATCAAAATAGACAAGAATGGAACTATAGAGTAAATGATAATGGAATGCCACGTGCTTCCCTGGTCATTAAAATTAATTCTTATTTTATTAAGCTTTTTGGGGTAGAAGCGCAATACATTTGGACCTGATCCAACTGCCACTGAAATTGTAAACCATTTTTAACCCTCCCATCATAGAGCCTGACTGGATGTGCAGTTTGTTAAATGATGCCTTTTGGCCAGGCAACTATAGAGCTAATTTACCATGTAATCACCCTAATTTCATGCCAGTTAGATTCTATAGAAATCCATGGTGTTGCCCTGTTGTAAAACTAGAATCGCACAATGCCACTGCTGGATTCGTGTGTCAGCTGTGTTGTCAGGAGGTTGCTTTTCACAGTGTCCGGTCAGACAATTTCCCCTGTTTAAGAGAAGCCCCACACTACTCTGGAGGCTGCCAAAAAAACCCCAAAAAACACAACAACAGTAATTGGCAATTATTCAAGTAGATAAATGCTTCCATACTAGTACGTTCTTACAGAAGAAGAAGAAAAAAACACTCATGAATAATAGTTACCTTGGAAGGAGAATTTCCAAATCTAATATAAATTGGGCTAGGATTACGCTCTCTCTCTCTTTTTCTGCATAAAGGAGCAAGTCATTAGATTTAGTTTCACATGATCAGATAAGATTTAAAAACAGTTTATGACATTTCCAGTGTGTATTTGGAGACAGCTGACAGATAATATAATCCATTCCCTAGTCAGAGAGCACTAGGTTTTAAGGATCAAGAAACAGTCTTCAGAGATTAGTGTTCTGCTGTAGCCTTTGGGTTCAATGGCCTGATCCTCAGCTCATGCAAGTCCAAGCGGCGCCACTGTAGATATGCCTCCAGATAGGCAGTCCCTCCCCATCCCCATCAGTGTGTGGAGTGGAGGGGTGTGGAGCGTGGGTATTTGAAAGAAGCGTTAAGAATCCGCAATGTAAAATGTCGCCCAACAGAACACACATTCTCCCTATGCACTCACATACACACACAAATAAATTATGCTTTGGCTGTTTTCTGGGGCACAAAAGCTGCATCCTCCAATCAGTGAAAGGGCTAATAATGTCACTGTTTCCTTTTGCTTCCCCGAGAAAGGACATTTGAAGGGGTTTTTGTCCCTCTTTCTCTTCTTCCAAAACAGTGCTCTCCTCTTCTTGGGTGTGGATTAAATGCAGATCTTGGAAGTGATGGGAATTTACATAAGTGCTGCTGTTTGTCAAAGCAGAAGCTATTCCTTACATTATCACCCGAAACATTTAAATCTTAATGACGGGCATTGTTGCCTAAAAGATGGCGATTTTCCTGCTGAGAAACTGCATTAGATTCAAGGGACACAGCTCATTTCCATTCACTCAGCAGTCTCTCTAGAAATGACATGCAGTGCTTGAAACTGTTTATTTCCAAATTCAGGCCTCCTCCGCATCAGTCATCAGCCTCAATTACCAGTTTTCCCGGAGCCGAGCCATCAGGCAGCCTGACATCAGGGTCCAACCTAATTCCCACCTTCTCCAAAGTCAAGAGCATAATGTGCAGATGAAAAGGTGGGAAATAGCCTGGACTTCATTAGCATGCAGAGCCTGCTTGTTCATTTGCTTGCTGCGAATGAAAGTTCTGACACTCGGGTGCTTTCCCTGCAATATGAGAAAAAGGCCTCTTCAGAGTATATGATGTCCTTACTGGCACAGAAAGGTCATCAAACAGGCAGACACTGACCTTGCTCCCTGCTCTTCATGACTAGTTTATTGATTCCAGGAACACCTCATTACATGCCGGATCAACATATTATTGCCATGTTCAGTGACTGAATTGTTTACAAGTGTCTTTATCACCAGCAAAAGCCATCCACATGATGCACGGCTGCACTCATTTGGATGTGACCTGCCAATTATGTGTTATCCGATATGTTGCTGGGTGTCATGATCCTTGACCAGGTCTGCTGCCCTGCATCAGCACAGTCCCATTTACTACTTCGTTCTAACCGCTCTTTCGGAAAGTATCCATTAGCCTGTCAGTGTGTAAATTTGTTTTCTTACCTCCGCTATGGGAAATCGCAAGCGTTATTGTGCCGTCATTTGCTATGCATGAGGTTCATAATCAGCCAGGGGAAGGCTCCTTCTTCTTTTTTTATGGTGTCTCATGATAACCTACACAATTTGCAGTCAGTATGCATGGCGAGAGAGTAATGGGACTTGTTACAGAGCCACACGTCTAGGCCCGATGAGAGAGACCTGTCATATTTTATTCAGGCACTGCTCCTGAAAAGCTGAAAAGGCCAATGATTTACTGGCAGGGAAGAAACTAGAAAAACAATCCTCTTGTCATAGTCCTCCCAAGCTGCTGGTCGCTAGATCGAAAGGTTCAATAACTTATCAGACAGGGGAAAGGCTTTGCAGTGTCCGTGGGTTTTCTGCATTGCTGTCAGTTAAAGACACACTTGATTTTCAAAGCTGTAGTAGTAGTAGTAATAATAATAAAAACAACAACAATAATAATTATACTCTCGAGTCTCGCTTATCCAACCCTCGCTTATCCAACATTCTGTGTTTTCCAACGCAGTCTGCCTTTTAGTAGTGAATGTTTCTGTAATCAATATTTTCAATACATTGCGATGTTTTGGTACTAAATTTGTAAATACAGTAATTACTACATAACGTTACCTTGTATTGAACAACTTTTTCTGTTGATGTTGTTGTAAAACATGAGGTTTTGGTGCTTAATTTGTAAAATCCTAATGTAATTTGACATTTTATAGGCTTTTCCTTAATTCTTCCTTATTATCCAACATTTTCACTTATCCAATGTTCTGACGGCCCCGTTTATGTTGGATAAGTGAGATTCTACTGTAATAATAATATGCTTTAAAGAGTTACATAAGCAAAAGAACAGCATCTTTGAAGTTGGCTTTAGTTCATGGGAATTCATACTAAGAGAAATGTGTTAGCCTTCAGGATTCTTTGTTGTTTTTGCTGTAACAGGTCAGCATGCCTGTCCCCCTAGAAATAAGCAGAAGACTTTCTGCTCAAACAACACATCTCATGATATCTCACCTGAAGCAAAATGGTCTCACACTATAAGTAAAGAGGAGTAGGGCCATGTCAGTTTGAATCTCTGATCTGAGAGAAAGCAGAGTTCTTCTTCTTCTTCTTTTTCTTCTTCTTCTTCTTCTTCTTCTTCTTCCTCCTCCTCCTCTTCCTCCTCCTCCTTCTCCTCTTCTTCCTCTTCCTCCTCTTCCTCTTCCTCCTCCTCCTCCGCCGCCACCGCCGCCACCACCACCACCACCACCACCATCTCTTCTTCTTCTTCTTCTTCTTCTTCTTCTTCTTCTTCTTCTTCTTCTTCTTCTTCTTCTTCTTCTGCCATTGCATTAACTTGTCTGGTTCTGTCCCTCAACCTACAGCAGATTGAACACCATGTGAAAATTGTTTGGAAGCGTCAAGTGGTCCAACGGGTGGCAGCCAGATTCCTCACCAGAGTGACATCCAGGGAGCATACAACTCCCCTGTTACATCAGCTCCACTGGCTGCCAATCTGCTACCGAGCACAATTCAGAGTGCTGACGTTAGCCTATTAAGCCCTAAACGGTTCTGGCCCAGCTTACCTGTCCGAACATATCTTTCTCTATGAACTACTTCGGAGGTTAAGATCTTCTGGGGAGGCCCTGCGCTCGGTCGCACCTCCTTTGCAGGTGCGGCTGGTGAGGACAACAGACAGGGCCTTCTCAGTGGTGGCCTCTAGGCTGTGGAACTCCCTCCCTAATGACATCAGATCAGCTCCCTCCCTCTTGAACTTCAGGAAAAAAAATTAACATGTGACTGTGGAACCAAGCCTTTGAACAATGATTCAGTGCAATTAAGTAGCTATGGAATAAGTACAATTACAACTGGAATGGTTTCTGTATTACAATTTTGGATTATGTGGTTTTAATAAATGGTTTTAATGCTTAGATGTTTTACATTTTTGGTTTTTAAAGTATATGTTCTTATTTGCATGTCTGTTTTTTTGCAGCATCGTATTGTTGCCTACTTATAAGCCACCCTGAATCCCCTTCAGGGTGAGAAGAGTGGGGTATAAATACTGTAAATAAAATTTACAAATGGAGTCTATTATTCATGGAATGGCAACCAACAAAATGTCTCAATCATATCCCTAAAAATGGACCATGTCAGTCTTGCCTTGAGTAATGATTCCCGCCCCCGCTATTGAAGGTTCTGACAGTGATTGCTTGTTTTAACTGAATTGTCTTTGTCTTGTTTTAACAATGTGTTTATTTTGCTGTGTTAAGTTATTGTATGTTGTTTTGCACTAATGTTGGAAACCGCCCTGAGTCCCTTCGGGGAGATAGAGCGGTATATAAATAAAGTTTTATATTATTATATTATCATATAGCCATGGTGATAATGATACTGGCTAATACTGTAATTCCAGACAATGCCCTGCAAGGCATTTCAGGTGTAGATATGGAAAATACAGCTCACCAGAGAAACCTACATACAGTCTTTGTCTTGGAATTTAATCAAATTATATGAGCCAGGATAAACAGTATAGATTCTGAGATGCCAACTGGAGGAGGATATAACTTGATCTCAGTCTAGTTATCTTCAAGGAACAGGAGGAATTTTGGATTGATAATTGCAAGTGCAATAGCTCCCAGTCTTAGTTCTTCCAGCTGGTTTGGACTTATCCACCAGAAGCATCTGCCCAAATGGGAGTTTAAAAAATTTAAACACCTGAAGATCAGCTGTTGAGAACCAGGCTTTCTCTATATATAACTTTCATTCACTGGGGGGGGGGGGGGGGGGGGGGGAGAGGGAGAGAGAGAGAGGGAGAGAGAGAGAGAGAGAGAGAGAGAGAGAAAATAGAAAGCACACATATACCCATTAAACTCCCCTCAGACCTGCAGTACACAAACCAATATCCATAGAAATACTTCCAGTCAAAATTATAAGTATTTTGCTAGTGTCTTTCAAAAACCAAACCACACTGCAGCATATGTTCTTTGAAATGTAGTTTTGGAAAAGATAGAACAAGCAAACACACCATCATGAGCATGCAGCCACTTATGACTTAGTGTTCTCTAAATTATAAATTTTCTCACATTTCCTGCAATTTTTTAAAAAAAATTGACAGAGGTTTTAGTAAGATGCAAATGTATTCAACAATTTGCTTAAATAGCAAACATTTCATCAACTACAAATTGCTTTCTCAGAAGACAACTGTATCATAAAGGAAATTAGAGTAAGATTATCAACACTGCTATTGAATAAAGCAAAGGTTTTCAATTATAAACCTCCAGAGCATCAATAAGGTGGTCCCTGAGTTACAAACATCTGACTTACAAATGACTCATAGTTAAGAAAGGAGATGAGACAATGGGTAGTGAGAGAAATCTACCTCTAGGAAGAGACATTCACTCCTGAAAAAGTTATCATGGGAAAAGGGTGTCTCCATTGAAGTTTTATCACCAATCCTTGTTTCCACAACAAGCCAACATTTTCCAAACCCAATTCTCACAAGGACAGAAAGTGAGGTGAAATCTTTTGAACAGGGCCACAGAGACCAAGGTTTGTGGCTGGAGTTACAATTTTAAAAATGTATCTGTTCTGACTTACATGCAAATTAAACTTCCTGGAAAGATCCTGAAAAGTAGGCACGGTCAGCCATAGTTAGTATTTGGATAGGAGACTGCCAGTTAATAGGAGATGCTCAGTGTATATTTCAGGGAAAGAAAGTGGCAAAACCACCCCTGTGTATTCCTTAACTAAGAAAATAATATTACGAAAATCATGAAGTTGCTATTAGACAACAGATGTCTTGAAGGCACATGTACATACGTTACTATGATTAATGTTTCCCCTATGCTCTTGCCTACCTTCTCATGTTTAGGTATTATAAATATTTTTAAACCAAATTTCACTTCCCTTTGTTCCTGTGTGCCTTTAAGTCAAACGTTTCAAATGCAATGCCCGTGGGCAGAATTGAGCCACCACATCATTTTATGTGGCCTGCGAGGCTTTCAATGTCAGGGCAATATTGGCCCCTTCCACACAGCTGTATAAAATCCACATTGAACTGGATTATATGGCAGTGTGGACTCAGATAACCCAGTTCACAGCAGATATTATGGATTATATGCTTTGATGTTTTGGGTTATATGGCTGTGTGGAAGGGCCCATAATCACATTTATACAGTCTTACCATTACAACCGGCTCTTTGAAGACAACCATAAGACTGATGGGAGCTTCAGTGATAATAAGATTGACACTCCTGCTTTAAGTCATTTCCAACATATGGTGATACAAAAGTGATCCATCTTGTGGAACTTTCTTAGCAAGATTTGTTCACAGGAGTATTGCATCTGCCTTCCTCTGAAGCTGAGAATGTGTGACTTGCCCAAGATCACCCAGGGCCCTTCCACATAGCCATATAACCCAGAAGATCAAGGCTGAAAGCCCCACAATATCTGCTTTGAACTGGGTTATCTGAGTCCACACTGCCATATAGTCGAGTTCAAAGCAGATAATGTGGGATTTTATTCAGCTGTGTGAAAGGGTTCCCTACAGGGCTAAGTGTTCCTGGCCTCCAGAGTTATAGTCCAAGGCTCTCACCAATATACAGCATTTGCTCTCACCTTTCTACCCATTAGATAATATGTAGAATGAGTGAGTAAATGAAATAAAATTATCTTCGCATTAATCAATGTACTAAACAATATAGACAAATTAATGCTTAGATATTTCTAATGCCTGTCATATTGCCAGTAACAAACTGAAGAACAACATATGTCTACCATATTATTCTGTAATACATTATTGGATCGTTTGAGAGATGCTCTCAGGTCTATATCCTTCTGAGAATGATTATATCATTATTGAGTTCATAGCTGATACAACATTTGAATGAGTACGTCCTGGTCAATAATTCACAATTATTCAGAAGTAATACCCACTTAAATCCATGAGATTTATTCAAAGATAAATGCACATAAACTTGCAGCCTCAGTTTCTCACCTATTACACAGACTACCTATATTCCTTTTTTTAAAAAAACTGAGAAATGGTTATCTCAAGATCTTTCAATACCATCAGTCATTAAAACATAGCCTGAGTACTTAAGGTTAATTTATTTAAACTCAATTTAACTATCCTTCTGCCCTGCTGATTATACTCCCTCTGCCTCTCTTCCTACTAGCTTATAAATTTCTTTTAATTTTTCTCCTCAGCTCTGATTCATTATGTTCACCAAAACAATGACATATCTTTTCAGTATAATTATTTCTCTAAATATTATTGAGCTGCTTTATGAATTCCACTTTTAAAAAACCTGTGAAATATATTCTTAAACCAGTAGATCTCAAATGTTTGTTGTCTCTAGTTTTGGAGTGCCTACTACCAAAAGCTACTTCCAACATAACCAATGGAAGGGGATTTTGACTGCTGAAATCCAAAACCTCTGAAGAACTCAAAGTTTAGAACCACCTCTTCAAATATTATGGCAAAAGCATACTTTCTTGCAATAATATTTGTTTTCTCTTTGGGAATTTTACAGTTTGGTGCATAAAGGTAGTAACATAATAGATATTCATTCATCAGAAGGAACTGAAAATAATACTAACTAGTGTTTTCTTTATGTATGTCAGTCATAATAAAACTAAAGAAACACTCAGCCGTATCCATGGAAACACAACACATCTCAGTGTACATTCACTATAGATACTCTTCTGTCAAGGAAAATGCCATGGATGCAATTAAAAGTTTTCTTTCTTTTTTGTATAATATTGTGGTAAATAAGCTGCTCTGCTGGAAGGAGTTACTCATGACTGTGTCCTAATTCCAGACAACAGACTTTGTTCTTTTCCATTAAATTCTGAGGAAAAAAATGCAGATAAGTGAAATCTTTGTCAGTAAGAGGTTGAAACTATCTCCTTTGGCCTCAGTAAACAGGAGGCCATTTCCTCTTAGCTGGTTTTCTCTCTTCCAAAATGTTGGAAATAGAAACCTTCTTAAGCCTCCTTTGTTATGTAGATAATTCAGATTACTTACTGTATTGTATATGTGTGTATTGTTATGCAGTTTTCCTTAACTCTTTGTTGTGGGAGGGGCTGCAGACCATGTGATCAGATCTGGGACTATTCAGGACTCAGACTCCATTTTAGAAATGCAGAAGCCATTAGACTTTCAATGTAGAAACAGTACAGTTTGGACTTTCAGACTAGACAGAGACTCCATTAGACTCTCAGACCAGAGAGATGCTTTAGACCAGTGGTTCCCAAACTTATTTGGCCTGCCGCCCCCTTTCCAGAAAAAATATGACTCAGCACCCCCTGGAAAGGTGGGCGTGGCTTAGAGGGGTGGGCGTGACTCCTGCTCAAGAGGGTGGGGCTGAGTCTCTCCCCTAGTCCAAGATGCAGGGCTGCGAGGGGTGGATACAGGAGGCAGGGCTAGAGGAGGGGGCGGGACCTCTTCCCAAGTGCCTGACAGGGCTGAACCTCTATACCCCACCCTTTAGTCCTAAAAGGCCTCTCAGGAAAGGTATAGAGGCTCAGCCCTGTCTCAGGCTCTTGGAGGGAGGCCCCGCCACATTCTCTAGCTCCACCCTCTGTGTCCCAACAAGCACCTCAGGAGAGGTATAGATTCTCAGCCCTGTCTCAGGCTCTTGGGAAGAAGCTATGCCCACTCCTCTAGCTCCGCCCCTTGTGTGTCCTAACAGACACCTCAGGTGCAAAGTATCTGTATGCTGAATACATGAAATTTGTGAGTAAACCAACTACCGTATATACTCGAGTATAAGCCGACCCAAATGTAAGCCGAGGCACCTAATTTCACCACAAAAAACTGGGATAACTTATTGACTCGAGTATAAGCCGAGGGTGGGAAATGCAGCAGCTACGGGTAAACTTCAAAATAAAAATAGATGCCAATAAAATTTCATAAATCAAGGCATCAGTAGGTTAAATGTTTTTGAATATTTACCATATTTCAATGAAAAACAATAAACTAGCTCTATAAGTGGAAAAGTAGGGGCAACAAAAACAATATGGTATCAACAATAACCTAATAATGATAATAATAATAATAATAATAATAATAATAATAATAATAATAAAAACTTCATTTGGATCCCACCCTATCTCCCCATGGGGACTCAGACCGGCTTCCAATATAGTGACAGGCAAACATTCAATGCTTATATAAACAGATATAGATCTATAATTATAGATACTAATTTCACATATGCATTTCCCCCCGAAACGTTTGCAAAACCCCTCTCTGTGTGTGTGTGTGTGTGTGTGTGTGTGTTCATTTCCCCCCTGTAATATTTGCAAGCCCTATATATAGGTAGGTAAGAATATATTCATATCTATCCAGACATCTCTCTTTATATAGATATTTGCAGAGACTAGCAAACATATAAGGGTAAATTCATATATAAAAATAATGTATATGTATGGCTACAGGTAGACAGGTACACAGTCCCCATTTAATGTCTTTTTAAACACCTCCAAATATGGAGAATCCACCACCCTCCGAAGTAGTCAATTCCACTGTCAAACCACTGCCACAGTAAAATTTTTCACTTCTGGTTGGAGTACCATGGCAGCTTGACGTCTATAGCTGAGGCAGTTGCCTCACTGTTTTTAGTAGTAATGCCAATCCTATTCTGTTCAGAGATCTAAAAATAAACTGATTGCCTCCATTCTCACTACAGTTCTCAGTAATATTCAGGAAGAGGACAAGTCTGGTCATTTTGTGTCTGTTAGGGTAAGTATGCATCACTTACAGCCCAAAGCAAACTGTAGTCAGAAATCATTCTCATTTCTTTCAATAGATAATACTTCAAAGTAACCATAGTTAGAATTGCATTGCAAGTTCCCTCCTGCCAATGTGTCTGAAGTGCTGCTGCACACTTACAGTGCTTGCCCAATTTATTTTCCAAAGCATGGTGGCCTTGGGAAAAATCCTAGGAACAATAGTGATTAAGGACAATTGAACAAGAAAACAGTGCTAATATATGCCTTTTAAGCCTGCTCAGATGGCATTAATCCCCAGAATATCTTTGAAACCTTGAAATGTAAATTAAAGTACAATTGTTCAGAAAGGCTTTTGGAATGAATATGAAGATGCTGGCAGAGACAGGTGATAGAAGGGATATGTGTTTTTACCAAATATAAAGCCACTATGCAAAATATTGTAACCAAATACTTTTACGATAGTGTACATGCTCTGCAGTGTTGTTAATCTGGGTCTAACCAATTGCATAGTAGTCAGCAGTATCTGTTAGATATGTCCAAAAAATCGTTTTGAATCGTATATCGGATTTATTTCGGATTGTTCTCGCTTTTTGATACGCATTCCGAGACATTGTCTCACAGCGTAACCAGCAATGTAATTCAAACCATTGTTGGCCCATTCTCTAATTTCTCTCTTAATGTTTCGTTAATTTTTCCCCAAAAAAATTTTTTTAATATATTTTTTAAAATATTTTTTAAAAATATTTTTTTTGTTTCTGCAACCTACCTTGAATGGGAGCTTAGCGCAGCCTAACATGGCTGCCGCTCCCCGGCCAATCAGAAGCTTCCACGATGGATGCAAAAGTGGGGGCTAGGGTCCTCTGCATCCACGTGGAAGATTGCCATAAAAGCCCGTTGTGTAGCCCGGGCAAGCCATTCTGGGCTGGGCTTTGTGCGGAGAGGGTGGTGGTCTGCAAACGGAGAGCAAGCAAGCCTCTTGAGGGAGAGAGAGGGTGAAGGGGCCCAGTCTGGCTGTTCCCACAGAGGGGTTGGAGAAAAGGTTAGGGTTTTTGTTGCTGGTTCTTTCTCTTAGCAAGGGAATTTCTAGTTTTCAAAGTATCTTTGCACTCCTTGCCAGGGCATTGCTTGGCGTGGTGGTCACTGGTCCATTTCTTATTGAAGGCATTGGGTTGAGGCTTTTGGGATTACATAGCCAGAGACACCATTGATTTCCAGTGTCCTTCTTGCTTACAAATATAGCAAGGGAATTTCTAGTTTTCAAAGTATCTTTGCACAACTTGCAAGGGCATTGCAAATTTGATGAGGATAGCTCAAGAAATGAGGGCGGGAGAGCCCTGTAAAAGTCCCCCCCCCCCTCGGGTTCCTTTTTTTTTTTTTGGCGATTGCGCATTCACGTCCGCCATTTTAGAATCATTACGAATTTTCGGAAATATCCGAAATTTTTGCGTGAAAAAATTGGAAATACTTTCTATATCGAAGCACCAGCACCCCCTACTTTAGAAATGAGAACTGAAACATTTTTTTCATCGATCGGATATGCCTAGTATCTGTTACACAACCAACAATGAGCTTCCTAATCACCAACTCAAAAGTGAGAGAAAGGATTTTGTTTTGCCTGCAAAAGGACTGGCTGCACACTAAGATCCACATTTACACATCTGTGAAAGCACAATTGCTTGCGATTTTTATGTTAGAAAAGTTCTTCAACAGGATGTGACAATGATGCATGTAAATGCAGACTATATAGCAGACTTATCTGAAAGCTTCTAGTCCAGTGGTTCCCAACCTGTGTTCTGTGGACCACCAGTGGTCCCCAAGAACGAAAATATGGTCCGTGGCCTCACCGTTATTACATAGTTCCAACGAGAGCGACTGGTCATGCAAGACCCTCTTACAATGCCAAGAAACAGGGATGTCAGGAGGGGAGACTACCCACTACCCACAACAAGCCTCCTGACTGCTGCTTATCATCCTCCTCCCTCCCCCTGAGCTGGGTCATTCCATGTGGTGCCTGGAAGTGGGGACACCTTGATGTCTTCGTTTTTAGGCCTATTCCTGGCGTTATTCAGAAAATTGCATTGGATAGACCACATCAGCTCTAGATTAGTAAATATGATGAGGGGAAGTCATAGGGAGGAGGGAGCAAGCTTGTTTTCTGCTGCCCTGCAGACTAGGACACGGAACAATGGCTTCAAACTACAGGAAAGGAGATTCCACCTGAACATCAGGAAGAACTTCCTCACTGTGAGGGCTGTTCGGCAGTGGAACTCTCTCCCCCAGACTGTGGTGGAGGCTCCTTCTTTGGAGGCTTTTAAACAGAGGCTGGATGGCCATCTGTCAGGGGTGCTTTGAATGCGATTTCCTGCTTCTTGGCAGGGGGTTGGACTGGATGGGGTCTCTTCCAACTCTACTATTCTATGATTCTATGATCTATGATTCTATGATTTTCTGTTGGTGAGCAGATGGCAACTACTGGATGGCATATGTTCTTTATCAGAAACTAGAGCTGATGTGGTCTATCCAATGCAATTTTCAGAAACAGCACCCTAAATAACCGACCAAATCTAAAATTGACCAAAACCTGATCTGTAACCTGTTTAGTACTAATGTTGAAGAGTGGTCCCTGATCAAACTGGTCCCTGGTTAAAAAAAAAAAAGGTTAGGAACCACTGTTCTAGTCCAATGCACTAGTTAAAATGTCAGAAGATCAGATGAACAGGGGAGGAAAGATGAAAGGGGAAGAAGGTAAATTCTGAATGTTGCTGGTGAGATCTGTAGAATGTAGTAGAAAGACAATGTAAAGATTGTCTTTGAAGATACAAGTGCAACTTCATTGATCTGTAAATAGATCTGTGCAATTATCCAACTAAAGCAGAGTTAACTGATTTCTATTTCCTGACACTTCAGTGAATTAGGAAAAGGAAATGAAGGTTGAATACATTGGTGTACAGCACTAACTCATTGAGGTAAGGCAGAGTTGAGGAAAGTACAGCTCTTTATATTTTAAATCCCTTGTTTTTAAAATAAGCAGTGGACTGCCAACTATTGGTCTTTGTGCCTGCTCCTCATATTTTTGTAGAAAATATGCTGAGTCACCAAGGTCTTAAGATAACTTCATGATCCAGTACATTTAGACTCCACAAAATACAATGAAAGATAAACGTCTGTTTAAATATTTTGCATTAAAACCAAGATATTTAAAATTCATCTCACTTTGATTGCACTTTGATTCTACAAAGTATTGATATAAAGGACAAGATATAACCATATGAAGTACTCTGGACACTTTGGCTTGAATCCTATTGTT